>NC_087553.1:43753125-44065108 GCF_036250125.1 Pseudopipra pipra | reverse complement strand
TCAACTGGCTCCACCCATGAGCCAATTGTTCACCCACCACATGATGTGTTTATCCAGCTGTGTGCTGGACATTTTGTCCAGAAGGATCCCATGAGAGACAGTACCAGAAACTTTACTGAAATCCAAAAAGATTACATCAGCTGGCTTCCTCTGGACCAAGTAGGTGGGTTACCTTCTCATAAAAGGAACTCAGGTTTGATAAGCTGGACTTTCCCCTCATGAAGATATGCTGGCTGTGATCAGCTTCCAATCAGCTGGGACCTCTCTGGATTCCCAAGACCACTCAAAAATCATCAAGTGAGGTTTTGCAATGACAGCAGCCAGCTCTTTGAGGATTCTTGGATGAATCCCATCAGGTCCCATAGATTTGTAGGGATCCAACTGGAGCAGCAGCTTACAATTACCTTCTCCTCCCTTCTCTTACACTTAACACTGAAGCTTCATAAGGCTCCACTTACATTAACTTTATTTCTCTTTCTCTTTTATATAAGATTCCTGATCCTAGATTACATCATTCAAAAAAATAAGACTCTCTATCCTCATCTTTTTTGTACTTGAGTTCATGTCAACGTTTGCATGCATATACATGTTTATGTAACAGCTGTAACAACAGTGTTCTAACTCCTCATTGAAAAATGAGATGTCCCTCTCACTACATTCATTCCTCAGTCTCCTTTACTCTTCCCATTATCAGATGGGGCTTCAAAAATTCAGAACTGTTTCTAGCCTTTATTGTACTCTTCTAGGTTTTTCAGCAGGACTCATAGGTGAGATCTCTTTCTTCTCTTCTAATGGTCCCTGCCAAAAACATCTGGGTATCTCAGCATAATAGCATCTTAAACTGCTATGATGTCCTTTCACTTTGAACCTTCATCTAGCGTGCTGTTGTAACATTTCTGTAGTTTCTCATCTTCATTTTGTCCATTCCTTCCACTTTCTGCTACTTTTCATACTCTTTTTAGGCCTGTGCATGCTGATTCCAGTTCAACATCTCCTTATCTATGTAAAAAGTAACAAAACTGATTGTATACCTTGTGCTCCACATGCCCTCTTTTTTGTGAAACTTGACTTCTCTTAAATGGTTAGGATTCTTGCATATCCATATCTCTCAATGTGCCTCTGGGATACATCTGTACTTTCAAGAAGAACACTGGGAGACATCAGGACTGAGCCTTTATAATGTATTTTTCATTGCGAGCAGTGAGGTCTGTACAATATCAGTCAAATTAATACATACTTAGTATTTATACACATTTGATTTCCCTACGACAGCAGGACCTTTTTCCTCTGCCTTGTATAAAACCAAGCCTATTTCCAGACCCTGACAAATAAAAAACCAAGAAAATGCAAAATAGAATGCAATTACAATCCCTGTTTTTTCTTAAAGTGTTCAGTGACAAAGGAAAAGTCTACTGCATTGGTTTTCTTTCCTATTCATGAGAATAGGCAGCTTGATTATTTCCTCAATTACCAGAAGAAATGGAAGGACATGTTTCACTTTGTGCACAGTAAAAGAGGAGCAGTCAGATGCACTGCTTTCTGGCATGTTATGCTGCAGTGAATGAATGAGATAGTATTTCAGCTGAACTGAAGACAACATCAAGGGAAAGAGAACTCACCAGTGACAGTGAATAAAGCTGAGTATGCAAATCAGTAAAATTCCCTTTCCTAGTCATGTGTGGAGTTATGTGACCCTTTCCTATTATTTTTTTCAGATTTCTCCGATTTATTAGCAAACACAGCATAGTGGTAGCCATGGGAAAAATGTTAAAGTTGTACCTAATTTGCCAGGAAAGCAGGACTTAGCAATCCCACAGGATACTGTTCAAAGTATTGTATAGATTTTTTTTGTCCACTTTTCAGTATTGCCAATATGTGTACTGTAGCAAAATTGACAGGGGTTGTACCTTTAAGTTTTTCTCTAAACTTTTTGTGTAATCGAATAATATAATTTTTGAAGAAAACTGTCATAGAACCAGAATACAACATACTTTAGCAGATTTATTCTCTGGGAAATTTGTTCCATTTAATTTTTTTATTTACATTCCCTAATCTCTTACAAGCGTAAAATGTCTTACACTTGTAAATGCATATAAGGCCAATGGTGAGATTGACACAAACATATTTGTCTTCACGAAGTCCAGAGCAAAATATGAATCACTTTTCCCTCCAAGACTGGTGTATGTCATTGCACAAACTGGCAAACTCAGCTTGCCCTGCACATTTAGGTTACTTCATGCCAAGGATGCTGAGAAGGAAGAAGCTGTGTGGGGAAAAGCAGGGAGAGGATGAAATACATGCAGATGAACCAGGTTCCATCCTCACTTCATCACAGCTCAGAGCGGTTGTGCAGCAGATGTTATCCAAAATGCCAGTGCTGTGGGACGTGAGAAGACAAGATCTCCTCTCATGCATTGCATTCTGGTTGCATACATACTGCCTGGAGATAGAATTCCCTCACCGGTTTGAGCCTCAATGTAAGAATGTAATATCTTTCAAGGCAATTTGGTTTTGTTTCTTTCCCAGTTGTGCCTATGACACGAACTTGGGGAGGACAATAGCTTTTGCTAAGAAAAATTAACAGGTCCATCTTCATTCTTAACATCAGCTATTGAAATGGGAACACAAACAAAGCAGTCCCTATCTCATTTTGCAGGGATATTATTGGTGGAAAAAAAATCAAATCTCAACACCTGGTTTTATTTCTGATTTCCCAAGTCAGGCAAAACTAATTATTTTCATTTTAGCCTTTACTAAATTAGGCCACTCTTTCCAGAACACATAATAACAATTAGAAATTGCTTTATACTTTGTAGGATTATTGTACCAGATGTTGTTGCCTGACAAAGTTACAAAAATTAGGTGTTTAACTGTCAGCATTGCTGTCACATTGAAAATCTTCTTTGGTTTTTTTTCTAGCTTAGAGAGACAAAACTACAAAAACACTAGAAGGAAAGTGCCTACATGCCGATACTTAACAGCACCATGAAGTGGTAATGCTGAATTTGGGAGAACCTTGTGACCTTTGTGTCTTCAAAGAGGGTAGTTTTTTCTTCAATAGCAAAAACCTCCCTGATACTGATTCTCATTCTATCTATATCTATATCCCATTCCTACAATAGCCCCAGCTCTTAGAAAACACAGAGATACTGTTTTATAACTCAGGAAGGAATATGCCAGATCAAGTTTTCATTACTTGGTTTTACAGTTATCCAGTAAAGCACACCAGTCAGAGCTGCCGAGACAGGATCTGGACTTGGGTGTTCTGTAGCGTTGGAGGGAACGGAAAGAATGAGAAACCAAAGTATTCAGTCTGATGTCAGTCGGATGGAGGGAAATAAAGGAGAAAAAAATAAAATTGCTGTGGAGGAAAAAACTTTAATGAAAATAGTTAGAAGGAATGTTATGGCTGTGGCAAGCAAAGAGGAATATTGGAGCACAAGTCATCTCAGGCTGAGTAACCTGAGCCTGAGGGCTCCATTCAGAAGAAAGGGCAGGAAACATCCATTTGCTATTGAAGGGCACGTACATACAGGTGCAACTCTGAATGCTCTGTAGAAAAGGAGACATGGGTACCAAACAATCAATACTCCTATAAACAGAGCCTGTTAAGGAAGCTCGGTTTTTATGAATTAAGTAGTTTTGGAAGGAGCCTGATCAGGTGTGAAGAAACAGAGAACTGGAGGGGCAGGAAGTCAAATTCCACTGCTCAGCACCAGGGCAACTGGGAGCAGGTTGTTCAGGACTGTGTCCATTTTGGGTTAGGATATCTCCAAGAATGGAAACTCCACAACCACTCTGGCCAGTCTAATTCTGTGTAATGACTACCCTCACAAGAAGAAAGATTTTTCATTTGTTTAAATATATTTCCTGTATTTCAGGTTGCATCCATCACCTGTTGTCCTTTCTCTGGGCATCAACAGAGAGGAGATTTCTAATTCCCACATCTGTAAACATTGGTTAGATCTCCCCAGAGCCTTATCTTCTCCAGGGTGAACAGTTCCAGCTCTTTCAGCCTCTCCACATATGACAGATATTCCAGTCATCTTCATGCCTTTTTGCTGGACTGTCTCCAGTATGTCCATATCTGTCTTGTACTGGGGAGCCCAGCACTGGTCTGAGCACTCCAGGTGTGTCTTACCAGTGCTGAGTAGAGGAGTTGCATCACCTGTCTCAATTTGCTGTTAGTTTGGTACTATAGTGTTAACTATAGTGCCTTTTCGTTAGATGGTAATTTAAATGCTCAGAAGTTCTTTCTCCTTTTTTGCAATGACATTGAAAACTTCAGAGCATTCAGTAAAAGATTGTTTTTTCTGAATATTTTAATGGATACTCTTTTGACATTGCAGAGCATTTCTTTTAGAGAGGTGGTCATCACTTAAAAATATTTAAGCTTGTATTGCCTAATTAATAAGAATAAATGCAGGTAAAGATTATCGCCATCAATAATTGAGCACTGCTTGTAACGAGAGAGGAACATTTTAAATCTATTGGCCTATGCCCTGTGATGTCTACAGTATAGATCAGACATCCATTTTCTGAGCATCTGAAAAGCAAGAGCAGTTCCCACAATCAAGATAACTAAAAATACAGCCTGTGTCTTCACGCCAGGGAGGTTTAAGGTTGAGCTGCCCTGCAAATGACAGCAATCCAAGAGCTGTGGCTACACCAAAGCAGGCAGGGCAGTGCTCTCCCCAGCATGGGGTCCAATTTCAGCTTCCCTGAAGACTTAGAGTGGGCCTGGCATAGCCCAGGGATAGTCAGACACACTGGTAGTGACAAAGTAGGTCTGAGGTCCAGCCAGCCAGGCAAGACAGACCAGGCATAAGACTGGACACAGCATGCCTGCAAGAAGTTCAGGCAAGGACCACAGGGTGTTAGTGCACTTCCTGAATCATAGGCAGAAAGTGCACAGATGGAGGGTGAGAGTCATGCTTCTCCTGGCTCCTTCTCACAACAGAGCTGCTTACATGGCAGTGAGCTCCAAGGCAGGACATCTGTACCAGGTCAGAGAAGATGCTGAGGCAGCCCAGGCTCTGGAGTGAGGATGGGGCCAGAAGCTTCAGAAGAGAAGTATGCAGAAAGACATTACAGGACAATTACAAATTGCTGATGCACTCAGGGTATTGTCAGTTTATCCATACTATTTATTAAGTCAACAAAATACTTAATTGATGACTTTCTGGTCTGTTCTCAAATACAGCATGTTGGGTTAAATTTCACCCCTATGTCTGTACTTCTCAACAGAAGCAAAGCAGTGGTATGAATTTCCCATTTAAATATACTCAGTGGAGTTATCTTCTGTGAACTGA
This sequence comes from Pseudopipra pipra, assembly GCF_036250125.1. NCBI lineage: Eukaryota > Metazoa > Chordata > Aves > Passeriformes > Pipridae > Pseudopipra > Pseudopipra pipra. Next base: position 44,059,796 of record NC_087553.1, on the reverse strand, counting down.
TCCTCACTCACAGAAAGCTCTCGCTAACACAAGTGGAAGTGTTCTTTGGGATCCTACAGCAGCAGTAGGTGGTACATGCTGAAGTGTTTAATTCATGCTGGCAAATCCTTCTATTTCCTTCTATTTAGTAAAACACATCCTGCAGGATTCAAAAATATAATATCTGCAGTGAGGAATTTGAGCAGTCTCTGCAAAAAGCCATGAACTACAAAAGCTGGGGAAAATCCTTTTCAATGACCTCATCACTGTGGACTCCTTCTTCAGCAGGATGTAAAGAAACTCCTTACATGATGTTATCACATGTCCTGCCCAAACCCAAAGAATTCACATTCTAATCTCTCAGACCTCTGCATAAAAACCATTGTGTTCCCCCCTTTTTGCATGTGTATTACCCAATACTTGTTCCCCCCTGTAAAATCTCCAAGATAAAGTAGGGTTTTTCCTATGATATAAGTGCTAAGACCCAAAAGTTTGTAATTTAGGATTTTCCCATTACCTCATCCCTGTAGAGTTCTCAATTGTAATAATTCTGCCCCCGATGCATACGTAAACCCCCTGTTGAATATGTAAACTCTTTAAATATGAACTTGTGAGTCCAATAAAGTATTCCAGTTTCTGCCTCCAAACTGGGGTTGTGTTAGCTATTGACTCGTTACATATCCTCTCTTTTGATTAATGTTATCCATATACCTGCTGCATTTCTTTGTCTCTAATAAGAGTCTGACTTAGACTTGATTTCTTTTTGGCAGCAAATGTGTATGGCATATTTCAGATTTAACTATGATATTTATCTCTTACAGGAGAGCTGGCTTTCAAATATCATGCAACTGGATTCTTCTGTTCTGCACCAGAAAACAGTGAAGTTCAAAAGAGTTTTTAAGGTCACTTTTCCACCATTTTCAAAGACTGCCAAGTATAATTTTTATCTATTCTTTGTGACTCAAGAGCTTTATCAATCCTTTTAATTACAATCATACATTGCTAATACAAAAAAATATGAAAAGTTTAGTTTTGTTCATTATTTTAAGTTTGGCATATACTAGAAATATATTTTTCTCTTTTAATTTACCCTAAAGCAAGAAAGATTAAAAAATATAGATTCTGATTAGTGATGAACATTAAGCTTGCATATAGATTTTGTATTTGAATTTAAAATACTCTTTCTGTGTTGATCCTGGTAGATAGTATGGCGACCACAAAGTACTGTTCCTCATGAAGAACTGGTTGTTTGCCTTTATGGGACCTTTACCTCAGTAAACATCATTAAAGATCTCTAGAGAAACAGTTAACACATTTACATAATCAAAAAAGAAAATAATGTTTTGAGAAGATATCTGGCAAAGCCCAAGAGCTGCAATACTGATTTAAAATATTGTTTTGAGGAAGCATCTCCCTTTGACCATCAAAGAGCTAACATTGTAAGAGAAATAAGCTGAAATTGAGCATAAAGAAGAACTCTTCTACTACAGCTCCACATGTCTTTTCTAACTCTTGCCCTTCCAGGTGAATAGTAAATTTCACTGAATATTAATTTACAATATATTGTTTTAAAATTCACAGAAAATTGTCATTATAGCAAGAACTATATTTTCTGATACTACGATGTACACTACCAACAGTGTTAATTTTCTTTCATTACAGGAATCCATTTTGAAGTACAATCTTAAACATAGTAAAATAATAGAAAATCAGGAAAAAATTTTCTTTCTGGTTTCCATCTCTTTTGCAACCATTTTAGATGAAATTTGAGCTTATTAAGTTCATGTGGTGCTTAAATTAGAGAATTTCAGTAAGATATAAATCTTTTTAAAGGGTTAAGGAAATTTCTGCCATAAACAGTAGTGAATGTAAAAACCATGCTATATTCCTTTAAAAATTTGAGATATGTTACAACAGGACTGAACATGAATATTTGCTTTTTCATGTGTTTCATTTAGATTGTCTCAGAAGATGGAAATCCTGAAGGTACAGTTCATTTCAAGATGAAGATTCCTGGATGAAGGTAACTGAATACAGGTTTTTTCACTGGAGATGGTTTCCTGAGTTCCCACTGCAGGCAGTGGAGATCTAGGACTCTGAATTGAGGTGCCATATAAAGGTGGCTGCGTAGTGATGTCTGAGACACTCTCACATGTCCCTGACAACACCCAAGCATGGCAGATCTGTGAGAGATCTGTGCTTTTGTCAGAGGCAAGATGGGCAAATCCTAGCCTCATGCAGGTGACATCAGTCAACTGAGTGTGTGTGGATGAACTGAGCTCCCTGTCTCCACAGCCTGTGGTGGGAGTTTAGTCACCTACCACATACAGACACCTTATTCTAGATGTTTTAATCCAGAGACAAATCCCACCAAGAAGCCAGAGAAAAGCTGCATGCATAAATTTCCACAAAACAAGTATGTGCATATTTTCTGCCTGTTAAGTGTTGTGTGTCATGACAAATACAGACATCAGATTTGTGCACACTCCGGAAGTTAAACAGTGCAGTGTCAGATGAAATTAATTCTGTACCATGTGATGGAAGATTGTGTGGTATAAATGTATTCCCATAGTGTCAGATAAAATTGAAAATTTGTGACTACTGCAAAGCAGCCTAATTTATGCCTGATGTGCTCTGTGACACATGCTTGTGCAAATTCCATCGTAATCAGACAAGGTATTTTTCAAATCCATTTTCATGCATAAAATAGTTCACATCTGCCTACAATCACATCTCCCAACATTAGTGGTTTCAGTAATTATATGCAAGTCAACTCACTGAACACATCTTCTGCTCAAAGTCTAAAAGCCTCTATTTTCTATCTACATTGAAAATATGCAAGACACTATATTATAGAAGAAGCTATTGAAAGTATTTATGTGAAAGAAAATGTGAGTGGTGTAAGTGCATAATCCATCTTCATATGAGGGTAGATGTGTGTAAATCATACTCAAAAAAGTCTTAAACACAACAAACAGCACATTTGGCAAAGCTTTATTGCATTCTGTGAAATCATCAGCATTTCTAAGAATTCAACAGTGTGGGAATTCATATACTGATTTCCCAATACCTTACTTTTAAGGTTTGCAAAGTACAGGAATGTTTTACCATACACATCCACCTCTGGAAACTAAACAGATTGCAGGCAGCTAAAACCTACAATAGTTGGCAGAGTCTCTGCTTACAATCCAAAGTTTAGGCGTAGTCAATGGGCTCAGATTGTTGATTTTCAGGACTGTTACCATATACACATTTAGATCGGTTTGTGTTGTCTCTAAGGTTTTGTATTTCAATATGCTCATGTAACAACATAAATGTGTGAAATATGCATATTATGCATAATCCAAAGGTACATACATACTTCTATCATTAACAGAGCAACTTAGTAATGGCAGATCATCCTAATGGTTTGGTGGGGAAGATAAGCTCACTGAGATCTTCACAATCACCTAAAAATTCTGGACCCAAGATGCCATAAAAGCTATGGATTCAGGCTTCTCTGGCCAAGCAAAGACTGCACAGTTACTACTTTTTTCTCAGTCCTGTGGAAAGGCCTGGCATGGTGGCAAATTTGTCTGTGCTTTTCAACTGCACCAGCAAAAGGTATAAAATATACTCTTCTCTGAGAATCTTAGTTGGCTGAAAATCCCGATTCACAGAAGAAAACACATCCTACCTGAAGTAGAATGCAAATGACTGTGATCTTAAACTGTCTACATTGATATTTATTTAATTAAGTAAATAATTTTTCCAGTGTTTTACCACCACACACTCTTCCAGAATATTGCGTTCTACTGGGACATTAAATAGTATCAGCTCTGGCATTCAAACTGACATTCAGTTTTCACCCTCTCACACCTGCTTTGCGATTTGATCGAATTCGGTTGACCTCTCTCTCTTTACATACTATATAATTTGAATAATGAGGGGAAAGGAAAGGCACAGATTGAGGTAAAAAAAGAGCAGGAAATTGTGGTTTAGTTTTAGATATGTTCTGTCAGCACCCTTTTTGTTGTCTTGGTAAAAAGTAACACTGACTTGTATTTGCTAGTTTTCTAGCTAACATCTGACAAGAAAATATCTTTGCCAGTAATTAGCAGTTCAGATGACCTACCAGTTGAGGAAAGGTTTTTTTATATACCTCAAATGGGAAATGACTTTCTGTAGTTCACTGTGTCAATAGTTTGCTGTCACTGATTTCAGTGGTAAATCTGCCAAGGTGAGCTTTGTAAAACCACTCTCAGTGCTGTCCCAGGGGTGACGGTCAAACTCATCACCATGGAGACTGACATGAAAAAAAACCCTGTCATTTGACACAGAAGAATAAATCAGTGATCAAATCTATGCTGCCCTCCCTTGAGTTACAATGTCCTGAAGCATTATCGTCAGATTGCTGGGCTACTGGGCTGGCTGGGTGAGTCTGCTTTCCTCTGCTGAAAACATGTCCTGGCATCCAAGCAAGCATGACTCAGTGGCACTAGTGGTCAAAGTACACACTAAGTGGCCTTTGTGCACTGACTTGAGGATTTGTACCCTTACTAAACACAGAGCACATTGCTTTGTTGTTTTTTTTTTTTTCAGGAATTATACAATTATTCATTCCCAATAAACAAAAGACAGATTTACTGGCCCTGGTTGTGAGACTTTGTCGTCTTCTCTCTCTGTGGTTCCTGTAGCTTCTTCATTAATACAAGGAACATTTAAAAACCTTGTTTTTCTTCCCTGCTTCGACTCCTTTCTTTCTATGATAGGGAATTAAAGCCTAGTTTCCCTGAGATCCAACTGAGCTGTCATCAAAAGGACATTCATGTCCTATGGAGGATGACCTTTTTAGAGAAAAAGTAAATCAGGACTTGAAGAATAAGAAAACATATATTACTGGTAACATGTAAAAGTTGCCCTGTGTGGTTCAAAAGCTGGGGGAAAACTCTCTTTACAACTGCAGTGTGCAACACTTGACACTCATATGTGTTACATTCACCTGAGAACAAATGCACAAAAAATCAAGTAAATAAATAGTCCTAGTTCCTAGATCTTCATTCTATCTTCTTGCCCTGAACTTTAAGGCAGCTCATAGATATAAATACAAAACAGAAGTGAAACAGTCGTAGTTACCAGCTCTTTATTTGCTTTTATCAATCTGAATTTTAATGCTATGTTTTGGGAAAAGAAGGAGTTTGCATTTTTGTTGGAATGCCTGAGGCAATTGTGGGCTGAGGACATGCAGTGCATATTATTTTCTTTGCTTTTCAAGATGAGATTCCATCTTCATGGCTACGTTCAACATGGATCTGAATCATATTGATTCGATTAAAAAGTCACCTTAAAAGCATTAGTGTTGCAGTCACCACCTCCGTGAGTCTGAAATATTCCAGACTGTCAACAGGAGTCCCAGTTTCATTATTGAATACTATGTGGCTGTAGCAGTGCAATTTCTGTACTCAGGTTTTATCATTTACACTGTTCCTGGAAACTATTATATTCTCAGAGTATTAATCCAGTTAACTAGACAAGGTAAGCATTTTTTAAATTAGTGGGATTTGCTGAGACAGTTGATATTCCTTACCCAATTATATATTCTTAATAGCTCACAGGGATCCATTCTGATATGAACCATATAATTTTCAAAAGTGTTTTAGAAGTGGAGAAAACAACCTCATGTAGCAGAAGAGTTTAATTCAGGTCTTGATAAAGAATTTCCAGACTTCTACTCAAGTAACAGAGAGGAAAAGCACTTCCATCTTCCCATAGTGCACAAACCATATTCTTTAATTTTATTTTATATGTGCTGGAATAAATAAGGGCATTAAATGATGTGGACATGTTCCTCCACCCTTCCATCATACATCAAATTGTTCCTGTGTTTCTTAGCAAAATTTAGTTTAACAGTGAAAATAAAACTGTTATTCAAGGAATTTGTAGGTTTTTTAATAAAATAATAATTTTTCTGCACACACAAAATTCACTTTGAATTAGAGTAAAATTAATTATAAACTCATGCTATTACATCAAACACCTACACCTGAAAAAAAAAGCAGGAGAAATTAGTCTGAAACTAGTACAACCTAAAAAATTATTAGCGACTTTCACAGTTAAAATTAAACCTTTCCTTTATTTTAATTCAATATGTAGATACAGGTGCAAAAGAAGGTACTGTTTTTCCCTGTGGGCTGAGATGAAGTGCTCAGTGTAGCAGAACACAGAGGCCACAATGCACTCGCATGGTGCCTGAAGGCAGAGTGTGCTTTCTGTCAGCAGCGAGGGCTGCATTCCTCACCACCCTCCTAACCCGATAGGCCTAGGAATTGGGAGGCCATGACAAGGTAGCAAGAGGACTGCACAATTCACAACAACAGTTCCATTTGTTAGCAGATTTCTTTATTTAATTAAAAGCTGTTCATGATTCATGAGAACATCTTCCATTTTTCCTGAGAAGTTCCCTGGACTGCTCCAATGGGACTCTTCTCTCAAGGCAGTGTGGTTCAGGCCTCATATCAGGACTACTAACTGAGTAGAAGAGACACAGCCTAAAAAAACTAGAATGAAATACTTTTCAAACAACATAGATGAATGTGGGTTATTTGGAAGTCAAAAGAGTTGTTCTCTTCTTGTTTTTCTTTTTCATGCATATTTGAAGAACAATATCTTTCAGCTACATGTGACACCATGATTCAGTAAAAAGAAAATAAAATTAAAATGTCCCAAAAATTGAGCATGTTACTGTAAAGATACTGTATAAAGCTATATAGATGATAATTTACTGTTGGCTTCTGTGATATTCTAGCTGTAAAAGAATCTATTTCAACCTACATAAAATATTAGAAGGTAATGCTAGCACAGTGAATTTCCGTAAGCCATAAAATTCATCATCCTTTCAAACAAACCACATTCATCCTAGAAAAGAACAATTTCCCTCAAAAAATAATAAACTGCCATTTTGTGATCTATGTTTACTGAGATAAATAGCTCCCTTGGGAACTGCAGACTATGACTGGTTATTAGCAGAATGGTCTGTCTCTTTCTGTTACTATCTCTGTATGAATCCGTACGAGTGAATGAAACAGGGAGATGGCATGGATCAAGAATGGGACTGGGACTGTGCACAAGTGTTGATACAGCCCTTGGCAAGGCTCTGGTCTGAAACAGTCAGTGCTGTGAGGACAATGCCTGAGCAACCTCAAGAGACAGCCTTGACCAGGAGTTGTTCTCAAGCAGCGGTGTGGATGAAACTGCATATAATGCATATTGTTTTCCCCACCACAAGTGTGCTGTGTGACAGCACAAAATATAGAGTCATAGAAGGGTTTGGGTTGGAAGGCACCTTAAAGACAATCTAGTTCCAACACCCCTTATTGTCTCAGTCTGAGGAGACTGGAATGTTTGCTAAAGAGGATGAGTTATAAGATAGACCAAACTCCTCTCTCTCAGCAACTGTAAATTCAAAATTAAGGGGGCTTTAATCAAGGAAGTGTGGAAAAAAAAAGAAGAAATAAGAACTCTTTATTAAAGATATATGTATGTTGGCAAAACCAGTAACAGAACACAAAAAAAATAGACAGTAATCCTAGAATAAAAAAAAAAGGGTCTGAATGAACACTTCTCTGTCCTTTAGCGCAGTCCTAATCGTGGCCTGCAGGGGGCGCTGTTGGGTCGCTGAAGGTGCAGGGCCTGCAGTACCTGTCGTGGCCAGCAGGGGGCGCTGTTGGGCTCTGGCGGTCGCCACGTGGGGAGAGGGGTCCGGAGGGAGCGGTCCCAGACTTCGGGAGGAGCTGAGGAGGAAACGGGGGGCCCTTCCCTCAGTGGGAGGAAAAAGGGAAGGGAAGCAGTCCACTTCCATGGGACTCACCACTGTCCCAGGTGACGGTGTCTCAAAACTCCTCCCTTCTCTCCCCCGAGCATGCAACTCTCCGATGAAACACAGCAGATTGGGGGAGCGGGACAGTCAGGCAGGTCGAAGCCAGCAGGATGAAAAGTCAAGCTGACCAGGATGAGCAGCCAAAAAAACCAGACCCCCAGTCCCTCTCCCCAAATGCCTGCACGCAGGCCTCCCGTTTCACTCCCAGAGCCAACTCCGCAGTCTGCCCAGTTCTCCATCTGGGTGGCCAGCTCCCCCCAGCCTCTCTGATGACCCATTAGCCAGGAATTCAGCTAGATCTTTTGTAACGATAATCGGCTCCCTTCCCCCTTTTCCACTCAAACTCCGTCTTTCCTACAGTGGGGAAGGGGGGGGGGGGGGGAAGGGGAAAGACAATTTCTCCTGAATTCCTAACCTATAACACTTATATAGGCAAGGACACCTTCCACTACACCAAGTTGCTCAGGAGCCTGGTCCAACCTGACCCTGAACACTTCCAAGGATATGACATTCACAACTTCTCTAGGCAACCTGATCCAGTGCTTAACCACCCTCACAGTAAAGAATCTCTTCCTAACAGCCAATCTAAACATACCCTCTTTTAATACAAAACCTTTAACCCTCGTCTTATCACTACATACCCCTGTAAAAAGTCCCTCTCCAGTTCTCCTGTAGCCCCCTTTACGTACTTGAAAGCTGCTCTATGGTCTCACCAGAGACTCCTCCAAGCTGAACAACTCTTTCAGCCTGTCTTCATACAAGTGCTCCAGCCCTCTGATCGCCTTTGTGGCTCTCCCATGGACTCACTCCAACAAGTCCATGTCCTTCCTGTGCTGAGGACTCCAGACTTGGATGCAGTACTCCAGGTGGGGTCTCACAAGGGCAGAGTAGTGGTTCAGAATCACATTCCTTGACCTGCTGGCCATGCTTCTTTTGATGCAGTAAGCTGCATATAAAGTGTCTTTTCATTATTTGGTTTAAGTGATCCACATTTACATTCATAGGATATTAATGAAAGATCATCTTCATCCTATTCTCAAGTGCTGATGGAAACCTCAAGTTCACGGATATATTCAATATCTTGTCAAGTAATAGGACGAAAATAGCAGCATATTTCTCAGTTTAAAAAGTTTCGTGTCATCTGCTCTAGCACATCTTGTTGATGTACAGAACGAAGCATTTCATTGTAACAGAAGGTGGGAAAATATACTTCAAAGAGACTTTTTGAAGTCACTGTCAAACAGTGAAGCTTCATGTTCACAGAAAAAAAAGCTGCCGTTAACCTGGAAAAGGAAGTCCCACTGGGCCTACTTAAGTGTAAGGAAGTCAGATAAATTTTACTACAGTACCACAAAGTGCAACTGAGTATAAAGGAATGCAACTTACCCACACATTTCTTAACAAAAAACATCACAATAAAAATATGCAGCAAGAGACAGCGAGTCAAATGCCTTCTTAAGAAGGCATGATTCTATGAGAATGTGATCCATACTCTTTGACTACAAAGTAGTAACAATATTTCATTCCAATTTCCAAACAAAGAGGGAAAGGAAGTGAAATTATATATCCATAGACAAAATATTACACAAATTGAAAGCATTAAATTTTAGCCATCCCTGGACCCAGAGAACATTTAAAATAAGTTTCTTTAAGACATTTCTGAGTTTCTGAATATGGATTAAAGTCAGTACATGTAATATGAGATCTTCATGTTGCCGAGTTTAGTAGGGCTGGTGTACAAATTCACCTCTGGAAAGATCAGGCTTTTACAGTAGTATTCTAGTTTACTCTGTTAATGTCATTTTCCATCATAAACACATATAGTATTATAAATGTACTGACAAAGTTTTATTTTGTTTTTACATTTTAAGAAAATTACTGGAAAGCATATTTTTTTATTTACAATAAAATACTTCTTTCTCAAAATTAATGAGCATCCTTTCTATGCCTGATTTGAAAGTCTTCAAAAGTCAATAGAGAGACTCACTTAGACTTCAATGAACTTTATATGAAACCTTAGATGAATCACAGTAGGACAGATTTAAATTAATTTTATAGGTATTTGCTAAACAATGACCTCCTCTTGATTTTTCTTCCCCAAGCATGTTATTCTGTGCTGAAACTTCCATTCATATCAATGGGAGTTCTGTACATAACTCTAACAGGAAGTGAGCCCTCCCCCTACTTTTTGTTGTTGATGTTCATCAGAGAAAGTTTCCCCTCTTTTTTTCTGTCTAAAATCACATGTCCTGTCCAATAGCTCCCATCAGTACCTGTCTAGCTTTATACCCTGTACTATTCCGCACCTTCCACTCCTCTCACTCCTGTCTTGGTGTCTGAAAACTGCTCACTCATAACAAGACTGTACCTTTGGTAGCCCAGGTGCATCAAAAACCAGCACAGCGCAACAAAAAGAGATTGGAAATTGCACCCTCAGCAGTCTGTCTTGCCATCACTTTTCTTTCATCAGTCTCACCCCAAGATAGGGTTAGTCTGTCCCAAAATCTTGTGTGATGAGCATCTTTTTTAGGCTAGGTATCCTGCTTAAGAGAAGATTGTCGTAGCAGGTGGTCACTCAATTGTTTCTGTTTTGTGATGGTGCTAGCCACATTTTATTTACAGTATTTATGCATGTAGAAGACTTCCTGGAACCCCTGACTGAGACCTCATTAGAATAAATGCTGCAAAATAAACTTTTAAAAAATATATTCTTTTCCTACCAGTTGACAAGGAGTACAATAAAGCAGGTGTCATGGTTTCCCTTCTGAAGAACAAGGAATTTAAGAATAAAGACATGGGGAGAGAATATAAAGTGGTCACTCCAGTGATGGAAATCAGGCAGAGCTGGTATCTCTAAATACATGACACATACAAAGCTATTCTAATAACAAATGGTCCTCTTCTTTAATACTGCAAAAATAAATATCCCTAGACATGCTGAAATCCCAGTGGGGATTTGGTCTATGTGCAAGTCCTCATCCACTTATGCCTAGATGTATTCAAGATGTCACTGGAATTTTGTCAAAATCCAGTTTTCCTATGATCTAGGTCTGCAGGTTCTGTGAGATGGCATTCCCGCTTCTGCAGGTGGCTGGGGCTGAAGTACACATAGCTTTGGGTGTGCACAGAGTGCTATGTCTGGGACACTAGGGCGCAAGAGACCATCCTAAGAAACATATTTTAGTGTGAGCTGATAAAGGAATTGGAAAGAGGCCCTGCCACAGAAGAACTGGTTATGAAGAAAGAAAATTTTTGTAAGTGAGCGAGACCATGTATTTAAGGCAGCAAATCAGATGGCAGATCCCAAAGTAAATAAGACTTGTATTTTACATTTGTACAAATGCTCATATGCAGCTTCTTCCTTATCATTCCTTTCAGACCTATTGTCTCACCTCCCTCCATTCTCATGATGACTATATCTTTGTCAGATTTCTTGTCTGAAATTGTTCAAAGGAGCAAGCTTGTTTTCCTAACACTGAAAGCAGCACAGATTACCATTTGAGAGTTCAGGGATACTGAAAAATTGAAAGCAAGGTGGGACTTAAAGTGAACCAAGTGTTGTCTTCCAGTCTCTCTGTCTTTAAAATTAAAAGCTACAGTTTTACAGAAAAAAAATACAATTTTTTTCTTCCTTAAAATAATAGCTTTATTTTTGCTGCTCAAAAGATGGAGATCTTGGTCAACAACTGCATAAATTACAAGCCGCTATATAAACAACTGTTTGAGAGCTTTTTATTTTGCTTTCTTCAAAACAAATCAAAATGGTTGTAAATTTTCCATGTCTTTTTTGCTGTTGCTTCCAAATTCCTTTTTTTTTAATAGACTTTTCTAAACATATAATAACTTTATTAACCTATTTTTCTGTTACTGCTTTCCTTCATTTTTTTAAATTTAAATTTAAGAGATCAAAACGGTAAAAAAATAAAAGCATACATATATACACACAAACATACATACGTGCATATATATACATTTATAAAGATATATATAACAATATTTTCTTTATTTCTGAAACATGTCAGAAAAGAAAAAGCTTTTTCTGTGAAACCATTCTGCATGAGATAGTCTTTTTTCTTCACAAAAACACTGAAAAAATTAACAATCTGAAAATACGTCATTGAATGTAAGAATAAATTTCTCATGTTTAGTGTTATCGGATGTTTATATTTTCTCAATATATTCTGTATCCCCAGTCTAATTTAGGGCCCCAGAAATAGAAACCAAACTCATGGCATGTCAAAAGCCTTTGATCTTGTTCAAGAAAGCTTTTGCATAGCACACAAGCCTTGCGTAGGCTTCCCAGTGAAACTGTATTTTTTTCTTACTAGAACACAAGTACTGAACTGGAGGGAAGAAAATTCAGAAGTTCAGTGAATAAAAAGTATGGAACTATCAGTAGTTATTTGGAGATTACATATGTTTAGTGGGCTATACTGAATGGTACAAGCTGGCTATCTAGACAGAAATTACCAAAAGAATATTTGGACTGGATCACCAGCTGATGTTCTTTCTAGTTCCTGGGTGGCCAAACTCATGAGAATAAAAATATTCTTCTTGAAGGTTGGTCCCTAAACTGTCACCTGGAGAAATTGCCCATTTTGCCTCCCGTGGATTGCAAGACCTGCTGCAGGTCTAGGTATCCTTCAAAACCTGAACCCAGAGGCATCAGAAAGGCACACAGAGCTTTCTGCGCACAGAAAACTCTTCATTTGTTTCCTTGCATAATACACCAAGCTGTCAAGATTTCTGCAAACATTCCAGGCAAAGGATGAGATTTCATCCCTCAGCCTTGGTATGAGGGTCTTCACTGAGTTGCTCTGTGTCAATTGATTCTGCACGCAAAAGCTCGCTTATCAAGTGATTAGAGGCATTTTGCTCTTCCAAGCATGGTCTGTTTGTGGCTTGACTAGATCCCAGAATCAAAAGCAGTTGTGGGCATGCCATCTCATCTAAAATCCTTGTCACAGTAAATTTGAAAGTCAAGTAGTAGAACAAGGCTGACAAGGTTCCTGGCAACAAATTGATTTCATGACCCTTGGGGAGAAACAGATTGAGACGTCAGCAGGATACAAGGGACCTCACAGGAAAAGCCATTGGGGTCTGTAGGAGGTGTCTGCCACTCTGACTTATCTCACAGCTCATCATCATGTGTGAGTGCTCTAGATAATGACAATGAAAGTGAACTCATTTATGGAATGGTTATCTTGATCACAGGTTGGACAGAATGTAAAACTTCATATGAGTGACAATATTGTGAAATACAAGGAAAAGTCACTTACATTTACCTCAATGAAGGCTTGGAATATCCCACCAGGAAAACCAGAGAAGGAAGAGGAGAAAAAAATTAAAGCTGATGGATTTGACTTAACCTTTAGTTCTGATTTTGCTGGAATAAAAGAAAACCACTTCTTTAGTCTGATAAGTACTTAAAAGTACACTGCTTTCCACATGTGACTAAATTCCATTCCAAGCTCCAGCAGAAACACCATCTTGAAAATAGCCTGGGACACAGCAGGCAGCTCATTGGGAGACACTAAGAAAACAAAATGTCTATCTCTTGCTGCTGTAGTTTGAAAAAGACACACACACACACCCCGGAGCTGAAAACTAGCTAGCTCCAGGAGTGGTGTTCTTGGTACTGAGCCAATGAGGGCTTAGTGCGCCCCTGCGGAAATGACATATGCACAAGCCAGAAATGGAGGCTTGTGTTGGTGTAGCTGGAATTAGGGCACCCATGAAGTGAGACACCACGTGTTAGAGAGAGAGAGAGGGGCTGGGGAGTTTTCCCCCCTGGTCCTGGCCGCAGGAGCCGGGGGCTTCCTTCCTGCCCTGACCCTAGCTCAGGGGCCCCAGCATGACTTTGTAGCTGGGCCAGGATGCTGAGCTAAGACCGCGCTGCCCCCCCACTGCCAGGGAGAGGCGGCAATGTGGGACCCAACCAACCAGCCAGGGGCTGGAGCCAAGCTCCAGTGGACAGGCACAGCATTGGAGCTGAGCCAACATGAGTCGAGGGGTGGCCCAGAGCAGGCCAGGCTGATTTGTCCCTGGAGAGGCAGCTGCAGCACACAGCCACAGAGCAAGCCTCTGCGGAGGAGTGGCCTGGGCTCCTGCAGCACCTTGGAGGCAAGCAGCAAAATATGGCATGGAGCCAGACCAAGAGGCACAGGGACGTCTTGCGGAGAGAGAGAGCCTGCAACAAAGCAGGAGAAGCCAGCTGGAAACATTTCTGGGGTAAGAACTGAGTCAAAAACCCCCAGAACACTTTTAACCTGGGAAAGGAGGGGTTGAATCCTGTTTAAGGGATCCCCTGAAACTCTCGTGGAAGGAAACCTCCATGGAGAAGAGGATAAAGACTTTGAGCTTTAACTCCCCGTACTCTGTGGATGACGAGCTTGTTTCCCTCGAAGCCCATGGGTGAGACCCTCGATTGGAACTGAGGGGCTGAGTGGAGGTGGGAGAGACACCCCCTGCACTTTGATGGAGAGAGAGGGATTTCCCAGCTACGATGAACTGGAACTGCTGCCTTAAATATAAGAGAAGAGATACTTCGAAGTGCCGCAGAAATTAATTTAGAAGAGACTGTGCTGCCCTGAAAGTGAAAAGACTTTTTCTTCTTCTTCCTGGACTTTATGGGGGGAAGGAGGGGTGGTCTGTGTAAATATATTGTTTTACCATAGGAGAGTTAGTTAGGATTGTTGTATATATATTGCTTTATAGTTTTTATTCTGTTAGCAATAAATTTTGATATAATTTCTCATGGTGAGTGTGTCTGCTGGTGTGAAACTCCTCTCACTCTTGAGTAAATTTGTAGGGGGTTAGAAATTGGCTTTTTGGAGCTCAAACCACCTCACTTGCCCATGACATTAAGTGGTGTTCCAAAGCAGGATCACTATTATTATTTTATAGCCTCCTCACAGCTTCATCATTGGCCTAATGCTAAGATGTTTTGCTCTCAGCAAACCTCATGACACTACACTTTTTATTCTTACTTTGCCAGGCACTGAACACCATGTTTATGTCCCTTACATGACACATAATTGTTTTTCCTCCTCCTTTTTCCCAACTTACTACCAGATGTAATGAAAATATCTCGATTCATTTATGCTTACTTGTGTCACCCGCTGCTTGTGCCGCTCTCTCTCCACAGTGTAACACATTGTTCAGACGTAATTGCAGCCATGGGCTCTGTGAGTAAAATGATGAAGGTGAGCCCAGGGGATTCACAAGGCTGCTCTCTGTACATGCTGCAAACCTAAAGCAAGTATCTCTGTTAAACACCACATTAACTTTCTCTCTGTGATAGCTAATCACATCTTATACACTCTTAGACTGGTACAGAAGTTTGAACTAGATCCTCAGAGGTTGTTTTCCCAGTATGCATTTTTTTAATCTGGATAAATCATATTTTATTTCCTCCTGGTAGTTAAAATAAAAATAAATGTAACATAATAACATAAAAACAAAGCCCTAGAAAACAAACTGCAATTCCAACAGAATTGCCTCCATTGGAGGCAAAGACATTGAAAGAAGGGGTTCAGCACAGCAGCTGGGATTTTCAGATCTACCTAAGGTCTAAATCCTGTAAGTGACAGAGAATCTTAGAAATATACAAAGGCAGAGTTAGGGTTTGGAATCAAAACTGACACCCAATGTATTCCTAGCACAACCCTACTTCAAATGAAGGCCTATACTACCCTTTTCCTAGGCACCTACACCTCTGTTTCTGACCCAAATCCACTTGGCCTGTGCAGTGAGACGTGCAGTGAGACATGCAGCTCCTCCTCGAGTCCCACTGGGACTCAAGGGTGGTCTGACAGGGGCTTTCACGGCAAGCTCAACACAAAGTAATAGGACAGGTACCTAAAAAAAAGCAGTAAAAGTGCTGCTGTCACTAAGGGTGGTTAGAAGCTTGTTTAGAAATTGGGAGACTTAGGTTCTGTGGAAGTCTAACTTGAATTTACCATGCTGTAGCAGGCTTGTCTGAGGAGGGCAATACATTCCCCACTGCCAGCAAGAGTTGTGCCTCCTCACAGACAAAGAAATAAAAATTCTGGAGTGGAGTGAGTAAACAGAAACAGAAGCTAAACAATCTAACTGCTCCAGTTGAGCATACAGCTGGAAGGCATAGAGCTCACCTGTGGTCCCTCCTCTCAGGATTGTTTCTGCATATTTAAAGTAATGTTTTTTCTCTCACATGCCTATTATTACAATTCTAACAACTCTTTATGGTCCAATGCCTTCTTGTAAAGTTGTGTTTCCCAAAGCCCATTAAACCAATTTCTGTTTACTACATCAGCTCTAGTCAGGTAGTGGGGCATTTCCAGAGTAAAGACACATGAACCTTGTAATGGAGGGAACTTTGTAAGCTTGTGACTGTCTTCTACAAATTGTTTATCAAGAGGATGACTTTAGTTCCCCAACTATATTTGGAATCTTTCTGTAGTAATTTCAGGTTTCTGATTAGGAGCAAATTCTTGACTTACTAGGTTTACTATTTAGTAGTATAGTTCTGCTAGCATCTGGCAGAAGATAATAATAATAAAAATTTTAAAAAATGGTGAAAAAAACAGATTAATGAAGGGAAAAGAGCACTA
This sequence comes from Pseudopipra pipra, assembly GCF_036250125.1. Classification (NCBI taxonomy): domain Eukaryota; kingdom Metazoa; phylum Chordata; class Aves; order Passeriformes; family Pipridae; genus Pseudopipra; species Pseudopipra pipra. The sequence continues at coordinate 44,043,368 of NC_087553.1, read as the reverse complement.
AAGTAATTAAGGATAACCCCTATGTCTAATAAACACCTCTTAAAACCAGCTTTCAGTAGCAGCCCCAGAAAAAGGCAGATGTATTATTATATAGTAGAATGTCTGACAGCATCACCAAATGACACAAGTGTTTACCATTCAGATATGAAACAAGAGCTTTCAGAGAAACTCATTCTAGCTTATGAGCATTCAGGCCACACACTTCAACCCACACACACTTCCATATTTCAGTTAATAATCTTAGACTTAAAGAAAAGAAATGAGTCAAAGAAATAGAATATAATTCCCCCCCGCTTGTAATGGAAAATGTAACTTAAGCAAGAGAGAAGTAGAGCTTCAGATTAGACTGTGGAAACGTGGGAGCTGTACTCTGTGACTGAGTTGTGTGGGAATAAATTACCTCGAGTAAAAGAAGATCCAGACCTCTGCATCTGAAAAGTTTGGAACCAGACTTGGGAACAACACACAGGCACAGATAGCCCAACATCACTAATGAAAACAGGTGTCTTTAAATATACAAGACGAACTATATTTCTACCTTTTGAGAAAATAGAGAACTGTCAGTATTCCTGAGAATATTCTTTTTTGGAATATAAGGTCCTCCTAATAGTTTGTGCTGAGTGTCCATGTCCAGCTGTTCTCAGCAGAGGGGCTTCATGTGTGATCTCTATGAGAAGAGACATGGGGCTGCCCCACATTGAACAGAACCAGTTCCAGCTGAACCACTGGTGCTGCCCAAAGCTGAGCTCATCAGCAGTGCTGGTGCTGTCCCTGTGACAGAAGGGGTAAAAACTTTGTCTGACAGCTGTGAGAGAGTTGTGCCCCTGCAGCCCATGGAGGACCCAAATGGAGAAGATAACCGTAGTGCAGCTGATGGAGAATTCCTCACCAGAGCAAGGTCTGCCAGATCATATTATGATTGTTGCCTCTCCTTTCTCACTCGTTGCTTCTGGTCAGGCATGACAATGTCTGCTAGGTTCTGCTCATGAAGATCTTTGTGTTTCCATGAAAAAACTTAAAATAATAATTATTTTAACACTCCTCTGCAGTGTGTTTTTGTTCTTCCTATTCTGAATCATTCATATTAAATGCATGATCTACTAATATTTTGACTACTTCACAATGAACTGCAGGATGATAATCTGATTCTCAGTTTAAACAGGCATCTGTGTAAGTATCTTTTCTCTGAACTGTGAAAGACAATTCACCATAATCTTTCTTAATAATCTTTTACATTAAGAAATAGAAATATGCCACTACTATTTCTCTCTATATAAGTTTCATTTTACTTGCTGCAGTTCTTTCCACGTAGTTTTCCAGACTGCTTTATCTCATCCTAGAACTAGGAAGATATTATCCAAATGCCAGTACTAACTTTCCCATAGCTGTTCCTTTAAAATTTTACATCAATTTACTTTTAAAATTGACCATTGCTAAAAAGGATGATTGTTTAAGAATAAAAAGCCATTAAGACAGTGTGATAATTAGGACATAAAGCAAACCCCAAGAATTCCACTTCTCTGCATGTTTTATTTCTTGCACAGGATTTGTGTACTGGGAGAGGGAAGAGCAGAAGAATGTAGCTTCTATATGTGGTTCATAATTCCTTTATGGTATAGAGCAAAAATCTTTGATTCTGGGCTCAAATCATGTGGTTGGAAAATAATGTTAAACCGAATGGAAACCTGAATAAGGACTGCAAATCATACTTGTTGAAAGAACAAGTATTTCCTAGTATTGCAAGATAACAGATAATTGGGGTTTACTTGCTTTTTTTCAGTGATAGTCATCCTTTAAAACTAGATTTTTGGGAGAACTTCTTAGCTAAGAGTTGGTTTTCATGGCAGGATGCATGCAGTCTACACTAAATGAACCAAGGGAGCTGTAAAGCCATGTATGCTCTATAGTACAGGTCCTGCTGACTGGTTCTATGTAAGTGTCTCAGCAAATGTGAACTATCCTGTGCTCCATAGAAGAGCAGCAAGGATTTCTAATTTTCTTTTCACATTCTAAGAAAGGCTGCCCCCAAATCTTTGAAGTATTTTTAAAGACTCTGAAACCTTTATTTTTAAGGTACTCAGCCATGTTTCAGAAAAATTATTTCCAATAACCATCTGGTTCAATGTCAGTGTCCCCAAATCAGTGACCTCAAACATCTCAGAAGAATAACTCAATCATTAGAATGTAACATCAGCTTCACTGTAGCTTAGTAACTGTGTATTAACAGAAAATAAAATGGTTTCAATAAAAGATACAAAGAAAACTTCTTTTATATCTTGGGATTTGGAAAGCTACCCTTCAAACCCCTGAAATGAGCTGGGCACAGTGGGGCTCCTGAATTATAGCTGCATATATCCCTAGCATATGTCAAAACCACTTGGCTGTGGAGTAGCTGCATGGATGGTTTCATAATCTTGGCTTTCCATCTTGGTCTTGATACAAGACCACCCTGCCTGAGTGTTCAGATAGCTGTAGCAATCTCCTACTTGCAGTCATAAATGTCAATAAACCATATCCAGCCCATCATGCACAGCTGAATGACTTCTTGTTCTCACTGCATTCATGGCTGGATAGCTAAGTAGTTCAGATACACAGATGCCACATTTTAGGTAAACATACTTAACACATAAATTTAAAGAAACTTGGTCATAATTTTCAAGACCTCCTAATAGTACAGTGTTAAAAGTTTAAAACCTGTCTCTTAAACATCACCAGAATCAGCAGAAAAGGATCTGAAAAATTCGGTGTACAGCTGTAGAGGCAAAGTCTACTGAAAATTCCTTAAAACAAAATCAGGAAAGAACGCATGTAAAAACACAGAATAAACTAGAAATCCAAGCATATCCTTAGAAAACTGGGCCATAGAAAATAATTACCATGAAAACACCTATATAACAGGAAGAGACAAGTGGGGTTTGTTATTACTAAAGACTAAAATGTGTGTCATACAGCCAGATAAAATTGTTAAAATAAAACCTCTCCTAGAATCAAGTAAGTCTGAGTACCGTACTATACCGTACAAGATCACTTCTCATTACAGCCTGTTAAATATGGGAAAGAACCAGAATGTGGGAACTGAAAACCTTTTATAGAAGCATACCTAAAAAGTAGGCAGATTATCATAAAGACCTCAGCCACCTGCTACTAATTATTTTAGCTTCAGGTTCTTAAGTAAACACAGATGCAGCAAAACTAATCACTCGAGAAAAAGCAGTGCTCAAGCACAATGTGGAAAAAAAACCCCTTATCCATTATACTTCCCTTATAATATCCATTTGAGAGATAATTGTTTTTGAATAGAACAATTAATGAGGTCTTTTCATACCAAGGGAAATTACTCTATAATGAGGTTTAATGTGTTAGAAATGAGGTGGAATTTATTAAAAATAAATAAAAGCCTTATCCAAGGTGAAAGGTAGTATGCTGAATTGTTAGGGATGCTGTGTTTTGAAGGGCATTCTCACCACAAATTGTTAGCACACAGGCAAAACAAATGGAATAGTTATGTGGCAGAAAATAAACAGCAAAGGAAAGCTGACAAAAAAATCCCACAGCAAACTATAGGATTTAAATGCTAAAACAACTGCTTAACAGACCCTAATATATTTTAAAACTCTATGTGATGCCTCAGGCTTACATACCAGCCTATTGAGAAAAAGAAGAGCTTTGCCCCTGCGCATCATTCATTTGAGCTGTGCCACATTTCAGGAATATATTCACTCTCTGACTAAAATTTTAAGCAAGCCGAGTGTGGACACTTTGCCACGAGGGAAGCCAGGAACATTAACAATGTATGGTAATCACGTGTCATGTCCTTTTCCATGACATCTCCATGGGCAACATGAAGTACAACAACCCTCCAGCAGAGAGGAAAGTTTTGCTAGATTTTCCTTGCTGCTCCAGTTGCATTGCACTGCGTACATCTCATTATGCGTATTAGGTCTTTGTGAAGGACAAAGAAAAGTCATCATGGAAGAACAAAGTTTAAAGATGATCAATGAAAATGCAAGGTTAAGTAAAAACAAACCAAACCCATACAAATGATATTTCATTACAAATTAAAATAGTAGAATCTCATAATAATGCTCTCAGGAAAATAAAAGAAGACACTTGAAATGCTAAAGGTCTGAACACACTGTGGCTGAAATCCATTTCTTTGCAGAGGGAAAGGCTGGTGTGCCAGCAAGCAGAGCACAGATAAGGTTTAGCTGGTGCTTCAGAGGGGTGAATTTCATTCAGAATGGTTTGGAGTTTGGGAGCATAGCCAAGACCACCAGTGCATATCTTGAGAGAGTAGTTTTATTACTTCTCTACTAGTGTTCAGCCTCAGCTACCTAGGAAATGACTCATTATGACTTTAAAAAATAGGTATTTTAACCGCTTGAAAAAGTCCTGCAATAATTCCTGTGTGAGCAAATCTAAAAAGAGTGAACATCAAAATTTAATTGCTATTGGTACATCCATAAAGAACAAGTAGGGTCTTTTTTATTTATCTTCAAAGAATAGCTTCAGTAATTAGCATAAAATAATATTTTAAAATATTATTTAAATCTAGATAAAGGAAATTCTCTGCACTTGTATGATTCTTAACCACCCTTACATATCAGTCGGGAAATATAAAAAAACCTTCAAGTAGAAGGAAGATGTTGTAATGCAGCTTTTATTAGGATGCTCTCCAATCACAGCCCCAGCACTGATGATCCACTTGGTTTGAGCCAGGGCCAAGGGAATAAGTGAAATCAGCTGAACAGAAATCACAGGGGAAATTATCGTAGTTAAACAACAGCCAAAATCCCTAATTAAAATTTATCTGTGGACACTAGTGCTTATACTTACACTTCTTTAAAGAGAGATCAGGGAAATTCAGTAAGCAAAAGTATTCAGTTTTTTAGCTGTGTATTTTGTAGAGATACACAATTCTGCAGAGGGGAATTTGTAGGTAAATAGATTTTGGAGGATGTACGCAATCCTTTAACTATTTCTTGGGAGTTTTACGGTAAAAACAAATGAAAAGTGGATACAGCCTTAGAGTGGGAAGACCTGCAATTAACTGGTGTCATATTCCTGATTTCATGCCATACCTAGTTAATCTTTCACCAACTCATAAAGAGAAAACTGAAAGCAAGTTTGAAATGCTTAGGATACTTAAAAACCTAAGTAGAAATCTGAAAAATATTTCTTGAAAAGAGAATTATCTGTCAGAACTGACTTATTTCATTAAGACTACAGAATAAAATAAAAGCTTCTCCACGTTTTGTTTAGACAGATTTTTATCATGAAGTATCTCATGTCTCGCTCTTGCAACATTCAATCATTGGCACAAAGGAAGAAGAAAGTCTGGTGGTAGGTCTGAAGATGAAAAATGGTGGAACAAAAACATTAGGATGCATAGTAACCTAAAAAATTGGAACTCTTTTGAAACGTGAAGCATAAAAAATTAACAATGCACATTCAGGGAGCAAATGTTCTCAAAGTGAAAAATTATTATAGTAGCATTACTTGCTTAAGTTTTTACAGTTGGCTAATGTGGTTTTTTTCCAAATCTGACTTTCTTCTAAATATCAGATGCTAACTTGGTTGATGTCTTCAGAGAATCATGTAGAAATCCAGAGTGACTAAGAAAAAAGGTTCAATGTTAACCAGGACTAGGTATTAGTCAGGCTATGTTCTGGTTTGTTTTGGTCCCTGAGTTATAATTATCTTTTATGTTGCAGTTACACTTAGAGGTCTTTTCTTTCAGGAGTAATACTAAGTAATAGTAAGTAATTATGAAGGAGTAGTACTAAAGCCTATATGAAATATTCCTATAACCATTATTAATGTAACATAACTTGCTACAGGAATAATGTTTTGATGCAATTTGCAAGTAAAAAATCAGGCTTTGCAGATTACTTACAATTACAGACTGTATTTGAGTACAGGAGAAATAAACAACAGTCATCAATACTGCATACTTTTTCTAATAAAAACATATGAAACAGAAAGACAGTTGAGTTTGCCCCCTTTATTTAGCTTTTGTTTCTCAATGGAAAGTAGATACAATTATTTTCTGGAACACAGTTTTAGAAGTAATTTAAATGGAAAAAAAAATTTAGGCTTCAGAGAAGCACAGCATGAGAGCTATATATCAGCAGCATCAAACCAAGAGAATTAAAGCAAGTGTTAACAGGTACAGATCTAAGGTAGAGAAGTACATCAGGCTGCAGAACCTGACATCAAATACTCTTGATTTTCCTTTCACCCTTCGGGGTCATTTCTCTGATAAATAATTCACAGACAGCAGTGCAAAGTAGTTTGCATACTGACAAGATTAAAAAGAATGCTTTGTCTGGGTTAAATTTATGGTATGAAACCTTTCTTTAAAATGTCAGACAGGTAATTAATTTAAGATGGTTTGCCAAGCAGAATCTCTGACCCCGTCAGAATAATTTCATTTCTTGAGGGTGAAGGGGATATTACACTTATCTTTGCAGAGTCTCTGGTTTGTTTTTTTCTTCCCTTCTCTCTTCTTGCCATTTATTACCTCTTTCATAACATCACACTGAAACAAAAATTAGTGCCACAATCTTTTCCTCATTAATTTGTAGCAATAAAGGAAACATTTACTGCAAATTGCCAGAGAATAGGGAATAGAGCAAAAGTCAGACCTCTTGACTTGAACTGAAGAGGTGCATTTTCCACAGAGAGAGATTTCCCTGGTATGAGATTTCAGAACAGCGTTTTGACTAGCAGTGGGAAATGCAGCAATCCAATAGCAAGAAGATTTGCTTTCGGCATAGCGAAAAATCGTGTCTCGTATATGCACAGTAGTGGGCCTCTATGTGAATGAATGCCTAAATGCATGACAATCAGCAGGACTTTTACATCTGCTCTTAAAGCCAAGTTTATTGGTGTAAAATTTTATTAGAATTTGTGTCACCTCAGCTAATCCCTGCAGGCAGTGTGAAAGAGATCAAACAATGCACTAGCACTACTTGGAAACTTAATTCTAAGTTTGCATGGTTAGGAGGGAAAAAAGGGAATTGACAAACACAAAGATGCCAGAAAAAGAAATATCATTAACTTTCCTGTATACATCACAAATTTTCTCTTAGAAACAGATTGTGACATTATACACTCACTTGTTAAAAAAATTGCCATTCCAAGTAGCTAATCCAGACACATTAAGGCGATCTTGATTTGTTCAGGAAGAGGTCACACCAAGCTTGGTTTCTTCTGAAATCCAAGGAAAACGTAAATCATATTTATGAATTGCAAATATAAATCTCAAGATGCATGTCTAAATTTTTATGTAAATTCAAATTAGATATATTTAATGAATTGCAATTTTCTAGCCCAGCTGAATTTTTGAACTTGATTATTATTTTTTTTTCATATGGCTACCCAATAAACACCAGCTTTTTTTTCTTCTGGATATTTTCTGTGTCCAGCAAAGTCATGAATCCACCTATTTAGAAAAGCCTTTCTTTTAGGAATCAGTGCAGAAAAGCAAAAATAAAAGAGGAATCTTCTGCATTCTGTACAGAAGCCTTGAACTGAACAGAAAGAGTATGAAACTGTCCGTATTGGAAGGTGACAGTTTTCAGTCACATCTGAGAAGGGACTTTGTGACCCCTCAAATGCTGTTTTCTCTCAGTGTTTCGACCAATGTTCTGCATACTCCCAAACAAACATATTGGCTCAGTGGGGCTTCTCAAACTCATCATTGATAAGCAGAGACCATATCAGGTGTATGAACGTAAAGCCTATTTGATTTTTCAAACTTTGCTAACCCTCAGTCCTCAAATTGCACAGCAACAGAAGACAGCTTTCTGAAAATCCAAACTGCAGGTATTTTAGGTTGTTATGACTTTCACTAGCCACATTTCTGCTGATATTAGTCAGCTTCTGGAAAGTTCTCTTTAGTCATTAGCTTTCAGGAAGTAACTTAACCAACTTTCCATTAGGCCAGATTTCATTCCTGTAGTTGAAAATATAGTAATTTTCTTCCTGGCCAGACATTATCCACATGGGGAGAGAAAGGACAGAGCTGGATGCAAAGCCAGAACATGATATGCTGATGACAGTTTTTATTTGACTTCAAACAAAAGTATCCAGAGCGCCCTTTTTCAGCCTGTTTCATCTAAGTGTCCCTTATGACTATAAACTGTACATACAAAATGTGGTCTAAAATGGGGTAAAGGATAAATATCATAGTGCTAACTCCCTAGGAAATGAGAATACTTATTGTTCATTGGAATGGGTGGAGCTTTGCCTAGTGCTTCAATCTTTCTGGTTCCCTATTCAGTACAAAGTGACTTTTTTTCTTGTCCAAAAAAGAACAAATTTAGTTTTAATCCGGGAATAATATTTTCAGCTTTAGTGGAAACTCTGATGGCAAAGGCACTCATTCTAAGACAATTTTTAAATAACCTGCTTGTTGGGAGTGCCTCTCTCCAAGGATGTTCTGAACACATTTAATGGTCCACTATAAAAGGGGGTCATTTTCCTTTTCATTAATGAGAATTCCAATAATGGATTAACAGAGATTCACCTTATTCAGTGGTAGTTATAAAAGTGTTCACTCCTTTTTGAGACTGTGAAATGATGTGCCTCTTCCACAAATATCTATACTCCATGCTACACATACACTCCTTTGAAGATAACTGAATCTCTATTCTGATGACAAAAATATCTTACCTTAAGAAACTACATTTAGAAATTACAGTTTGTAAAATTAGATCTATGATAGTCACACTACAATTTATTGTGAGTGGTTCCAGAAATCGTATGCAAGTGATAGATGAAGAAAAAAGTCTTTTTTTCTTCTTTCTTTTTTTTTTCTTTCATTGTGTGAATGGCCATACTGACAGTTTAAACTCATTCATTGGCAAATGATGATAACTATTTCAGAAGACAAGTGTAGTTAATCAAAAACTATACTCCAAATATTAGTCTATTAGTGTGTTCTGTGAATAATGTGAACATACAAAGCCCAACCTGTAATTACTGTTTACAGAATATTTAGCATTTTTATGTAAAAGCAACTGAATTATTTGTTATGTCAAAACATCTAGGATAAAACAGTAGAGTTTTTCCCATGAGCGTAAAGGTAGATACTTATGAATTTTAATACGTTCTCAAATATTCTGACAACAAATTATGAACAAAATTTCTATGTTCTTGATAGAAGAACAGTTCCTGAGGGACTGGAAATAGAGAAATTATGTTCAAAGTATGAAAGACAGTAAATGTATTAATACTATTACAAATATATTCTCAAATTATTTCACTTCCTTACTTTAGAATTACTTTTCTAGTTTCCAGACTTCTAGACTTTTCTAAAAGTAGTCTTGGAAATGGTTGGAAACCACTTTCTAGTAACTTTGTTGTGATGAACAATTTTCTTATATGATTTCATTTACAAGAATTCCTTTTCATAAGGATCTCCAATAATGTCTCTTTTCTCTCTTGCCTTTACAAATCCACAACAGTGCTTTCACTACAATCTTATCAGCAACATGAGACCACGTTGAATACATTTCTTTTCAAATAAAGTTTTGATCTAAATAAATGCTATGTTTAAAAACTCTGTTGTCTTGGGGAAAGTTAAGCACAAACCAGAAAGATACTCCATCCTTCTTCCATTCTACCAGTGCATTCAGAGCTGGTAGTAAAGCAGGGAAAATAAGGAGGAAAGCATGTTTTGGCTTTCACACTAACACCACAGACATCCTTTCCTCTCCAGATATTTGAAAGATGATGTTGAAAGCTTTGTAAAGTTAATAATTTTTGCAAGTTTGCCACATGAGTTAAATAGCTAATTAACAGATATTTGATGGTATTTCAGGTGAGGAAGAGTACTGAGAGACAACTATAATTTGCTAGATTAATCCCCTGGTCAAAATCACAAGGTAATGAGCTACTAGGCATTGACATTTAAAGATAGCTTGTTTTCTCTGGAGCTTATAGAAATCCATGCTTTGCTTACAGATTTTATGTCAATAACACTGCAAACATGTCTTGTTTCTCATAAAGAGTTCATAAAATCTGGGGAAAAAAAAGAGATATCTAAATTCTACATAGTCTATATATTTCCTCAGAGTTTGTATCCAACATTCTCTTACAAAATTAACAGTTTTATCCTCCATATGCAAAGAGTTACTCTCACTATTTTTAGTTCAGACCACAATGCAAGAATAAAAAAGATGTTTGTAGAACACCTTAGAAGTTTTAGCAAAGATCTTCAAGAAGATTCTATTTTAACATGTTTTATGTTATTCAGGAATCCTAAGTGAGATTCTTCTGAAAAATGAAAGGGAAAGGGACTTTGCACAGGGAACTCTTTTTGGACGAGAAGGAATTCCTGCAGGAGTGTTCCAGTATACAACTTTTACCATTCCTTTTTCTGCCAAAATGCACAGAAGTCCATAAAAGAAGAGTTTATTAAGGTAGATAGCTATGCAGTGGAACATTTTATTGAAATTGAACCTGGGCCAATTTTGCTGAGTTTGGCCAGCCTGACAAGCCAGTCCCTTTAGCGAGGAATGCCTTATGCCTGTCTTGTTTTCTTGAGGTGTTTTTTTTTCTTATCCAGTGCAACCAAGTCATGTAGCATGATATTCACATGTTTAAGTGGCAGAAGAGTTAGCTGCTCTTTTGGATTTCCTGTCATTTTACTTATCCTAGAGTGAATGAATAGGCCAGATCCTTCTCTTTGTTAATGTATTACCCAGCTAACCCCTGCAGCTGTCACTGGCTTCAGTGTGCTATCCCTTCTACACTGAGAGCACAGTTGCCTCTAAAAGCACTGTGAGCCTTATCTCAAAGACTGTGGATCCTGTTTAAAAGAATCCCTTCTTCTTCATACTTACAGTACTCAATATAACATCTTCCTCAATTTTTAGGAAGGCTTCTATTGATAATAGTGAGAGTCAGCTCCAATGTAAAAAACAATTGCACAGCTGTAAGACAGCTAAAATTTCCCATTTATTAAGGTAATGTATATGGCTTTTTTGGAACTGAGATTACAGACCATAAGTTTAACTGTTCTATTCCTGGTCTTTTGCTGAGAGAAGGTGAGGGTTTACTGGTTTTCATTACAGTGTTTTAAGTACTGCAGCTGCTCTCCCACTATGAACTAGGCTGAAATAATTAAATTCTGTCACTGAGATCAATGAATGAGAGTAAATTAGCAACAGCGACCTTCTACTGCAGCTAAATGGGTCACTGAATTTGAAGCAAAAATCTGCTGTGAAAATACAAATTATAAAATTGTATGTAACCTTCTTAGCTCCCAGCCAAATAGTAAATAAACAATGCAATTCCCTTGGTCATTGAAATTTAGAGGAAACCTACAACCCTTGAAAAGCCTATTCTGCATCTTAATAGCAGTATTGTCTGATTTAAAATGAAAGGGATAGAGACATTAACTGCATTGGATATGTGAAGAACAAAGCTATTTCATTTGTTACATTGCTTTGCTAAGTACTTGTAGTTCTCAGAACAGACCTTCAGAAAGGATTGTCACTAAATTCTGTCATCTCCTACAATGAGAGAAGTCTCTGGTATTGTGAGACTGATTAGATGCAGAGAAATCTAAGCAAACTATCAGCAACCACTCAGCTTTATTCATGTCCTTGTAGCACTTCAGCTAGAGAGAAGTTATATTCTAACATCTGATTTCACACAGTTTTATCAAAAGCAGGATATATCTTCCCTATTAGGGATATAAAATTCTTGATCTTTTTCCTTTGCTTTTGATTTAAAAGCTTAGAAACACTTTTAAAACTACAATCTTCTCAAATGCCTTGACAAATACATTGGAAAAATCATATAGAGGAAATACAGGCATTCTGCTTAGCACATAAATAGACCATCCACTATAAGGCAGATTACCTGGAAACCTCCAGCCCCTTACAATTTGATCTTTTCATGGTGAGAGAGGTTCTTACATATGACAAAGTTTCAGCTTCCACATGGATATGTTTTTTTCCTGTAATTTATTATTATTGCATTACTATTGCCATCATTGTTATTGTTTTCCTTCGTGTGCCAGATATGGTCTTCAAATATTCCATCCTTAAGAATATTTAATTTAATATTTAGACAGCAGATGGTGATAACTGACTGTGCCTAAGACTGCAGGTTAAAGATAACGGCCTTTTATGTATGTCAATAGTATTTGCACTTGTCTTCAAAATCATGGAATAATGGCATATCTATCATTCTTCTGCATTGTTTGCTTTGGCAAGGGAACTAGGATACACTCTCAGTACAAGATTTAAGCTTCATCCTACCCAAAGTGTGTTATGAGTTGATTTGGCAGAGCTGCATGTCTGCATGTTCCCATGGACTGATGTCACAACCAGAGATCTGTAGTTTAAAAAGCTTGAAATTTTGATTTGGGGTGCAATAGCTTAAAATTCAACCATTAGAACACTGCCCATGTGATGCAGCCAGTATTTTCTACCACATTTTTTACTGAATGTTAATAACATTTATATAAACAGAAGCATATCATAGCCAGCAATAGTTTTTAGGACTAGCAGAACGAGGGTTACAGAACTTCCCCCAGTATTCACATGTTACAATTGAAACTGCTTAGTCATAACAGAAGAAAAGCACTTTAGATTTCAGTGCAGCTCGTCGCTTGTTTACCCCAAAAAAGTCCTGAAGTGGTAGAGTGCAACTCTGTGAAGAGTCCGGAAGATCAGGACCCATTGTGATGTATAACAGAACATTATGGGATAGGAATAGAGAATCAAGGGTATAGCTAGAGCTTTACCCTTTTTATTAAGTGTTTTATTAAATATTAAGTCAACCTGCACCTTCTGTCATCGTCTATCCTGCCGAGCCTGCTCAACACATTGGTCTGAAGCAGCTAAGGAATGAATTAGCAAAACTACTATGAAGAAAGACCTGCTTTGTTAGAAAGGAAGCAAGAAAAACTAGAATAGAAGATCAGTGCTGACACTGGTACCTTAGATTCAGCTTTTCAGAAAGAAACTTACAAAATAGAACTTAGAGATAATACTGACAGGATTGAATGCTTTGTATTTTAGTCTCAGTAGGTACTGCTGACTAAAACTAGAACTGAGGAAATAAATTATGATATAAAAAAATAGTTTAAAAACTGAAAAAGTTTTGCATCAAAACGTAATGCTTGTACCCTTCACTAAACCCTGGTAAGTGTCTTCCTTCACATTGTCAATTTATTAGCGTCATCTTTTCTTGTCATGTGCAAAGTGCAACCTAAGAAGTGTTTTTGTGCATCACTTAGTGAGGTGATGGAGCAAACAATCCCAGGACCAATTTCCAAACACATGAAGGACATGAAGGTATTTGCAAATAATCAGCATGAATTTATGAAGGGGAAGTCATGTCTAACCAACATGACAACCTTGTACAATGACTGGCTTGTTGGATGAGGGAAGAGCAGTGCATGGTGTTCGTCTCAACTCTAGCAAAATTTTAGACAAAATTGGGACATCCTCATGTATTGAAGTACAGATTAGATAAGCAGGGAGAGAGGTGTATTGAAAACTGGCTGAATGGACAGGCTCAGATGGCTGTGACCTTCCGTACAATGTCTGGTTGGAGGCTGGTCTTCTCATTTTTCCTGGGATAGAGCAAGGGTGTTCTCATTACACATGCTGAGCTTGAATTTGCTACTTCAGCATGAAGAGTACATAACAAGCTTCAGTCCTCTGGGACATACAGAGGTCAGGAAGGTAGCTGTCTGTACCGTTCTTTAGACTCATTCCAGGGAGACATATGGCTCCTAAGGACCACCAAATGTAGTTGTCATGGCTGATACATGACTTTTCGGAGATCTCCTGCCTTCCTAATCCAAAAGCAGTTCAGGGTACATAGGCTTTAATGAGACAGCATGCCAGTGGTTAGAGGGAGACCTATAACTAGAGAAAGGAAGGGATATAAAACTAACATGCTGTTTGTGGTTTACGAAACCACAAAGGCAGCTGTTGCTGAAGCAGTAGAAACAATGACATCAAAAACAGCATGTAAGTTATAGTTTCATTTGTTACCCAGACTTTTCTTTTGCTTTTATAGGTCATAATCACATTGGCTATATTTTAAATATAAATACTTTTCATTTTCGACCAGTAACATAACATTAAATAAATATGGGCAAGATCTACATGGCACAGCTATTTTCCATCATGATTTTGTGCAGCTCAGCAAGTAATTTCACCTGCTGAGAGAACTCAGGAAAGCAACTAGGCAATCTCATAAGGCTACTAAATCAGTGTAAACAAAGTCTATTTTGACTGGACCAAATTTTGACTGCTGGTTATACTTCTTAATAGCAAATTTAATACTGGCTGAGTTTGGCTGAAATCACAGAAGTCCTGTCAAGCCATTCTGGTTCTTTGTTTGCTTGCTTGTTTTAGATGAGTTGTTTAAGAGGTTGTAGGAGTATTAACTTCCTGGGAAATGCTGTACAGAGAATGTAAGACATATTTCATAGGAATAATTTATGATTGCTGATTCTTTCTTAATGGTATTATCTTGCTTTTCAAACATGTAGCTTGGAAATAGATAAAAACCCTTTAAATTTCAAATAGTAAGTAATAAAGAAGAAAATAAAATAAAATCAGCAATCAAAAAATCCATCAGGCTCCCAAACTCTTTAGGGTTTCACCTGTGTGTTCCTGATGTGTTTGAGCCACCTGCTTCAATCCCTCTTGCCAGCAGGTCCTGGTGCCTACCCAGGTGCTCTAGAGGACAGCATATGCTGCTTCAAAGCAGGACCACGAGAGAAGGAAAGCAGCAGCCATCACAGAGGCTGCCCTCCAGATGCTGTGGAACAGGTTGGTGGCTGTCTATTTTATTTCATCATTGTGCACTGAAATGGGTCTTTCTGGCAACCAGGATAAGCACAAACTGTTCAAAACCAAAAACCAAAACCAACAACAAACACAAACAAACAAACAAACACAACACACACACGCACACACACAAAATGAGAACAAACCCAAAAAATGTATTTTATTCAGCAGGTGTGCTTTTTCTGCATAGGTAGGATTCCATCTTCTCAGCAGCTGCATTATAAATAGTGAGCTCCAAAGGTCAAATCCATGTCCTACAACAAAATCTCAACAGGCTCCAACAGTCATGTTTTGAAAAAATTTAAGCAGAGTTTCAGGTAAAAGCTTTTACTGAACATGCATTTTAAATATTCTCCTGACTGTAGGTGGGTAAAGAGTTTGGTACATTTCAAGAACACAGTAAACTCTTCTTCAATAAATAACTACATGCATTTTTTCTAGCAGTGACTTTCTGGAATTTGTTTGTTTGAAGTGGATCGGGGATTTGGAAAACTAACTCCGGCATGAGTAAAAAGGAGAAAGAAAACAGACAAAGTGACAGTTAATGAAAATGACTCAGTAGCTTACCGCATAAAAATGTTTGTACTGTTTCTGTGTTGGGTCCATATTTGTAATTTTCATTTATTCTTTTCCTTTATAAATGTGGAATGATATCTGTCTTTATACTTATATGGTCTTGCCTTGATTTTCCACTGTGGCTGAGCTTCACTTTGTTTTTTTGTGATAAGGACTGGTGGCAAAGAGCCATTTGCAATTCCCTGCTCCATGACCCATGACTGATCACTCTCAGTGCATGTTAAAGCAGAGATGATTCTGCTCTAATATACACTACTGGGCTAAGGCCTCTGTCACACTCCTATAACTCTTAAACAACCACTCTGACCCATCACCAGCTCCTTCTCTTTGTGCTGGGGCTAAGAAAACGAGATTGAACAAATTACAATTTTGGCACATAAATACAATTACAAATTACAATTTACTCCAAGGCTTCTATGCAATGAAATATTCTTTAGCCAGAATCTGCAGATGATGTAATGTCACTTTACACAGTGTTAGGTGGGGTTGCCAGAGCAGAAAATGTGTGTACACTTATTTTTTGCATAGTTATGTACTTACAGATGCACATATAGACAGAAATTGTCTTTCGGCATTAAGGTCTACATGCCCAACACAGAGTCTCAACCTTTTGGTGTTCAGCACAAGTGAAATGACATAAAATAGAAAAAAAATGTGCTCCTTGTTATTGTCCTTTGGCTAGTGCTATATTTTCAGGTGTTTAAATGATCAGGGCAGCAAAGCATAAACTTGGTGATATAGTGCTGAAAAAAACAACTGTGTCAATCCAAATCTGCCCCAGAAAAGTAATATTTCTCTGACCTCTTAATGCGGGACTGTGAGTCAAAGTGACAATTGACAACCACTCAATAAGAGGTCAAAACCAACCATGCAGACAGATTTGTCGAGGGCTTATGTTACCTATTTTTGATAAGTGAAACAATTGGCCTAAGTCATGTCACCCGAGGCTCTTCACGTCTGAGTGAAGAGCAGTCATAGAGTTGAAAAAGATGATAATGATTTTTTTTTCCCTTTATGTCCTTCCAGGAGAACTTGCTGCATAGTTTCAAAGGCAAATACAACTGTTAAAAGACAGTTAGCTTGAAAGAAAGGTAAAATCTCTGTTTGGTTTACTTAGGTTTAAATACATTAATCCAAGAGCTAATAAGACTGTGTAGCAAATGCAGTTAGGTCACCCAATTAATTAGTGTATCTTATCGAGGGGAAGAGGAGACAGCTTCTTAAGCACAGGTTAAAGTGACAGTGTAAAACAAAGTGAAACACAAAGTTGTTGACTACTTACACCAAGCAATTGGTAATTTACAGGCAAAATTGGCACGTTACAGGCAAAATTGGCAAGATATAGGCAAAATGCTTTACGAATGCCTCTTCTTTCTTAAGAATCCTTAAGACATGGATGTTTATGAAGAATTCCTTAATTTTTAGGCCATTTACATATGAGGGATACAAAGAAGATATGCTTTTCCTTTATCCTAGAAAAGGGTTTTCCTTACTGCAGTTGGACAAAGCCGAAGTCCTTAGAGGCACCTGATTTCTGTGAGACTTAGGTAGTTTAATATTCCTCTAGTCTTGAATTGGGGTATGCTATTCACAGGGAAGAGGAGTTTTGGGCAGTGATAACTTACGTGGGTCAGTAATGCTGAACTATGAGAAATTGCTCTAGGTGTTCTGACTGCTGCTTTGGGAAGGAGGGAGGCAGGGAGAGAGGGGGTGAAGGAAACACTAGCTGAACCTCCTGAAAATTTATCTCCATCCATGTTTCCCCAGAGGCCAGTTAAGGAGGGAAATATAAATCCCATTTCCTACATGTCATGGTTTCACCCCAGCAGGCAACCAAGACCCACGCAGCTGCTCACTCACTCCCCCATCAGCAGGATCAGGGAGAGAATTGGAAGGGTAACAGCCAGAAAACTCAGGGGTTGAGATAAAGACAGTTTAATAGTAAAAGCAAAGGCTACAAACACAAACAAAGCAAAACAAGGGATTAATTCACTGCTTCCCATGGGCAGGTGTTCAGCCATGTCATCTGACAAGGCCCCATCACATGTAATGGTGACTTGGGAAGAAAAATACCATCCCTCTAAATGTCCCCACATTATATACTGAGCAAGATGCCATATGATATGGAATATCTCTTTGGTGAGTTTGGGTTACCTGTCCTGGCTGCTTCTCCTCCCAGCCTCTCATTGCACTCCCAGTTCCTTGACAGCATGGCAATATGAAAAGCAGAAAAGACCTTGGCTCTGTGTAAGCCCTGCTCTGCAAAAATAACAACATCTTTATATTATCAACCCTGTGTTCAGCACAAATCCAAAATACAGCCCCATATCAATCACTGTGAACAAAGTTAACTACCTCAGTCAAAACCAGCACACTACAACAAGTGTAGAACAGAGAGTGTTAACTGTGCCTACCCATCCTAAATTCATGGTGATGATGTTTACCCCTGCTTTTGCCCTCTGTGCTGAATGAACACATCAGCTAAAGCAGGGGCAGGGAGAACCTCCTCATCTTTCACTGACATCAAATGACAAGGACCAAGAGGTTTTGGAGCTAAATGTTCTTCACCTTGTCTTTCCTTTTAAACAAAGCATCTTTCTCTCAGTTACCCAAGAAATAAAGGTAAAATAATGGATTTTTCTTTGTCTCACAGAGATGTAAACAGAAATGTCGCTCACCCCCAAAATTTTATTGTGAACCTGATGCTTAAAGTTAAAACAATGTGAAATTTAGTGGAGGAATGATAATGTTAGCTGCCAGTGGCCTAATGTAAATGTAAACTGGCATGAATTATTCTCATTAAAATGTAGAAGTCTATATCCTGTGTATTCACCATATATTTGGGGCATGACAAGTTGCCCTTTCTCTTTAATTTCCTAATTTCATGTCCTTACTCTGAGAATATTATTTTCAAATGTACTTATTGTAAGGTTGAATCTTCACCTCAAATTCTCAACTTTTTTTTTCTATAGTAATTTGGACGAAAAAAGAATTTATCCATTTTGGTTTTTTTTTTTTTTTTCAGACTACATTAATGCAGTATTTATTATGTTAAAAAATGCTGTAAATGCAATGGTAAGATTACAGGCATGATGGATTTAAGGGGAGAAAGTGATTTTAAAGAACTCTCCTATCTTTACCTCAGGGGCTAACAACATAGCTTAACTCTAGGGACTTCAGAATGGATAGGGACTGCAAAGAACAGTGATGGAAGGACTGCAGCTATGCAAATGGAGCAGGATCTAACTGAATTACTAACAGATGGGAAATAATTAAATCATTTATTATCATTTCACAATTAGCTAACTCACAAGTATATCTCAGACAATAAAAGGTCTTATCCAACTTTCTGCTAGAGATTTAAAGTTTTTATCATCTCATCTTCTCTGGATGTATTACTTCATGGCTCAGCTTAATCAACAGCTACCTTGTCAACATGAAATGATCTCTTGTTACTTAAAAAACAAAAGTACAAGTACAAACAAACTGCTTGAATGTCACACAGGCTTCTAGTTTCACCTGACATTTACAAATGTCTAGGTGACACAACTTAAATGTTTGAAGATCTTATGCAAACTATTATAACCAAAAGAACATGATTTTTAGATAAGGAAATGGTCTGCCTTTGGGACAGTGGCAGTCCATTTCAGGCAACTGCATCTGTTGTGTTTTTTTACTCTCCTTCCTACATTACTCAAAGGCTTGATTCACAGAAGAATTTGGTCACTGGACTGCTAAGCTGGCAGCTTGTCCTCATTAGGCAACTAAATGTCTGGTAGACTTCTCTCTAGGTCAGGCATTCAGGCTCTGGACAAGCTGAGGAACAGCTTGTCACATCGTAGTGGGATGCAAAAGCCAGGACAATAATTCTTCAGAGTTATGGCAATACCAAGGAAAGGTATGTAGTTGAAGTGAGGTGTGTTTCAATGACACAAGTCTGGCTCCCTGTCCAGGGAGGCACCCAGTGCTGTGTAGCATTCATAGGTGAAAATCTCATGAGGAAATCTTTGCAATAGACTCATCTCATCTATATAATACCTAGATTCACCTCTTTCCGATGCCAGAAGGCATATAAACCTTCAGTGTGAATAATGAAAATGTGATTTTGGAGCTTTGTAGGCCTGCAAACTCTCAGAGTCATCTTTTGATAAAATTTATTCTAATACTGTTTAGCTACGGAAAGTGGACTATAGTCAGCCTGGTAGGCGAGAGATGTACAAAACTCCTTAGGCAGAGAATTAAAACTAGCATCCTAATTATGGGTGTACATCTTCTATCTCTTACGTAAAGGGGAGCTAGTGAGCTCTCTGCTCAGAACTTAAGCAGTTGTGGATAAAATCAGAAGGAGTCACTTAGTCATTTGATTTATTGGTCGTTGCAAAATCACAAAATTGCTGAGGCTGCAAGGTACTTCTGGAGGCTGTCTAGTTCAAGCCCCCTGCTCAAGCAGGTTCAGCTAGAGTAAGTTTCCCAGGATAGTGCTCTGTTGACTTTTGAGTACCACCAAGGATGGAGAGCCCCCAGCCTCTCAGAGCAACCTGTGCCAGTGCTCAGCCTCCCTTCATGGTGACAGAGGGTTTTCTTATATTTAGATGTAATGTAAGTTTCAGTTGTGAGTGTTACCTCTTGTCCTGCACTGTTATCTGTTGAACTCAAGCAGCTCTATGGGTAGCTGGTAGCTAGTGGAGGTTGAGTGGACCTGTATTCCAGTCTCAGAATCCTCCTGTAATGTCTTCAGATTTCTTGTACCTCTTTGCACTAACAGAAAAGCAGCAAAATAGCTGCAGATCACAACTATCTCTTAGTCTTTACTATCCTACATTTATGAAATTCCCTAGAAAACTTCATAGGCTCCAATCTCTTCAAATTATAATTATCTCTGAGTTAAAACTTTGTGTCTCATTTATATGAGCCAGAATTTCAACCTCCTCTCTTTGTAGATAGGCTATAAACAGTAATATGAACAGTTTCTTTAGAAGTAACTTACTTCAATTTAATCATAGCAACTATATTACCTGAGAGTCTGACCAGATATATGCAAAAAAAGTGTAAGCTGAACTACAATAAAAAAGGGCAAATTGCTAAAGCTTTGGGACAAACGTAATATGTTCCTTGCACCATGTTTCAGCCGTGGAAAAATAGACCAAATGTATAATAAGCTAATTGTCATTACTTAGCCTTATTGAGATCAGGGGGTTAACTGCTTCATTTAAATAGCTGCAACTTGTAATTACAATTCCCTATGAAATCAAGCAGGTGAAATTCTTGAAGTCTCTGTTTTCACGTACACCGGTTAATATTATCAAATAGATGCCCAAAGTCTAGGAGAAAACTTTAGGTCTTTCAGACTATACTTTATTACAATTTTGTCTAGACATTACTGGTATTGTTTAACCCATGTTGTTTTGAAGTTATTATTATGAATCTAATTTTGAACTAGGATTAGTATGTTGGGGTTGTCTTCCATTAAGTAAGTACTGAGCAGAAACAGTTAAGGACCAAGCACTGTGTCCTGGAAGAATGGAGAGCTGAGTCTGAAAAAGCAGCATGATGGAACCTTACAAATAAACACAGGTAAAAAAATTTGCATTAAGTAGTAATTGAAAAGATTTTGGCATTCTGGGAAAAGACACTTTTTCCTTGCCTGCTTTCCTGATCCAGCTCAGTAGAACTTTACGTCTGGATTGGCATTAAATTGCCAATTTCTCTTGATGGAGATGAAATAGAGTAACTCAAAATTTAAGTGATTATGACAAAGAGTAGCAGCAGGCTATACTGTAAGAAAGCAAGCTTGTATGTGGATTGTCCAACAGAAATTCATGAAACCAAACAACTTTTAGGTTAGTCTGTATTTTCTTGGGGGTGGGGTTTTTTGGTTGTTTTTTTTTAATCTGATGACTGATTTCATGTATCAGGGGGATGCACACCAACACAGTTGTTTCAGACCTGTGACATCTACTCCAGAAGTTTCAAAGTGAAAAATGCAACTGTAAATGAATTTCAGCTACAATTTGAAATTCATTGACCTCATGGGAGTTTGCAGAGCATAAATAATATAGGAATACAAACAGGCCGTCCTGAAAACAGCTTTTTAATCCAGTTGTTTACAAACATGCAGTTCTAGTTGTTCACATCTCTCTGACCCCTTGCACCAGAGAACAAGAACATTAAAGTGCCTGGGACATTAAAGTGCCTGGAAACACACAGAGACTCAGCAGTCACCGTTTTGCTCAAACGGCCTGTCTCATGTGCTGACCAAGACATTAAAGATGAATATGAGTCAACACATTTTGCACTGATGAGAGCCAGAGGCAGCCTTAGTTTGGCATTTTATTAGTATGGACTGAATGGTAGTCATGTACCACAATCTATTATGCTCCTGATGGCAAAAATATCCAAGTCCAAAATACAGAGAAGTGAATGGTTCCAAATTTAAAGATAACTGAGGTTTATCAGGAAATAAGAATAAGAGAATGAAATTACAGCCATATGAGAAAATGTCTTGCTGAACCAAAAAGGCTTACCTGTCTGAATAGACATTGTAAAATATGAAAACTTGGAACCTGACATATGGAATGATTGTTTTCTTATTAGGGTTTCAGAAGAAACATCAAACCAACAGGCTTGGCTTTCATCATCTCCATATGCCAAAAAAAAAAAAATCATCTAAGAGACAATATCTTCACAAATAAGCAGATTCCTACTAAATGCCCATGTAGGGGATTCACCATTATCATGAATTTGTATCTTTTCATAGTGTCAGGGAGAGGGTCTCTGGGAACAGAATAATGTAGACAAGATGCTTTTTCTTTTCCAGTTGCAAAGACTTTGAAAAATTAAGCACAACTAGCACCCTCTGGGAAAAACAGCTCAGGAAAAATTTTGAAAGCAGTTTCCTTGATGAGGATCAATATTAGTGTGTGTTTGTAAATTCATTTTTTTTTTGCAGTTTTAAACAACATTACAAGTACTTCATTCATCTAAGCACAAAATAGTAAGTTAATTCATAAATGTTTAATATGATTTTAATTAATTTTTCAACTCTAAAACAAAAAAAGCCCTTTCATAAATTAATGAAAGATAAATCTCCATTAAAAGAGATTTGTGTCCCTGCTCTGAACTCAGGTCCATGTCCTTCCTGTACTGGGGACCCCAGGGCTGGATGCAGTACTCCAGGTAAATCACCTGATACTTTTTCAAATATATTGTTAAACTCCCAATTCCATTTAAATTCCTTATCAGAGAGTTGTATTCCATAAATATCAAATAAGAGTTGTGATTTTTTCATTCCATATTCATCTAGTAGAGTATGCATGTGATTTTAGTCTTATTCCATTAATAAATGACCTTTTCTTTGGATTATTTAACCTTATTAATCTTATAATTTTTCAAATATTAACATAAAAATGTATTTTTAGTCCATTTGTACAGATAACAAAGCACTCAGTAATTTTCAAAGTCTAATTTTGATTTTCATTTTGCTTCTAATCCAACAATTTTGTGTGGTTGCAGTGTTGGCCATATTGAGGATTAAATCAGTACACTGATGAGAAGTTTTTGTTCGGTCTTCCCCAATGTGTTCTTGCTAAATAACCGTGGTCTGTCATGCTGTCAGTCCCACGTACAGTTTGAAGTATCAAATCAACACATTATCCTGTTCCAATGCAAGGATAGGAGATCAAAACTGCGTAATTATATTCATGTTGGAAGGCTTTTCTCAGGGTTGAAATATAGATCCTTCACATAGAAAATGTTCTGATCTTGGAAAAGAGCTTTTGGCTAAGAAATAGGGATAATTCACACAGCTTGCCTGTCCTAGTAGAACAGCTCTTTGTTCATTCAAGGTAGCCAAAAAATTTTGCCTGTGAACAAATGAAGGAAAGAACTTTAAGACATGTATACAATGATGAAAGGTTGAGCAGCAGGTGTTAGAGCAGAATAACATCAGACTCATCACTGCGAAAGGCTGGTATGGCTGCTAATTGCACAGAGGTCTTATGACTTTATGAGGGACTCAGAAAAGATTTCATAAGGTTAAAGGGGAAGAAGAGTGAAAGGAAGAAAGATGCCCTAGAGACCCACTGGAATGAAATTTTGAGTATTGGGAGACTAACAATTTTGTTGGTAAATTTTTTTTTTTTAGTCTTCTTGACACAGCTGGAAAAAATAGCCATACTTATTCTCTTTTAGAACCCCATATGAGGTCTGTGATTGGAAGTTTTTCTTTCTTATTCAGATACAGCAGTTAATTTAACACTATTTTACCTCTTCTTTTAAACTGTACAACTTCTGTATGTGATGCCACCACATATACAAAAGCTATAAATGATTAAGGCTAATTGCAACATAACAAAGTGGCAGGTTAATTATAGTGTGGAAAAGGATTTGAATGGCTTAACTAAGATCACTCTTACTAGGCATATCTTTGGATTCAGCTGTCCCTGGCTTCCGATCTCCTTCTTGTTTCCCAAAGTGACAGCAAATACAGGAAAAGCCAAAAGGAGACCAATTTGTTGCTATGCTTGTAATTCAGCCTGTCAGATATTTCAGCTATTAATACAGTGTTAAAAAGTGAAGCTGTAGCCCCATGTGATGTGATCCACTGGCTTAACAGGAGCCATGACATTTTGCAAAAGCCTAAAGAGGTAATTATGATGCTAAGAGCTTTTAGATTGCAAGGTGGAAGGCAATAATAAAACTGAAGAAAGGATGAACTGTTACAGCTCCTGTTGTTTACCATTCAAGGAATGACCACAGATTTCACTTTTATTGAAAAAACTCTAGTTTTAGAACTTCCTTTAAAGTGGGATCTATTTTCCAGTAAATGTGATCCATAGAACTACAGAGGTATTTCTTAGATTTCTTTTAATTAGATATTTATAAACATATAAACACAAAAATGCTATTGGGGGGGGGGGGGGGAAATCCTGTTTATTCATCTTCCATGTCAGAACAATCAAAATATAAAATTAACTACAGAGACACACATCAATGTTATTTCTCTGATTTTTTACCTCATTCTAGAAAAAGAAAAAAAATAAAAAGGAGGGAGCTTTATTATTGCATTTAGGAATATTCTTGGATAGTACCATACTGTGAATGTAGTGCCTACATCATCATTTGATCCTTCATCTTCCTAGGAGGCTACCATTAAGAGGGAAAGGGGGAGGGGAAGGGGTAGTAGGTGGAGGAAAGGGGAGGGGAGGGAAAGGGGGGGGAAAGGGAAGGGAAAGGGAACGGAAGGGAAGAAGAGAAATCATCTCTGCTTAATGAATAGCTATATTACTCTCACTGGAAGGCAGAGATTTCATTCTCTCATTCAGTACATCATGGTACTCCTGGGGTTTTACTTTAATCAGAGAATTTTATTTATGAAAGCAAGGTTAACACATCAGCCTTTGCAGGAATGAGAAGAATTCTTGATCCATTCATGTCCTTTTTACTGGGATTCAGATCTCAACTATAGAGCCCAGTACATCAAAATTATCTGGGAACACAGAATTGTCTTGTTATCTATACATTGTTGTTTTTCTCACCAAGTATAAGAACCATGTCTAGAGATGGGCAGGCCTTGTTTTTATTCTCCCAGAAAGAAGGCAGATTTAATTTCTATCTGCTTCAGTAGACAAATTTAAAGAATTTTTTCAAATTTTTTTGCAAGTATCTTACTATTTCCTAGCCAGTTCTATATTGACATTGAGTTATGGTAAAAAAAATAAAAAATAAACCTCTGCAACCCTAAAAAAAAAGCCCAAACTTTTTCTGTTTTGAGTTATAACTGCATAATCATGTGTTCACTAAAGCATAGGCAGACTGAAATGTTCTCTGAACACACCCCTGTTTCATCTCCCAAGGCTAAAAAGAACCGAGAAGTATGAGGTAAGGCAAAATCAGATCTTAAACAATGCAGAGGAAATGTTCCCATGCTCAACTTGGCTAAATTTTTTCTGAATCTCTCTTCTGTCTATAGCTGTCAAGCAAAGCACAAGAGGCTTCCTTGAATTTCAACAGTGTGAAACCAGTTGAAGTGGTGAGAAAGAGAACAGCACAAAATAATCTGAAACCATCACTAGGACTTCTTAAATTGAAACTGCCTGTGATGAACAGCTGCACTCCCATAGCAAAGAGTGTACTTCAGAGAGGAGTCAACCACCGGTTAGCTAGCAGTACTCTGAAAGGTTTATTCAGCGACTATGATTATTTTTATCTTTTCTGTAACACATATGCTTTCCAGTTCTTGTGACACAGGCTGGTGCATTCCTCAATACCTACACATTACCAAAACAAACAAACATATCTACTCCACTTACAAGTCACAAATTGTACCACTATGAACTGTGTTTCCTTTAAGGAGACAAAACATATGAAGTTCCCTTCCTCCTTCTAGTTAATTGAATAAGAATCAAAATTACTGTATAATTTGATTGTAAAAAATAAGTTTGTTGGATAGTACCAACAAATATTACTATCTCTGTTTTATTGTACCTTGTCCTGGCTGGAGGCAGGAAATAAGAGCAACCTGTGCTGTACAGAAATCTTGAGTCCTTAATCAATACAACAGTATATTTCCGTAGCCTCTCAGTATGATAAAAATCAGGTAATCGATTATTTTTTCATAAACTTGGCCTGTGGTAAGCACAATTAAGATATTAATAAAAAATTGCTGTGTACTGATCAAAAAATGTAGAAAGTTTTTGCAAACTGAAAAACAGAAATTATTGTTAAAATAATAAAACCCTGTAGCACAGACCCACAAAAAATCATATCAGAGCTATGGGGAATATGTTAATCAAAGAATAACAAAATGAAGGGTGATCATACTCTGACTTTAAGTCCTTCTGTATGAGCAGTGAAGCATTGGTAGTTATAATCTTTCAGCTGGAAGGGGGTTGTGCTTTTAATTATGTTTCTAAAACATAAACATGAGATTAAAAATATGCTCTTGGAAATTACAACATGGTAAAATGCAATATTCTATGAAAATTCTCCATTAACTCCTTTGTTAACAAGCTGCTTCTGATACTCCATTTAAAATGCATGTCAATAAAACCACAGACAGAAAACTAGAGTTGCCATGCTATAGGATAAAATGTCAGGTTACCTAAGAGATTCCCTAAAATAGTCTTCAAAAAAGGATAACAGAAGAAAAAGTGAGCTGACTTGAAGCCCTAGACTTGCTTCTTAGGAAGTCTGAATTCAGATCCAGTTAACTGTATTATGTTAGTTGTCAGAACTGTAACGTGCCTATTAATAACGGAGCTTAAGTCATTGTTGTGGACAGGCATTAGCATAAAACCCAGGAAAGATGAGTTGAGAAAGGAGTTTGTATCATGGAAGAGAAAGTTGGGGTGGAAAGAAAGACCAAAAATGTGTCAAAAGTATTTACAATAAAATTTACAATAAAATCTGTTTCATAACAGATAAAAGGCACTGAAAACTCTCCAAAGAAGGTATTACCTCACGAATATAAAACACACTTCTACGAGTTTTCTCTCACAAAGCCTTGTAGCCTGAAGCATATAGTTCAGCTCCTGAAATGTGAAGTCCTTGTGCTGATATAGAAATGTATATAACAAAAAGGACTTGGAGAAGTTTTTTAATGGACCAAGATTTCTTCATTTTTTATAGGTCTGGTCTCACTTATTATTGCTCATATCCAGAGGAAACACCAGCTGTATTCTCCCTCAGGAACATATTGATTTATACTGCCATTCGTGACTTTATTTCTTTTCCAATGAGGGCTTGAGTGAACAATTACATCCCCTTTGACAGATCACAATCATCACAGATGTTAATGGAGATTGAAATATCAAAATTAATGTTTATTTCCTGTTCCTACATGAAGATGATTACATCACAGAACTAGTTAATTTTCACCATCTCCACTGGCAAAGAAGGGGTCTCCAAAAGATGTTAGTTAGTGGGATTCACCCACTCTCTTCTTAGCCTGCTTTTTGCCCTAGACATCTAATGAACTATTCTCTTTTACCTTGTGACACAGGGATGTGATAACAAAGGTCTTGGCAGCAGAGAAGGGATGAAGAGATTACAGTCCACAGATGTTCTGTTTCATATTCACAGACATTATCAGACTTTAGTGTAGACTGAGTGGTGCAGAGCACTGGCTGCAGGTTACAGTAGTCTCGGAGATCTCAAACAAGGAGTTAAAGGTGATCTGCCCAACTCCTCCCTAGTGCTAACAGCATTATTCATCTTTGAAATCCTAAGAGGTGCTGGTCTTCACTTAACAGCTAGTGTATGGCCATCTGCTCTTTTCAGTTTGCTCCATTTGTGTAATGCATAATCTCAGCATCACAGGGCACAGCTGAGCTGTGCTCTTGATGAAAATTTCAATTTTCATGTAATCAATTTTGAAGAAAACACTACATCATGTATGCTCTGAATAAAATTAAATTTAGTACCTACAAACTGCACCTAAAATATTCACCAGACATTAATAATCCATGTGAATATATTCAATTCATTCTATGACAAATAATATTACCTTGTCTGAGAAATTATGTCTGGATACAGATAGCACAAATCGCTGAAATTTCACAATCAGCAAAAATATGCTGCTCCCATCTGAGGCACTGTAGTCTGGGCCTGAAGTGATGCATGAGCACAGCTCCCAGGTAAAGCTGAGATATCTGTATTCTGGGCTGTGCTTGCACAGAACTGAGACGAAACGGCTGTATGTGTTCTTCATTTAAACTCCAAATCTTGCTAAATAGAATACAGTTAGACAAACCCAATGTGGACACTCAGTCTCAAAACATACGTCTATTTATGAATAAATTGGTCACCCTGAAGGACCCCATATATTTTACTTTGATTTTCTTTTGGTTTGTCTAAACAATTAATTATACTTTTCTTCATTACAACTTTCTCACATGAACTATTTTATTTCTTTTCAAAATGTCTTTGTATGGGAAATATATTTCACTGCCTTTCTAATTTAATTCCTCAGGCACTGCATTCTTTCTAAGCCATTTCTTATGTTTCTTCTTTTACAGCCTAAAAGACTTTGCCTGAGCATGTTTTTAATCATTGTTGTTTCTTGTTTTCTTGGTTCAAAGTATTAGATCCTAGGCAGAGCCAACTAGAAAAGGTTTGGACAAAAGTTTGGGAAGGAGTGATGGGTCACAGCAAAGAAAGACCAGACAAATTATACGGAAAACATTTTCTCACAAATTTATGTATGTATATGCATATATAAAATTTATATAGCAGTCTTAAAGGCATAAACTTGTTACTGGCTAAAAGTCATCCCCATGAATAAATTAATGCTCTAAATATACCATAAATTAAATAGGTTTGAAGTCTGTTGTATCAAATAACTGCCAAAGTTAGGACCTGTGGGAAGTTGCTTTACCTGAATTTCAAAGTGATGAATGGAAAGCTGTGACAATAAGAACTCAGCTGCCCTCCTAAGAAGTGTCATATCAGTTTTTGCCAGAGTTTTATCTCTGATATACAAGGTCTTAGGAGGATTAAAAACACCACCTGTAGTGGAAAATCTTTTATCTATGAGAAAAATGCTCTTCAAAGCCCTGGAGGCCACTCAGGAAAATAATATCTGGAAAACAAAAGTAGTTCTCCCATTTAATTTTGAACTCATCAGTTGCATTTTTGTCTATACATGACCTCCTTACTGGGTGAAATACTCAAAGTATGTTGCTTACCTCCTAGTTTCCTTATCACAAGTTTCCTCGTCAGACTCTAATGATAAAGAAAAAGCAACTTCTATAACTTAGCACCACTTTCTCTCCATCTTTACCAAACGGGTGAGACCTGTGATAAGAAGAAATAGGGTAGCTGCATGGGACTCTACAACTATATAGCCATATAAATATATGAGAACAAAGGTACTTTAAAGCAAATGCAAAGCTATTCTTTCATTATTATCTAGCATTTGAGGATGTTAAAGATAGGGATTTCTTGAAGACCATGAGAAGAGTCAGCAAACACCTCAGGCATCTCCTGTGGGATACACGTGGGATCCTCCTCTGTGTGCCCTAAGTTTCTCAAACCATTCAGCTGCTGCCTAATGTCCTTGGCTTCTGTCCTTGGTTTCCCATGCTGCTTCAGAAAAGTTTTTGTAATCTTGCCCAGGAGAAGAAAGACAAGGGTGGATATCTAATCTGAGATATGCACTAGTGCAGTGTTTCAACGCAGAGATTGAATTTAGCTTGAAGTTCTGATGTGGAGGGTGAACATAAAATCAGATTCTGCTTTCTATCTCTTCACTGAGAGCTCTGAGTTTCTGCTCAATCACTGTTATCACTGCTGCTACTATGACTCTTTCAGAGAAGAGGGACATGGAAAACTGCTAGATACTGTAAGGACGAGGGGTAGGGACTGACCTGAAATTCTGTTCCAGTTTTCATGAAAATCACAAAGATTTAGACTGTCGTAAAAAGCTTGCCTCAGACAAGCCAGCACAGCTCCAGGCAAGAGTCTCAGACCCTCATCCTTGTCCATGAAGAATATCATGCCTCAGAGAGAGCTGGCATCTGTTTAAGCAGAGGCAAAAGTGCAAAATCAAGCTGGGAATGGACCACACCCATGCATTATTTTGGCTAGCCTGCTAGGGCCTTTGGTCCCCAAATCCCCTTTGAGGGTGCTCAAAAAATTTGTTAGCACAAAAATCTGGGCTTCCGTATACTCATGGCCTTCCTAATTTTTGGTATGCAAAACTAAACTTTGCATATGTTGTTCAGAAGCCTTGAGCAAGCCTTTCTAGCAAGTTCTCCCTTTTCCAGCTACTATTTGTTGTGATGTAACATTATTTTCTCTTTATTCTATTGAATAATATTACATTTCTTGTACCTAACTAAATTTCTCTTTACCAAGGGAAATAAGCACCTGATCAGGAATTTAACTATTGCTCTCCAGAAGGCTAAACAGGGAATCCTGATATGTAGTCCTTGGTCCTCTAAGTGGTTTTCTTCCATGCCCTGTATAGCAGTCATGCTTTGGTTGATGTTACACTGCTATCAATACTTCTCTGACACTCTATTAAACTTGCAATTGAAAAGGATGATCTTAGTGCGAGATCAGATTTTGTCCTGCATGTGTATGAGTTGTAGCTGGCAGACCTCTCTCAAAACTGAGAAAATTTACAAACATCCAGCTTCGAAAAAAACAGTCCCAAATACTTATTCAAGTAACTCCATGGCTGCTTTCTCTGCCTTCACTGTGAACAGGTATATTTTACTTCTCCAAGTCAAAGGAAGATTTTCACAGCAGCAATAGGATCTAAACCTGATTTAGCTAATTGCAGTAACTGGTGATCTGCAATTGTTCTTTTTCTTTCTTTTTTCTTTTTCCTGCTTTATTTCTGTCTACTTTTGGGTGACCTGTGTGATGCTGTTGTTACTGTGGTGATGTGACCCTTGTTTGGAGGCCAGATACCCACCAAAGTCACTTTATCACTCCTCAAACTAACAGGAAAGAGAAAATGTAACAAAAGACTCCTGAGTTGAAACAAGGGCAGGGAGAGATCCCTCACTGATTACTATCACAGGCAAAACAGGCTTGACTTGGGGAAATTCACTGAACTTATTACCAATTAAAATCAGAGCAGAATAGTGAGAAATAAATCATAAAAACATCTTTCCCCAATTCCTCTCTCCTTCCCAGGCTCTACCTCCTCCCACCCAGTGGTGCAGGAAGACAGGAAGTGGGTGTTACACTCAGTTCATCACAAGTTATTTGTACCACTGCTTCCTCCCACACAGGATCACAAGTCCTGCCAGGAAACCTGCTCTAATGTGGGCTCCTCTCTCCACTGGTCATCAGGCCCATGCCAGGACCCTGCTCCAGTGTGGGCTTCCTATGCTGTCACAATCTTCTTTTGGGCATCCACCTGCTCCAGTGTAGGTCTCCTCAATGGGCTGCAGGTGGATCTCTGTACCCCAATGGATCTCCATGGGGTGCAGGGGCACAGCTACCTCACCATGGACTTCACTGGGCTGCAGGAGAATCTCTGCTCCAGAGATTCCCCTGGAGCACCCTGGATTCTACCTGGAGCACCTTCTCCTTCCTCACTTGATGTCTGCAGATTTGTTTCTCTCACATATTCTCACTCTGCTCTTCTCTGGCTGCAATTACTTCTGCGCAATAACCTGTTTTTTGGTTTTTTTCCCACTTTTTAAACGTGTTATTCAAGAGGCGCTACTGTCACTGACTGGCTTGGACTTGGCCAGTGGTGGGTCCTTCTGTCAGACATGGGGGATGTTTCTAGCAGCTTCTCACAGAAGCCACCCCTGTAGCCACCCTTCTACCCCCCCCCCCCAAAAAAAACCTTGCCATGCAAACCCAATACATTGACAGATACTAAGAAACTAAATCTTACATCACTGCATTTCACTGAAGTTAGAGGTAGATATTAGGAAACCGTGGACTACATTTGTTGTGTTTCTTACAATACACTTTAATCCTTTCATATTTCTTCTTTTTTTCCTCCTGTATTTTTGAAAGCCACAGCTTTGTTGAGAACGTATTTAAAAAGAATGCCCATAAAATGCAAGAGTGAAAATAATGAGAAATCTTTCCAATCACTTCTAAGGAACCATCTTCTCTTGGATAACACTCACTGTCAGTTATGCTGCATCATTTGTGCTGAATCACTGTGTGCATTACTGTGTCAAAAGGAGGCAACTTGTCTGTCACTTCAAAGGAGACTGTTGTTTGGATGCTGGTATACCAACTGCCTACACACCCAGCCAATACAAAAATCAGATGTGCTCCATGATTAAAGGAGGTGATCCTCGAGAATGTCAATTATATGCTACTATTAGAGTGAACAGCTGGCAAACTGAAAGCGTAATATTAAAAAAAATGCTATTACCCTAATCTTCTCTGGAAAATGGACCATAGCATGCAGTCAAACAAATATGTCAAAACCTATTAAGATGGATTAAATTACAGTACTTAGTGCCTGTGTCTCAAATTAAAGGAGAAACCTAGAAAAATTATCATAATTTAACGTCATAATAAAATTTCATTCTGTTCACAACATCCACCTCATAGACTCTGTATTGAGGAAATCAATGACATTTGCAAAGCCACACACATTCCTTCACAAAACATTTACTGATTTGCAATATTCGTCTAATCCTATGGATTTTAAGCGGTTTGGTTTTTTTCCCTGTTCAAGTCAGTGGGAAGTTAACTGGACAAGGGCTGAGTTAAAATGCCCAGTTGCAAACATCTTATCTTAAATAGTTCTGAGTAGTAGTAATATTTTGAGAGAAATATGATTGATATTGAGAGGTCTCTTTTAAGTTAATATATGTCTTCCTGGCCATGTCTATCTTTCCAGCAGCATAATGCAGCTTGATCACATCTCTGTTGAAATGGGAGGTAAGGCTCCCACTGACCTCAGTGGTACAGATTTATGCTCCTAAAGAACTCCAAATAGCAAAACAGAAAAACCAGAAATCTGCTTTAGTCATGATTGTCACAGGTGTTAATCTGAGTCCCTACACACAGGGCCTGTAAAAAGCTAGATGTTATTTAATGCCAGACAACAACAAAAATATATAATTCTTCAAAAATAGGCTATCTCACACAATTTATGAAATGGCAAAGTATTTGCCATATTACTCTCAATTTGAGCAATGTGACATGGTCCTATCACATCCCTTGCGTGCAGCATTAAATACAGAACTATCTGGATATGTTATCGACAAAACTCAGCTTTGATAGTTTGCTACTACTACTCTGAAATCAAAGCATCATGCCCTGAAATTATCAAAGGGCTCTCCTGAAGATGCTGAGGGACCAAGTGGCTGTTTGACAGACAGGTTTGAGTAGTGGGCCCATTTGAACCTCATGAAGATCAAAAGAGCTAAGCACAAGGTTCTGTATCTGGGTCAGGGCAATCCTCAATATCAATACAGACTGGGAGATGAAGTGAGAGCAGCCCTGACGAGAAGGTCTTAAGAGTGCTGGTGGATGAAGAAATGACTCAACAATGTGTGCTTGCAGGCCAGAAAGCCAACGGTGTTCTGGACTGCATCAAAACCAGCATGGCTGGGAGACTAAGGGAAGTGGTTCTGCCTCTCTATTCCACTCTTCTTAGACCCCCAAAATAGGAAGGGAATGTACCTGCTGGAGCAAGTCCGATGGAGGGACACAATGATCAGAGGTTGGAGCACCTCTCCTATGAAGACAGGCTGAGAGTTGTGATTGTTCGCTGTGGTTACAGGACAAGGGGGGTAATGGTCGTAAAGTAAAAGAGGGTTGATTTAGATTAGATATAAAGAAGAATTTTTTTTCATTACAATGTGGGTGGTGAGGCATTGGAACAGGTAGCCCAGAGAAATGGAAGATGCTCTATCCCTGGACACAGTCAAGGTCAGGCTGGATGGGGAGAAAATTATCTAGTTGAAGATGTCCCTGCTTATTGCATGGGAGTTGGACTAGGTCGTCTTCAAAGCACCCTTCCAACCCATATTATTCTATGATTCTATTGTGAGTAAAATAAAACCACAGAGATAAATTTGTTGGCTTAAGAAATAGTCATTAGCTGAAGGTCTACGGAGAGAAACACATACACAAAGAGTTATGAAAACCTGAGAATAAAAAACAAGGGAGAGCTGAGAGATGGTGATTCAGCAAGGTAGAAGATAGACCAAATGCCATGGTGACTGCCACTTCCCCACCTGACTGATGAGTGCCTGATGCCTGGCCAGCAGAGATTCAAAGGGGTCTGTCTTGCAAGTACTAAGAATATCAGTGGTAAGCCTATGACTACAGTCCAGCTGTTTGCTGTGAGTGTTAACCAAAAAATAAGATCATTTTATGTACTCATGAATTGTGTATGAATCTCTTTGCAAATGTCTACACATTGTAAAACACCCAGTAGATCCAAAAAAGTCTGGTTCAGCTGTAATATTTGTTACTTCCATGTGAATGTTTTAAATACCTGGGAAGTCTCAAAAGGCATGAGTTGTCCATGAATAGGAAACTAAATTAAGACATGAATTTCTGTTGTTAAAATGGGGGTTAATAGTATTTTGTAGCACTGTAGATATGAAAGAAAATAAAGCTTCTGTCATGAGTCAGTATAAGCCTCTCAAAATCTTTAACCAGGGCCTGGCATCCTTATCAGAAAGAAATCTTTTCTATATTTTTTTTTTACTTGAGATTAATTTGATTAGTGTTTTTTAATGAAATAATTAGCAGGCTGTGCAGAGTTTAAGATATATGTGCCTGAATGGGTGCAGTCAACAATCTCATTTTGTCACTATTTAAATTGAATAGAGATATGGCATGTTTGACCTATGAGCTGTATGATCACAGTGTCATGGCTCGATCCATGAACAGAATCACAGAATATGCTGAGTTGGAAGGGACCTACAAGGATCATCGACTTCAACTCTTAGCCTTGCACAGGACTATCCCCAACAGTCACACCATGTGCCTGAGAGTATTGTCCCAACATTTGAACTCTGTCAGCCTTGGTACTGCGACCACTTCCCTGGGGAGCCTGTTCCAGTGCCCATCCACCCTCTGGGTGAAGAACCTTTTTCTGACATCCAACCTCAGCCTCCCCTGACACAACTTCAGGCCATTCCCTTGGGTTCTGTCACTGGTCACCACAGAGAAGAGATCAGTGTCTCTTCCTCATCTTCCCCTCACGAGGAAGTTGTAGACAACAGTGAGGTCTCCCCTCAGTCTCCTCTTCTTCAGGCTGAACAGACCAAGTGACCTCAGCCGCTCTTCATATGGCTTCCCTTCCAGACTGTGAGGAGGAATCCACCTCTCCTTATGCCTCTCTCTGTAGACGTGTCCTATATACAATATGAATACATACTGTACCTTACAAAATATGGAAAAAAAGGTGGTTTTCCTCTCTTTGTCATCTGAGACCCTGAGAAATACCCCAAAAACAAAGCAGAAGCCAACCAAGAAAGGACACTTGCAAATTCTCTGCCCATCTGCATCAACAGGTGTTAACACTGGTTATGTTCTGAGTTTCATACATACCTATATAAAACAGCTGAAACACTGTAATAACTATCTAGAGGCATAGGGATCCCCCACAGAGAAATCTCCTGAGTGTCACAATGAGATAAACAGCCCCATGCAAGCCACTAGCTATATGCTCATTAGGTTGGACTTCTATCTTCAAGGACATCTATAAATACAGTATAAAAGAAAAAATATGTGTGCCACTGTAAGACAATAAATAAATAATTACATCAAAGTTTTTCTCTGAATGTTATTTTAGCTTTTTCTACCCTATTGCATGTGAATACAAAGCAGAAACAAGAGGGAAAAAAAGAAAAGAAAGTGACCAAAATTTAAGAATTTTTGATATTAATGTTTTATTTTCTTTTTTGTTCAATAATACAACATTGTCAAAATATTTCTTTTTCTAAAGTTCCAATAAAAACAATAATTTTGTCTGACAACAATAACACTTGAAAATCCATAGTGCAAAATAATAATAAAAAAGTATCAATCAACCGTTGTCAGCAGAACAAACCCGAAAGGCCAGATGATGAACAGGTTATGAAAACGTTTCACACTCACACTCATACTTTTATATAATGTAAGTTACAGAATTGAATCTGAAGTGATTTTCTTGGTATCCTTTACTTATAACTACTGCCTGTCAACTGATAAGAGACAGAAATATCAGTTGTTTGTGACAGCATAATTTCACTTCCAGACATCATATTTTGAATTACTGGAAGAAGAGACTTCTGTAGTATTTTCCCTCTTAAGTTAGTGTTGTGATGCACTTTTTATGAAATTAATTACTTTATTGATAAAGGTGCAAACCTAAGTATGAACTCGGATGTGACTGGATGCAGTCTGCTGTTATTAACCTTTTAATAATTAAATACAAGGGGCTATACTAATATAATATTTGACTTAAACTTAGAGAAAAAAAACAATAAATGAAGCAATAAAGACATGTGCACAGACCTTTTCTCGCCTAATATTATTGCTTATTAACCAGCTCTCAGAAGAATGAATGAATGATTACCATTATATGTGCATTATTGGGACTAGGAGGATGGATCATAGAAGGGAAGTCTCCATGGACATTGAATTTCTTTCTCTCTTCCTTCATATTGTTTTGTTTTGTTCTGTTTTATTTTCATATTGGTTGTCTTACGTGAAGACTCAGATTTGGAAACATGCACATGCATCTACTTACACCTGAATATGCATGAGTGGTTTTTATAGACAGTCGCACATCAGTACTCAGGCTGTGCTGGTTGCAGTTCTACTTCTAAAAGCACTCTGATCTTTCATATGAACCTTCTGACTCCCAAAGCAAATTCAGAAGCCTCCTGCTAGTCTGCACATGAAGTCTACATGTATCTGTGGGACAGCATTGAGTCAGACTTTTAGAAGGGCTCTCAGGGAAAATTTTGAAGATGGTGGTGCAAAGTAATCACCCAAAAGACGGAGAGTAGTCTGATTACACCAGCTCCATTGGCTGCAGAAGACCACTCAGAAGGGATAACACAGACCTCTGTTTATCACCTCTGACTCTTACTCCTCTCTTTTAGTCGGTATCTTCAGAAAGGAGCATCTGAAAAGAACAGTTTTAGTGACCTCTGAATGGTATTAATTGTAGAAATACTTTGAGTTAGGTCAGAGTGCTGATGTGTAGAAATGAGAAACTCTTGCCTTGCTGGAAAAAAGATCTGTCCTTTGGTCTACAACCCAGCTAGTTGTTATTATCTGGTATTTCTTCTGATAAAGAAAAAATATGTTACTGTTTGGACCCTGACACCTTATGAAGGCACCCAGGAGTTATATTCCCTCAAGAGAGATGATATGTTATGACACACTGACAGAAATGTCCTACACAACACACTTTTTGCAGAATTTGGATTCTGACCACACAAATAGTACTTTTTATTTTTTCCTTCTTCTTGAGCTGTCCCTGCAGAGGTGACGAATGTACAGATCTGTCTGAACACCTCATCTAGAGAGTAATCCAGACACAAACAACACTAATGGGATGGATGTCTAGTCCGAGTTACTGACTGGAGTTGCAATAAAATGCTCACGACCCTTAGCAATTGTGTACTTTTTAAAAATAGCCTGGGCTAACTTTCAGGTATTTACTAGGTATTCCTCAGACATGTAAGCCTGCGGATCTATCCAAAGAACTTAAAGCCTTTTTAATGTTAACTTATTTTTCAAAGTCAGCACTCCTGTGCTTTGTACAAACACTCTTTTCTTCGGTTTTAAGCAGTTTGGTTTACTGAAACATATTTCAGCACTGCCAGAGCCTTTTCAGTTGCATACTATTTCACTGTTAGTAAGGTGAGGGTTATTCAAGTGATACCTCATCATCATTAACAACAAAACATCAGGATACTGTTTGCTGATCCTGCTTTTTTTTCTGATAATGACTGAGATCAGGTTTACAGCCGTCTCAAAATATTTGAAGCCTTAGTCAAAGTACAAGCACCTGTCAAAACTTAATGCTCTCACCAGTCAGAAATATCAGCAATGTTGTCACTTTCCCAGATAAATTCAGGATAATAAGAAAATATATTTTTAAGGCTGTTTTATACCTATCTTGTGGAACACAGCTGGTGAGTTTAAGATATTTCTGTGCACAATAATAATAATTAAAAAATTAAAAGAAAAAAATGTAAAGTAGACCCAACAGGAATTAAAGTTTTCAAATTATTATTAAACACCTGAAATGTCATCTTAAGTAATAACTTTTAAGAATTATAGTGTTGTCAGAACTTTTCAATGGAGATGAGTAGAGAATAAAGCTATAAAGATGATTTTGATCCTGTTTTCTTAGTTATTAGAATAAAACTAGTGGGTGAACCACTGATCCACTCACCAGATCAGTGAACCACAGTGGTCAGAATTTCAATTCAGTTTGTATATATACACACAAGCCTTAGGATGTAAGCACTGAACTGAAGCCAAATATTTTTAAAATTAAGCCTGAAAAAAGAGTTTGGAAAATCTTATACATAAAGTTTTCTCTTGAAATTTCAAGGCCTTTCTGTTTCTTTTAAAATAAGAGCTTCTCCTAAAATATTTTGGCACTTTCAACATTATCAGAAAGAGGAACAGGAAGTGTGGGGATATGTGAAGTTGAAAGTAAGTCGGAAGAAAAAGTGTTCAAAATACTTTTGAACCATTTTAAGGATTGGAGTCTGTTCAAGTTTGGAGTGAAGTTTTAATAGAATCATTCCTCCTTTTACCTGCCCCATGAGCCCCTACCTCTATTAATGGGAACTTCACCCAGTATGTTCCTTACTGGTGTTACCTTCAGAAGGATCACCTAGAAATACCATAGTTACTAGCTGGCTATTGCAATAGCTGTGCTTATAAAGATTGAAACTGATCTTGTTTTCATCACAATGTACTACTAGGACAGATGCAAACTGTTGTTTAATGTCAGGTCTTTTGAGTTAGTACAGCTTTCAAAGAACATTCTTAAAATTTAGCAATTCTGATGCAGAATGTTTTTCCTACAGTAATTTTCTTACATATTTTTTGAATTAGGTTGCACCCTATTTCTAATCTCTTCACATCCCCATCAAAAAGTTGGACAGATTAAGAAAAAAACCTCAAAAATATCAAAGCAATAGAGGGAATAGCCTTTTGGAAAGGAATTGCAAAAATATATAAAAATATAAACAGTCTATAAATTGAGTCTAGAAGCTGCTGTCATTATTGCTTTCGTATAGGTGTAACTCTATACATTCTCCATATAAGGGCATGCTTTTGAGAAATGAGACATCTGAGGTGAACACCAGGAAGAATTTACTGGACAATGAATTAGAACTGTGGTCTAGCAGAATCTTTATTTGATTTTGTGTACAATCTACATAGTATGTACATCCACCTATAAATCTATTTAGCATCTCTAAATTATTAATGTTCTTGGTCAAACTCTCTCTGCGGTTTTCCCTACCATTATAGAAGGAAACTCCCTGTATTCTCCATGGTAATCCTGGGATATTGACTTGGTTTTCAGGTTGGTGAAATGTTAGCAACCGGGAGTTGAGGTTAAATACTGGCAATGCTGCTGTTTGATCCAAGGGTTGTTTGCCAAGTCAGGAATGGAAATGAGATCTTTCTTATAAACACCAGAGAAAAGAGATGCTGTATTTGTGGGCACAGGTAAGGAGACAGATGTGGGAGAAGTGAATAAACAGAGCTAAGTGTATGTATCTGTCTCCCAGCTCAGGTGCCAATTAGAGCTGCCTGAAGCAAAGAGATCTGCACGGTTCACTTCTGGTATTAGAAAGAAAGACCAAAGAGGCAGCTTCCTGCGGCTTCAACAGAGCACTGTCCTACCCTTTCTCAGCAGATCTTTACAGGTTAATGCAACTCTCCTTTATCAGTGACTTGTCTCCATGTGCATTTCAATAGATGGTGAAAATATTGTTTTCAGTGAAAAAAATAAGTTGTTTTGAGGAAAAGGTTGGCTGAAGTAACATGAAGAGAAATGAGGAAGGGAAGGAGAAGTCTCCTCAAATCTCTGTTTTGGTAAGGACAGAAAAGAGGCAAGAAAATGAAGAAGAGTATGTCCAAGTACTCACTTTTTGACTTGTAGGACAATTTGACTTCCCTCTCTGTACGGAGAGAATACAAAAGTACTAACAAAACAACACAGACAGATTTAACTTAGGATTTACTATTCACTAAGCAAAAAGTATGACTTTTAAAGTAAGATCATTAAAAATAAAAAAATAAAAAATATATCATGCTTAGAGCTTTTTGAAATAAGATGGAGTACTTACTTAATAAACCTGAAAACATACAATGGGCGATATAAAATGCATACAAAACTAAATCAAGCAGGTACATTCATCACTGACAATAGAATAAATGGACCCAAGCACCAAACATTTATTTTAATGACCTAAGGCAGCATAAGGATAATGACATAAGATAAGGAACACTGTGAGAACTTTTTGTATGTTTTTCTGTAGCTCTTAGCACAAGGGCAAATAGGAGCTGGAATATAGTAGCACTTAACTTGACACTTTTTTGACTGTGATGGAGGACTAGGGTAGGAGAGTGGTTATCCTCTTAACAGGTTAATCGCAAATCCATTTATTTTAGGTGGCCAGTCTGGTTTTAATGTGTCAGTTTTGGCAGTACAAAATGTTGTTTTGATTTTAGCTTGTTAGTACCCTCTATTATATGACACAGTTAGTATAAAAAAACCCCCAAAATATTGAATTGAAAAGTCATTCTAAATTGTGAAGTATTTAACACAAAAACTTTTAAGACAGGTCACTGTGGTGTGTTTTTTTAAATCTTCCTCTAAAACAAAAGTTTAGCAAAATCAGCGTACAGGATATTTTAATGCAGCTCTGTTTTCCAATATGAGGTTTTTTACCGGAAATTTTCCAAGCATCTCTAGGTAAGGATCAGCCTATGTGAAAGGCTGATCCTCCAGAAGTACATATGCTTTAAAAACATTGCCTCTTAAAATACTATCTTTAAGTGCCCCAGAAGTTTAATATGAAAGATCTGGTCCAGAGAAGGGGTTCTACTCCTTGTATTCTTCCTGCTGTTTTGCTCTCAGTTCACAGGATACTAAAACATTCATGTGGACTATGGGCAAAAACAAACTCAAGAAGAAAAAAGTATTAGAAAAGCCACTAGAGAAATAACTGAACAGCAATTAAGAGCCTGAAAACAGGTACTTTCATGATAGCCCACAACATCCTTGTCTTCAAATTGGAGAGTGATGAATTCAACCAGTGGACTGTTAGATGGATTAGGAATTGGTTGGATAGTTGCATCCAGAGGGTAGTGGTCAATGGCTCAGAGTCCCAAGGGGCATCAGTGATAAGTAGTGTCTCCTGGAAATTTGTGTCGGAAACAGTCTTATTTGACATCATCATTAATAACATAGACGAAGGAATCGAGTGCACTCGATGACACCAAGCTGAGCGGTGCTGTTGACACACCTGAAGGATGGAATACCATCCAGAGGGACCTGGATAAGCTTGCGAAGTGGGCCCATGGGAATCTCATGAAGTTTAACATGACCAAGTGCAAGGTGCTGCACCTGGGTCAGAGCAACAGCCCTTATAAATACAGACTGGGGGGATGAACAGTTTGAGAGCAGCCCTACTGAGAAGGACTTGGGAGTTCTGGATGGACAGCACACGTTAATGTTTTTGTTGCTTTGGCCCCCTGTGGCCGCCCCTCCCAGGCGGGACTCCTGGCCACCCTGGGCCACTCTGGGTCTCCGGGGTGGGGTGAGGGTGGTGCTTCCACTCTGCCAGCCCATCAGAGGTTGGGTCAGGGGCCCCAGGGCCGTAGTGTGTGTTCCTGGGCTGCCTCTGACTGACAGCTGCTCTGCGGTCGGCCAGTGAGGCTGAAGGGGCTGGCACATGGGACAAGGCATGATCTCACCTCCGTGAAATTCCACCTATACCTCCCTAAACACATACACCTGAGTTGTTCTGAGCCAACATAGTAATCCAGTGTCTTAAGCCCACCTGTAGTACTGAGGGGGTACTCAGTACTCAGGAGTCCCAAGCACAGGAAGGACGTTTACCTATCAGAGTGAATCCAGAGGAGGGACACCAAGATGATCAGAGGGATCCTAGGAGGAAAGGCTGAGAGAATTGGGATTGTTCAGCCTGGAGAAGAGAAGGCTTCAGGGCCAGTGACCTTTGTTCAAGAAATAGGTAAGAACATATTTTTTTATTCTTCCACATTTGTGCCAAATTTGTCTGAAAGAAGTGGACAGACTTAAAAACTATTGGGAAATACTATATGTATTTCACATCATGTACAGAAACACAATCACAACAGTCTCACAAGTTTCCTTTCCTTTCAAAATCAACCTAAAAGTAAAACCTTCTGACATTTGTTGGCTTCCCCTTTACCCAGCTCTCCTTCTGAAGGTGGCACTTCTGTTATTCCGTTTTTGGAAGTGTGGTCAGTGGTGCCTTGTGATTTCCTGACCAGCTCGGCTTAACAGGAATCTTCTAGTGGAAATAGGGCAAAAAAAAG
Organism: Pseudopipra pipra; assembly: GCF_036250125.1. Lineage (NCBI taxonomy): Eukaryota > Metazoa > Chordata > Aves > Passeriformes > Pipridae > Pseudopipra > Pseudopipra pipra. Next base: position 44,000,958 of record NC_087553.1, on the reverse strand, counting down.
GAAGACTATTTACAAGGGCACATAGCAACAGGACAAGGGTTTAAATTGAAGGTTTTAATTGAGGTTTAGGTTAGATATTAGGAAAAAATTCTTTACTGTGAGCAGTAAAGAGGTGAGGCACTGGAACCATTGCCCAGAAAAGCTGTGGATACCCCATCCCTGGAGGCGTTCAAGGCCAGGTTGGATGGGGCTCTGAGCAACTTGATCTAGTTGAAGATGTCCCTGCCCATGGCCAGGTGCTTGGAACTAGACAATCTTCAAGGTCCCCTTCCAACACAGACCATTCTATAATTCTATGATACTAACATTCAGAAATTGACAGAACTGTAAAAATTAAATACATGATAAAGCATTTGTTTAGATTCAAAAAGGCAAATTAAAATCATTTTAGCTTCCTTTTTCCCCAATAAAACAGGTTTTAGAACTCATGTATAGTAAATAAATCTGGATCATATAGCATTTTTATGTTTTAAGAAGCCATAAGGAGCTTAAGAGCCTAAGTGTTAATCTCATTGACTGCTTCTCAGATAACTGGTATTATTTCTAGTGTTCAATTTCCCTGTGAAATGTTAATTTCTTTATTTCTTGTCTCACTGTCTAGTGTATTTCTTCATAACTTCACAGAATTTCCTAAATCTGATATAACAGCCACAACCAATTTAGGGTGATTTAAAAAAAAAAAAGCTGATGTGTTTTCCTCAGTACATCTGTAATGTAGCATTCAAGAATAAAAATTCTAAATCACCATCAGACTTTAGTAATTACTTAAATCAGAATTCCCTCTAATTTCATAGAATCACTGAATGATCTGAGTTAGAAAGGACTTTTAAGGGTCATCTAGTTTGCTTTGCCTGATGCAAGCAGAGACATCTTTCGCTGGATCAGGTTGCTCAAAGCCCCATTCAACTTTCAGTATTCCCAAGATCCTCTCTGCTTCCAATCATTTTCTCCCATGATGATCCTGCAGTCTATATTGATGTTGGGGATTGCCCCAGCCCAGGTGCAGAACCTTGCATTTGGCCCTGTTAAACTTCATGAGATTTGCACAGGCCCACTCCTTGAGCCTCTCAATTTAATACTATTGATTTAAGCTCTAAATTTGATAGTTTAATGAATTTTCTGAATTATAGTTGTGGAGAGAAGGGCATTGATTAACCATAGGTTATGGTCCTGAGGTATTCTGTGATTATTCATCTGTTGTTACTGTAGCTACCTAGCTGCCTAGATCATATAAATTTGGGGCAGCTAATCCTACAGTGCCTCTCTGGAAAGAAAACTAGTTCAGGTTTTACAAAATTGAGCTTAGTCTCACTGATAAGATCCACTTTGGCCATGAAATAACTGTCAAATATACCTGCTAAAACCAGAAGCTTAAGCAGAAAACATGTAGAGATAAAAATGTACTCAGAACAGCACAAATAAGTTTTTGACCAACTCTTCTAGCCCTATCAAAAATATACATGCCTTGTGGGAGGAATGGGAAACTCTCTAAGTAGAGCTTGGTAGCTGGAGCTGTCTTGGTGTCTGTAAGCCCTAATACCTAGTTTCTTCTTTTTACTACAGACTTTATCTTGATGCCATTCTTTTCAACATGTGCTATTAAGAAGACTGACAGGTCTATTTAGTCTTGATCAAGCCATTTGTCTTTGCATGTCAATATAACGCTAGTTTGTTCAATTATGTATATGATATGTATGTGCACAAATATATATATGATAGGTGCAAAATCATGTCCCATATATATAGCCTTATTTGCTTTCCTGGGTATGAGTGGTCAGCAGGTACCCAGTTTTGACTGGCTGGACTGCATGTGACCTTCAGCAGATATGCAGAAGTCTCAGACTCCTGTCTCCAGCTCAACAGCAAGAAGTCCTAAGCCCTCCGTCACTGCAACATTTATTCCACTCTCTGTTATTGTAAAATTAAAACACTGTGTCATGGAGCTCGACATCTGCTTGAGTATTCAAAGACTGGACCATAATAAACCAACAAATACCATATATTCAGTGAGAAGAGGTATTTCTAGGCGTGAATTCAAGCCATCCAACTACTCAGTTGCAGTCTTTAAGAGGATATCTGTCTGTGCATGGGGAATCACAGCCAATTATCATCCAGAAAAAAATTTTCACAGTGTTCCCCAAATTACAGTGGGGCTCATATGGACCATTGTGAGAGAAGTGACTCATAATAAAATAGCTATCGGCAGCTGACATCTGGAGAACCTGTTACAAAACTTTCACGTTGAATTTAGCAATAACATGAGCAGGGCTACATGACAGTGGTAAAGAAAGTAATTTCCACTGTAGGAAAATTTGTCTAACAAAACTCAGTGGGAGTTCCTCTGGGAAAGGAAAATTATTTTATTAAACAGCATCTTTTAGTGTGTTGATTTTACAGATGTGTGTTCACATGCTCACAAGCATCAAGACGTGTCCAAGCACCTTGAGCATGATCACTAGTGTGTGCAACACAAGAGAAAAAGAGATAGTAGCTGTCAAGTCCTTACCTCTTGAATGCTCTTTTGATTGGCAGCAGTGAATTCATGTTATTGATTTCCAAAAACTAAAAAAGATCGAAGGTAAGTAGTCCATTTTGCTGCTGGGAGTAGAGTACTGGGAGCAGTTTCTTGGCAAGAATATTCTTTGTTACAAATGCAGACCTTGCTTTTAATCCTTTTTTCTATAATTTCTTCCAGTGTTTACAGATTTAATTCATAGTAATCTTGACATGTCTATTACAAATCTCTACAAATCACTGTGTAAAAATATTGATTTATATTGCTGCTCCGATATGAGGATCAAGAAAGGTACATTTTCTACCAGAGGCAGTATCTGGTACCTGCTCCAAATTGATCCTGCATGTATCGTCAGTGAGAAACCATGGATACACTCAGTGCTTATGGTATCCCAAAATATATTTACTTGAAGTGTAAGTGTCCTTTTAGCTACAGCTATTCCCATTGTCCTTGTGAATGGCAAGCAGACAGGATGCCCAGAGGACCTGGTTTGCATAAGTATCAGTGTGGTGACTTCTGGCAGAAGGATAAATGGGCTCTGTGGGCAACTGAGCTCAGCCTGAGTGCAGTCTGCTTGTAACAGCCCTACATATAGCTCATGCTGCGCCTTGGCAGGGATCTGGGAGATTTACAGCTCCTTTGGAAGTGAGGTGATTCTTTTTTTTAAAGCTAAGACCGAGGAGCAACCTTTCTGTTTCACATCCTCACCTGTAAAAAGTGATACTTACTCCATCTCAGAAAGACTGCATGCAAAGATAGCACAAATTGAGACAGGGTACCTCTACTGTAAGTTAGATATTTAAATGGCCAGATCAGTCATTCCCTGGCAGAACCTATTTCTTTCCACTGAGTATAAAGGGATTCTAGCATGACTAGTTCCAGCTTAGAAATCTATCTTTCTGACTTTTAACTCAAGCAAGTGGCTCCTGGGCTACGGGTGGTAAAAAATCGTGGTTATGAGTCACAGCAAATAACCAGTGGAAGAAAAATTTCATCTCAGTTCTACCAAAGGGCACATTTTGACCCAGATAATTTCTTTCACATTTGAGCTGCAGCTTCTGTTCTGTTTAGTCAGAATACAGCATTATCAGAGTACAGAAGTGAGCACTGAATAAATGAAGGGAATTAAGAACATGTTCACTTTGAAGTTCATTATAGTCTCTGAATTGTGAAAAAAAATATTCATCTCTGCTTGCTTTCCATTTTTTTCTCATTCCATTTCTCTTTCCTATATTGCTTCTTATGACAAATAAATGTGTCACTTACAAGAAATTTTATATTGTTTTGAAAAGTAAATCCAAGAAGCTAATAATAATTGTTATTCAGAGCTAAACAATAATTTGAAAAGTTGCTGAAAAAAAAATACAAGTAAGGGTTATTTGTAGACATAGTATAGATCATTGAAGAACCTGCATGCTTTTCTATATCTTATATATTCCAATAGCACAAACTTTGGAAGATCTTTATTTACTAATCATGTAAGTCATAAGTTATTTTGGAAATTTTGTCGATTGTGACTTATTAGATAGATGAGGTGAAAATTGAATGCTGATTGAGCTCAACATGTTCCTCATCAGACTGTCCACACTCTTTAATGCTTATTGCTCTGTATTATGGGAATGAGAAAGCATCTGTGGAGACAAAATGGGTCACAGAAGTTTTTTAATGAGAGAAAAGGAAACAATGTCTCACACACAGTGAGAACCACCAGGCTGCGGAGGGGAGGAATCAACATGTTCTTGGATTTTTTTTCTTGTGCTGAAGGGGGAGGCACATTAAACTCATGCAAAGATTAAAGGAACAAGTGTCTTAAGTGGAAAGAAAGAACTGAGGGACAAAGACAGAATCCAAGATAAACATTCCTATGATGCTCAGGCACTATAAGGTTTAATTGAAGGGAAGGTCCTGTCAAATCCAACTTCTTGGTAGGCTCAATTTAAGGTTCACTTTCAGGATTTAATATAAAAATTATTTTTAAGTAAAGCACTGCCTATTTTTATCACATATATAAATTTATCTGAGAAGTTTATTGAGGTTGGGAAAAAAAGAAACTATTTAAACTAGACGGTAATGTTGTCACAAGCAGAAATTTATGTAAGCTAGATAGAAACCAATTTTAGCTAAATATGAGATGGCTTCTGTCCATCAAAGTAGTTGCATTCTAGGATAGCCTTCTGGGAGAACAGAGAAAAAAATCCTAACCAGTTAAAGACAATGCATTTTAAAAAGAATTATACAATGCCATTGCCTATGGTAGAGATTAGACTAAATGACCCAACCCTATACCTGTCCGTTGTCTGATGATGTTAGATACAATAATGCATGCATGCTCAATTCCAAGTGGAGCTGACCTATTTCAGTAAGTGGTACAATGAAATGTCTATATTTTGAATTTCTTTTTTCCTATTTCTGAGGAAAAGCTAAAGGACTTACTTTGGGAGGCCAAAAGAAACAACAACAAGGAAAAAGTCTGTTGTGCTGATATGAAGACATCCGTGTGTGGTTTCACACAGTAATGTTTAGCTTTAGGTGTGGAAGGCTATAGGTTGTCATGTTAAATGTGATGGTATTGATTAAAGATAACAGGTGGAAAAATGTGCTTCAGCCTCCATATGTTCAGGATGCTCACTTCCTGCTGCTATAAAACAAATTAAAGATTTGGCTAGCTATTGTAGAGCTGAAATATTAGACAGGAGAGAAGTTTTCCAGTGCTAATTGATGGATTCTACCTCTGGACTTCAGTCCCTCTCATTAAGCAATCTATCACTGTGAATCATGGACATGACTTCCTACATCACTTTAAATTCCAGCCTTGTAATCGTTTCCCTTATTCCCCTGACGTATCTGATCTGCCAGTTGTAGATTTCCTTTTGGTCTTCACTAAAGCTATGAACTATGCTAAGGGGAACATGGCTGGGTGCTGTGAATTGTTGGCAGGCAAAGGCTCCAAATGCCACACTTTACAGTCATCCTCATGTCAAACCCTACTGATGGCATCCCAAGAAGGGTTCTATTGCTGTGCAAAAATTCAGCTTGGCTGAGATGGGAAACCTGTTCAAAATAATTCAGTTTTGGAAAAAAAATGCCTCCTCCCATCTTTGTCATTCCTTCAACAGATGATGCAAATGAACAGCATCCTATGAATTGTGAAATCACTCATTAGCATTCCCAGATGGCATTATTTGTGTGTACAGTGCTGCATGCCGTGCTGCTACAGCTTGCAGTCTCAGAGTTAAATGCTGTACAGGAAGCACATAGTTGTACTGGAGAACACAGAGTGCCCTGACAAAAAGTGTAACAGCTGCTTTCTGAACACTGGATAAATTAGTTAACTAATAGGACTTCAAAGTTAATAAAAATTGGTTCTCTAAGAAACAATATAACTCCTGGCAGATGAATTATTTTTCTTTAATAATGCCTAATAACAGAATAGTGCATACATTTCAACCTTTACTTATAGTTAATTTATTATTTACTTTAATATTATCAGCCACTAGGATGAAATAATAATAATAATACAAATGTTAATTTACAGCCTTTTTTTAATACTAATCTGGGGATTCTTCTTTTCTACTTTGGTATTTTGAAAACTTTTTTTTTTTTTTTACAAGCATGAGGCATGTGAAATAGTTTTAAATACCATTAAGTATCAAAAATGAGTCTTACTCTAAGTTTTAGAGTCTTACTCTAAAAATACACTACAACTAGTTTGGGATCAAAATCCTTAACACCTCTCAGTCACAAGCTTATTGCACATCCACAAGGTGGACACTACAATATAAAGAAATAAGCCTGCATCTAGAATATTATTGACCTCAGGAGAACAGTATAAAAACAAGTAAATTACATGTGCAAAATTGCCTCAGTATTTCAATATAGCTTACAAATCTGTTCAAAACAAATATTCTGAATAAAATTGCAAAACTTCAACATATTTTTATATTATTATAAGGCTGTCTTCGGAAGAATTTTACTAAGAAAAGCATCTAATGCAAATATTGGTTTCCTTCTACATTTTATTTCATATTTCTTCATGAGATACAGGGCCTGCCCAGCCTTCTCCCTCTATTGGTTAGGCACTCGTGGCAGTCCAAATCCTTCCTTGTTTAAATTAAAGCATGGATTTGACTACCTCCTTTTCCAAGGTTTCGGTTTCATGATGAAGTCAGGAGAATAACTGTACAGCCTTCTGATGTTTTTTCTACTGATAAACAGCTTTCTGAATTTAAATATTCTTTTCAGAACAGTTTCAGGCTCAAAAATTGAAATTTTCAAAAAAAAAAATTACGAACCCAATGCGATTGTTCCATAGACAGCCCAAATGTGCTAAATTATGCAGCTATAGAAAATATACTTTTTGTCATATATTTGAGTCCACAGTTTGTAGGCTGGAAAAAATGAAAAGGAAAAACTCAATCAGAGAATAACAGCTTTAAAAGTGTAAAAGCCACAAATGCATATGGACATATTAAATATCTTTTTTTATAGACACAAATATTCTACCATATTGTAAATTTAGGTTTAAATTTAGATTTAAATTTTTAGAAATCCTACACTACACAGTTACTCCACTGAAAAGATGATGCTAAAAAAACAATTTTTTTAGACATTATCATTGACCACACATAATTTTTCAAAACATTGAAGAACTCAAGAACTCACAGAAAGGCTGAAAAATTATATAGATTTTGATATAGAAATGATTAATTTTCAAGTAACTAATTGCAAAATTACCCTCTTATAGCTTTAACTAAACTTAACATTACTTATTTAAATGTAAATATCAATAAATATGTCATACTTTATTATTTTTTAATCTCTTTTTATTGGAATCAAAAAAATCAAGAGATGGAAGAAAATACTGTTAATCAAGAGATGGAAGAAAATACTTTGCCTGAAAAAAAAAAAATCCATATATCAGTTATGTTTCTTACAGATTTACAATCAGATTTGGTCAGTCTAAATTTTTTCTGAGCAAAAAGTTGCTATTGTGCTAAGGTGCAGATCTTGGCAAATAAGTTTATTTTGAAAAAAAACCCACCCTGCTTTCATATAAACACTTTGTCTTAAACTTTTACTGTTCCAAGTATCCAATACTCCTTATCAGGCAAAAGGCAATTACTTTAATGTACAGTTATTAGAATTAATAAAAGCACAGTAAGAAAGTAGAGTGTTTTAAATATTTTAGTTCATTGTATATTCTGCAGGATATTAAATGTTACATTATTTACTGAGGGAAAAGAAAATGAGTGCCAATTGTTTAAGTGAAGCCTAAGAAAATTGCAAAGACATTTAATGTGCTTAAGTGTTTTATTTTTGCATTATTACATGAAAATATTCTTGACTTTCTTTTGTAAACACATATCATGAACATCTGCTTCTGTGAAGTTACAAACTTTGTTTTAACTTGCAAATGCCTGGCAGTGGGACATCTAATATTTGGAGGGCAAGGAAAGTGCTTTTTCTGTGCACTGGAAATATCAACATAGCTCTTCTGGCTTAGTCAGTCATAGTATCAACAGCAGAGACTCTGTTTTCAAACGAAACATTAAAAGACTGTTTCATTTTAAAAAATTCTTACAGCATCTTGAACCCAAACTACCCATCAGGATTAAACATTCACAAGGTGACTGACCTCATCTGAAAGTTTGTCCAGCCAAACTTCGTTCATCCTCGTTTCACCTGTGCTCATGTCCCTCCCTTGCCAGACTGTTTCCTCTGTTGCACTGACTCCAGTGGATTGCTGGTCCTTTCTTCACTGAACAAATTCAGCTCATTAATCCTAAGGAAAACTGATACTATTTTTTTTTTTTTGTTTAGGTATTCTGGGGCAGTTTTCTTCTTGGTTACTGAATTTATTTCTATTATTGAGAACTAACTGACCACTTAACAGTTAATTTTAACCCAGAAAGCTCCAGGCTAGGTTCCAGGAGCTTATGAAGTGATACAACAGTGATATCCTAAATTAGAGCTAACCCTTATTATCACATCTTCAGGCATCTGGGCTAACCTGAAAGGTGGGATATTGGGTGAAAGGCTAAACCAGGATGAAACAAACACCTATCCTTCCCTCCTCTTCTGACTGCTCTTTGCATGCTGAGTAAGTCTGAAGCAGTTTAGGTACCAAGTTCTGACCTGCTGCAGTTCACAAGTAAGGCTGCAAGGCACAGTGATTCAGGTGCAGCTGCTTCTTCTATACAGTGCTGCTATTCCAGAGTAGCAGTGAGGAAGATGGCTGGGAAATATCCACTTAAGCCAATACAGGTCAGTTTACAAAAATACCAGCTGACATTGTTTTCTTTAAACAGGATCTAAGATTACTTTGTAATTAATAAAATAAGAGTAGTTACTTCTGTTCATCAATAAAGTGATGAAAAATGTAAAATAATTCTTTGGGAAAGCAATGCTTAATTTGTCACAAATATCAGGCATTTCTTAAAAGAGGCTTTGCAAATTGGATACAAAAAACTCTGCACTAAGTACTTCTAACAGCTTGCATTTCATTATTATATTAATTTTGGAGCATTCAAAGTACTGCATGTATGTATAGTACAATTGGAACATGGTCATTGTCTAAAGGTGCTCTACAGCCTCAAGATAGCATTAAAACCATCAAGAGAAGTCTAACTAACTTCTGTTTTAGTACTGTCTGTTGAATTGCATAGAAAGGGTTTGGGGGAAGTAGGTAGGTTTCAGCCTCTCATCATCACCATCCCATTATAAGAAGCATATTTTGGGGGGATGTATAATGAGGAAATTTCCATTTCCTTGAGCATCTACTTCCCCATCCATATCACATCTTCTACAAGTGATGTTATTGGAATCACAGCCACTTCCTGACAGTGCCTGGAAAGCAACATCATTTGATGCTAAAGAAATAAACATTATGATGCTTTCAGGAGAAAAAAGCACGTTTCAAATTGTAAAAGGTGTTATTTTGTTCAGGATATAAAAATCAATATCAGTATTATTTGAATCACAAGGACCACAAAGAGATACCTGCACAGATAAAAACTGCAGCATGTCTGGAGGACTATGCCTACAAAGACAAGAACAACCCTAAGAAACCTGTAAATACATGGGGCAGATAAAATTCACATTCTCATTAAACACAAAGAAGCAAAGGTGGGATTCATGTCCTTTAACTTGAGCTATGTAAGATCTAAAATCTCTAAGCTCTAGTACTTTTGTAGCTATCTTCATTGAGCCGCTAACGTTCACCGCTACTAAATGCTTGAGGAATCTCATCCAGAAGTTTAGTCAAGCTCCTCAATCACAAACTATTGATGAGAGTCACTGCAGACCGAATGTCCAAGACGTTTTTATCACCAGCAATTGCCTTAGAGGCATTTTTGATCTTCTTCCTTTCTCAAGACATTTTTTGTGTGGGAAGGGGCAATGCTGCAGTGCTGATTCACAACATGGATGAAGAACTGGGTAAGTGTGTCCCAAGACTGCCTACAATCAGATGGAATATGAACCTGACCTTGAGAATAATGCAATGAAATTGATTTACCTGGAACCTTCTGACTGTTGTTTCCTCAGTTAACACTATATAATTGTCTGGCCTTTGATTCCCCAATGTCTTGGAAAATCTGAAAATTCCACTATGTGTGGTCAAGCTGTTAAAATCCACATCAACAGCTCAGTGAACTAAAAAGTATATGGAAACAAAATCACATTTCTGGAGTGGAGTAAGTATTGTAATCATCTTGAAATCAAAAAGAAACCTCATTTCAGATGTAAACCGTTTTTAAGAAAGACAGTAGGACAAACAGGAGGCCACAGGAAAATGCTGAACCTGCATTCTTCATGGGTGAAAATATTTCCAAACATATTCACATCTTTCTGCAAGCTCCTCTGATCCATGGAGTGCTGCACTGAAAAACGCAAATCCTTTATCTTAACTATGTGTGCTCTGGAGTTGGTAACAGACTGCATTACTGATGCCCAGAAAATGTTCTGCACTGAGTTAATCCTTACTGAACAAAAGAATACAAAGCCAATGTCCTTCCTTTCATTTACCTGTGGAACCAGCTAAAAGAAATACTATAGATCTCCAGTCAAAAATCAAAATAAAGGCACTGATTTATACAAAGACATCTGTGAAGGTGTTCAGTGTTTTAAACCGGGTAGACAGAGGACTGTCTGATGAAAACAATGACAAAGCACTATCTCCTAAATAACAAAGGCCCGAAATTTCAACAGTGACAAAGAGACAAAAATGCTGCAAAAAGTACAAGACTGTTTGTGAGAAGACAAGACAAAAACCTTAGACTTTAACTGCGAAAAGAGAGTAGGAATTGTGAAAAAATATCTTATCATATGTTGCAATTTACTCTTGGGTTCTAGGGAAGGTAATTTGTGCAGTCTTAGTAAATAAAGAAAGATTATGGTCCAAAGATATAGCTATCAATTTTTCCTCCTAAAGGAAATAGCCCATAGAACCCTAAATTTTGTCTAACCATATGGGTTAGGCAAAACAAACAGAAAAACCTCTAAATGACTCCAATACAAAATAATTAATTACTGTAGTTCTTATGTACATATAGCATAGTAATAATATAGATCTGCATGTGTGGGTATCTTTGCAAAAAGGCAAGCTGTCGGTGAAATTAACTGTAAGCAGTAGAGTGAATAGGATTTAGAAAACTGCCTGCTTAATGCTTCCCTTATACTGAAAACTAGGTTACTGGAGTACTAGAGGACAAAATCCACCTGCTGTGGAAGATAATGGTTTAAGCAGGAGCACTGTGGTATTGACAGACAAACCACTGGAAAACACATTCGAAAAACCACCAAAAACTGAAAGAACAAAACTACTGTCACCAGAAAGCTAAATAGCAATTGTTAGTCATGCAAAATATGGCACACTGTTTCTATACATTTTTGCTATTATAAGACAAAAAGAACTTGAAACCATGACAATATTATTTCTGATAGCCCTAAGAGTAAAAGAAGCATAACCAATGGAACCTTTGCTACCCAGGGAAAATGTACATCTGGGCTATCAAGCTGTAGAATACCTTTCAACAACACTATCATCAAAATTAATCTCTGTATGATCAGATAAGTCTGAGTAATTTTTCCCCTTATGTTTGTACTTAAACTCCTTGCAGTATAGACATGAAATGTGAGGATGAACAATAATTAACCACCAGAATTTGGGTGCCCCTCTCTAATAAGACAGGAAAGTAGGTCTCTGTACTACTGCAGTTTTGAATCCCAGTCCGGTATTTCTCCAAAAAGTTTCCCAGCATGTAGGAATCATTTAACAAAGCTTCAATCCAGAATCCTCTATTTTGGTTATGAACATACATGCCACTGGTGCTCTCCAGCACATATTACTTGCAAGATTATTTGCAGGAAGCCTTTATAGTTATTACAGCAACGTTCTTTTCACTACTATGAGGTTTGTAGGATGCCTGCCCTTGGTAGGATCCCTAACAGGATAAAGCTGAAAAAAAAGGACCATCTGCCTTCAACAGCCCTTCTGATGATAGCACTGGTAAAGTATGCTGTTACCATTAGTGGCCAGCTGGCCTCCTATATCATTATACATTGCAAACGTTTTACTGCATGACAATATAACATCAAATTACATTTTGAAAAAAACCATTGCATGCTTTGAATTGTAAAAGCATCCTTACAGAGTGGGGTTGGCTATGATCCTCAGAGAAGCCTATCCAGGTTCACATTTGTTTATGCAAGCCTTTTAACTTTAATTTTGAGTTTATTTCCTCATTCCGAAAATGTAATAGTTCATTTCATGCATGGAAAAAAAATACTGATGGAAGAAAAATTGTCTAACAGAAGTTATATTTTTGATTAGAATATAAGAATTACTGTTCACAGAATTTGGCTCTTTGGGTCTTATTTCTGTTTGATGAGATGGAGATGTGACTGTTTGTATGTCCTCTTGAGATAAGCCGTATACAACAAAAGAGAAGTAATTCTTTATTGAAGAGACAGAGAAAATAATTGAACTTGTCACTTTATTTTGTAACTTATTGCATTTATTTGGAAACAAACCAAGGTTTTCTTAATATTCAGGAAAAGAAATCCTACCTGGTACTAAAGAAATGTTAGAATTGTGCCAAGAGGAGACACAAACTCAACATTTTAGCAAAGCTGACTTTGTGTTCTGAATAGGGGGCTCATTACAAGTTTGTGACTGATATTAGTTTTTAATAGAAGACACTTGTTCATGGATACTCAAACAATGATCCATCCTTGAGTGTCCCATAAATACATGAGTCATCATGCTGCTGTTTACTTTGGATATTGGAGACTGTTCTCCCTTTTCAAATAACACTGAAGTGCCTTGAGGAACAATGTATCTGTGTAAGACATTCATGGGCAAATACATGCAGCCACTTTACTCCCTAGTGATGAATTTTAGAGGTTATTTTTGTTTATTTTTTTAAAGAAGAAACCATGATGCAAGAGGAACCATTCAAATACTTAAAAAACAACATTCATGGCTTGTTTGTTTTTACATTCTAAAAATTTCTACAGTTCAATGTTTGACAATAACGGGAGATGCAATGAAGATAGCTTTTCTTAGAAAAATATTCTGATCAGGAAGAGTTTTCATTTTGTTGTTATTTTTGCTTTGTCATTTAAATAGTGCTTTCACCGGTAAAGAGAAAAATAGAGGTTGAAATGGAAGAAGGGATACCTCTGAGAAGAAAATTACCAAGAAATACTAATATCCCAGAGCTTCATTGAAAAGTCTACAAAATCCTCATTTACAGGGTCACAGAAAAATACAGTAGCTTAAGAGTCAACCCACCAATTAGTACCAAAGAGTTTTGGAAGTGGTGTGAAATGATGGTGGGATGTTTTCCATTTTCTGGTAGAGTATAGCTGATGGGAAATTAGGACTTTTACTGTACTTACTTGGAGCAAAACCAACCCTGAAGTATGGAATGGTGGGCAAAACCAGCCACAAGCCCAGGCTCTGCCACACACTACACCTGTGTAGCTTTCTTTTTTAAGTGAAAATTTTTCAGTTCTCTAGGCACGAATTCAACCTTAAATTCAAAGGAAATGGACTTTTGTTTTGTGGTGAACAAAGAAGGTCTGCTAAAATCCATAGAACGGTGGCAGTTCTGAGGAATTATCTTAATTTTTCTTGCTTATAGTTCTGGTCAATGGTGACACGAATGCAATATGCCCCCAATTTTGCCATTGCACAGTAATAGGAGAAGGGGTGAGCAATAACAGTTCCTTGTATGCCTTTGTCTTCAAATAACAGTTTTAATTTCATTGAAGTACATATGACTAGTGATGCAATTTCCTAATACATACAGCACAAAAAACTGTCATCCTCTGATATATTTTGCTCCTACTGCCCATAATTTGATATTTTTCTTTAGTTTACAAGCTATTAATGAACTGAATCAACTTATATATTAGGATCAGTAGATATTCAGTGCTGCATGTGAGGAAGCAATGGCGATTAATGGGGTTGAAGGGGACGGATCACATTTCTCCTATTCATATTAGTCATACTTGTTCTCTAGGTTTCTAGACTTTTAATCAAAGAGGAGCTCTGTCATACAAACGACAGATTATTGAAGCTGATCCAAAAATTTCCGAATCAAGTATTAGTTTCTTATTGGATTGGAGCATGTCCAACTGAAATATATGCTAAAGATACCTAGTATTGATCAAAATATGTTGTGTTAACATTGAATTATTCTGTCACTAAGTGTGTGTTCCCTATTACTGATATGAACTCAACATCAGCTTTCAGCATTAGACTTCCGGGGGTTTTGCCTTGCTAGATTATAGAACTCTATACTTTTCACGTAAGTGCAGATGATGATCTGGTAATGACTATTTCTCTATAAAACTCACCTGTTCGTGTGAGTATCCAGCTGTTGGTGAAAAGAAAGCTGTCTTCACATATTTTACAAGGGACATTTTGGTACTTTCTGCAGACCTTTAATAAAGATATTCATTACATTCAAACCAATTACAGACCCTAACACAACCCATTAGAAAGCTCTCTTATTAGTGAATAATTTTTGTGAAATCTCCAGTCAGCATAATTTGTCTAAATGTGATTTTTTTCATATTAATACTCAATGGAAGGCTGCATTGTACTAATGAAAATTTCTTACTAGAATTTTCAAAGCACTTGTCTATTAACCAAACTCATAATCTCATAAACATATATTTAAAAGCTAATTATAATAGAAACATAAAGAATCCTAATATTTGTCCAACTTGATTCTGTAATGTGTTCATCAAGTTTATGAGAATGCTAATGAGAAACACTGAGTGCTTTTGATTCCTGGGGATGTATGTATCCATCTATATAAGAAGCATTCGGAAAGGGTATTTGCTTACTGACACTGGAATAAGAGTTTGCTTGCAAACTTTTGTGCTGCAAACCAACTGTCTGCCTAAAAGTGCATGTGCTTCTCCAGTGGCAAAAGTTTGCAGTTTGTTTGAATTACAATGAAAATCTTGCAAATAAATCCCATATTTTGCCAGCAACTCAGTGGTAAATGGATCAGAATACACTCCTGCAGCGTGAAATGACTCTGCAACATACACTAGTTAGGAAATGGGGAAGAAAATTCTTGGAAAGCTACTTCTCTTGATGGTAAGAGTGACGTCAGCACTGTTTTTTGCTAAACTTTGGTCTAGTTACATTGAAAATGTTGCACTATGAAATGTGTAGGTTTCCTTTATACTTGTACCCCTTTATGGTATACGAGAGATAGGACTGACGCAACAGGACACAATGTCTGTCGGGGTTAACAACAGGTCTGTCAGAAGGAAGGAAGAAGATGAAAGACAGGAAGTACAAAAACAGACTTCCTGGACTTTTTGCAAATCATCATGACTTGACAAAAGCAGTGTCAGCATGAGTTTGCTATTTTTCAGCCAATCCTGATGTATTTATACATGAAGACACCAGTAGTAGACTGACATGTGTATGGCCTGATATATGTGTATATGAAAGTACCAATAGTAAACTGACATGTGTGTGGCCTGATGTATGTTTATATGAAGACACCAATAGCAGGTTGACAAGTGTGTTGTGTGAAAAGTATAAATGTCTGCAACCTGTTGCAATAAAGATCTCTTCCATCCTTCTTACTATCCTGTCCCTGCTTTGGAAGAAAATTCTATATCATTTTGGCTGTCTCAACAGCGACAAATGTCTTTCAGCCACTTGTGCTTACTGACATTATTTAATTCAATTAAAAAGAAACAAAACCAAAAAGAATGCAGGGTACTGACCAAAGCGAAATAAAAAAAGTAAGAGATTCACATCATTACGTACTTCAAATAATCTAATTCACGAGTTGAAAATATTTAGATGTGATTCTTCAATGTCATATATCAGTCAAAAACCTGTCTTGAAGCATTTATAGTTAATATGAACATATTGACACAATATGAAATGTAACTAGACAGATAAGTAGAATATCAAAAGCTACACCCTCTTCATTTAGAAAGTTGTTCTTTCCAGGAGGGATGGGTCATCTATGAAAAGTATAGAACAGTAAAACTGGTAAAGTCTCTAAGAAGGGGATGATGTCTTCTACCAGTGGGAAACAGCAGGACTTGCACATCCTTCAGTTTTTCAGAAAATATTGAAACTAGTTGATTTAATTGAGAATCAAAAATGTCAGAAGCAAGAGAAAAACAGGTAGAAAACAGAAGACACACAGAAACTTCTAATGAGAAAATGAGGAGAAAGAATATCCCATTATGAGCAATGGCAAATACTGCTAGAGCCTTAAGGCCTGGAGAGGGATAGAAGTAAAGAGGGACTTTGTATTTTTTTTAGGACATGCTTTTCCAGAGATAGAAAAATAGTTAGACAGCTTTATGTGAGCTCTGCAAAGCTCTGAGTTATAATCCTCTGCTTTTTCCTTTCACTTTTCACACACACACACACACACAGAGACAAATTCTTTGCACTTCAGCTTGCATCTCAAAGTCATTAACAGGTTATCAACTATGTATGGTGCATCACCCCAAGTTTCTTGTTCTACACAGGTATGGTAACTTTGCAATGACATTCATGCACCACTTGTTTCTTCAAGGAGTAATGGCACGGTTAAAGGCAGGCATTTTCTTTATTCGACAGCTTCAGGTGCACAGATACAAACCCAGACCTCTGAACAGTGTGTGGGAAATTATGGCCCATGTGTGTGCTAGTAAATCAAATAAGCTGAGGCAAATTATCCTGCCCTAATGACAACTCCTTGGCAGGTCTATTGCCATACAGCCTCAATCTCTTACCTTTACTCTGAAAAGCTGTAGACATCCAAATTGCTTCCACTGTTCTTAAACGCCAAGTTGTGCTCAAAAATTGCTCACTCTAAAACTGTGCAAGGTTTATATTAACTGTATCAATGTAAGAATGATGTGGGGCCATTACTCAGCCCTAGCCTTAGCCCTATTTAGATTAGAACATATATGACTTTGAGACCACTTGGGAAAACCCTAAGACAAATTTTAAAAACAAGGTGTCACAGCAATTAAGTGAAAATAAACAGATAAAAGATGAGGCTACTTGTGAGGGAAGAAAAGATTTGTACACATCACTTAGTCTGGCTGTTAGCACCATTGGTTTAGATCAATAAAATCTATTCTCTCATTGCATCTGTGGCTAGCCTTACATCTTCCCTTTCCAGAGGGAAAAAAAAAATGTCATCTCTTATACTGCATGTCAGCTCTCTATCAATCTGGCTTCCTTGGCTTGTCTGAACAGAGATGGTTGCAGACTTTGGTTACTCTAGTACTCTAGTTGGCACTTTCCCGTGGTGTTGTCTGGGTCTGTGGCTCTTCCACAGCCATCTCTTCCTCTCTGCTTCTGGAGGAAGCTCAGGATGTCTATTATTTTTCTACAGGCTTGTGCCAAGCCACAACCTTTCAGAAAACAGTCATCTTTACTAGAGATGACAATTCTGGTGCCTGTGCTCTGCCATTATTCCCACAGACATTGTCTGGTGGCTAGAAAGGTGTCGAAGTCATGTGATCCTTTATCAGAATATATATTTTGAATTTGCTGTCTCCATTTGTTTACACCAAGTCAGACTTTCCTGCTTTCAGCATGGTATGCTTTGTCCTAAGGCAGTCCCACTTTCAGGATCTACTGCTAGCTCCTTCCTTTATCTAGTACTGTTTTTGGCACTTGCCTCATCTAAATCAATTTATTAACTTGTCAAGGCATTATTTCTGTTTTTCCTTGTTAGTTTAGTTTTCCAATTGGATGAATGTCAGGTCAGGCACTACAACAGGCAGGAGTGCAGATCAGTGAAAAGCAGGGAAGGGAAGGAGGTTAGGAAGGATAGGACCTGGGAAATACCAGCAGGACATTCCCATTTTGGTTGTGGGGAATTGTTAATTCAGTATCATAACTATGCTGTGTTTTGAATCACATTTCTAGGTTCAAGTTTGGACTGCTATTCCTTGCCTATTATGTTATTCTACACTTCTAAAGATCCTTTTGAAAATTCCAAAAACTTTTTTACATAGTACTAAAAGATTTTGACTGTCTTAGATTAATATAATATTCATAAATCATACCTTTTTTTAGCACTTAATCCAGTAGAAATCTAATTGTAACCCTTTATGTGCTGTTATGATAGCATGGATGTAATATTTAATAAATGTAAGTTGTGAGATTACATGTCTGAGAGTCATTTTCGCTGATAATGATGTTTCTTGATGGTGAGAAGGCAAAAATAGTATGCAATTTTTCACCAGTGCATATAAACAAATGTACACAAGTCCTGGACAGAAGAATAACAGTTTCATTAAACTTACCTACCCCCATAATACTGGACTAGTACTTTTTTTTGCCATTTAATTTACATTCTGTAACAACACTGAAGTTTTCAGCTTTTAAGTCTTTGCGGGGTACATTTATTTTTTCAGGAAATTTTTTCTTGCTATGTCTTCCTTCTTTTAATTTAAATTACATTTTTCTTTTTGTTTTCATGGGCTCCCCACATTTATACATAGCACCTCTTTTAGGGACTCATTATATCTCTGTTTTAGACATTTTCATCTGAACTAGTCCTCTTGAATCCATTTATAATTAATGGAGAGAAACCTTTGATATAAACTCAGCCATTGTTATAACTGCAATGCCAATACTCATTTCACAAATAATCAAGATTCCACTTATTTTCCAGTTTGTGTCCCAGCTAATAATATATCTGCCAGGTATTCTTGCAAATAGTTTCACTTCTTTTGCAAATTTGTTTGTTTCTTTCTTTCTCTATTCAGCTCTGTCTAAAGATTGGACATGCTTAGTATGGGTTTTCTTATATACCTTCTGCTTTCTTACATGTTATCTCACTTTGTAGTCTTTGTTTTGTTCACTATTCCTATGATTTTGCTCTTTGGTAACAGGGCTGCATCGTAAAATCCATGCTACCTCTGCTCTATAGTCTGGCAAACTCTAATAAGTTTTTATACTTTTATTTCATGAGTTTCTAACAGCATTTTTTCTGGTCCTGATCCTCATTATACCTGTTGTCAGATTCCACAAGACTCTACAAACAGCACATTTGACTTTACAGACTGACGTAGGTTATAAATGTACTCAGGATTGTTTCATCAGTTCAATTTTTTCACACAAAGCTAAAAAATTCCAAAAGTTCACTGTTGCAGGTGTGCAGTATGCTTTGGATATTATGCCATTCAGAGCTACCCTAACTTGTCATCTGTGTATGCTTTGTTATTAAAGACGAGAAGAGTCTCTGCATCAGCCATGTTAAAAAAAAATCTGGCAGCATTTACTTTCATGAAGAGACAGAACTCTCTTTTGAACATCTTCCAGTTTTGCAGAAGAAAGAGTTTTGTTCTTGATACCAGGTGTTCTTGTAACTGGTTAAAGAAAGCTCTGGATTGGCATTAAAACTCAGAGGTACCCTTCCTGCAATGGAAGATAGCAAAGCAGCGATGAAGGGGACAGAAGCAGGGAGAGTGACCTCTATGCCGTTTATCACCTACCAACCCAAACTGCAGCTGCTTCAAACCAGTAGGTTTCATTTCCCTGAGATACTATCCAGGATATCTTTATCATAGTGCCTTTTCCTACGTTTAAGTTAGACCACTGTGTGCAATGAGAAATAAAAAGGTACAAGCTCTATCACATCTCCAGTCCCATGCTCAAATTGCTGTAGTATTGAAATAGTTGCCTAAACCAGAATTCAACCTGTCAGTTTCCTGGAGACACTGCCTGCTTCCCTGAGCATCGTGACTTCAGCCCTGTCCTAAATTCCAGTATTGGGAACATGGTGTATGTACATCACCAAAAACTTATAGTGTTGGGATTGAATAGCAATTTTAGAGCCCTGGCCAGGATGCGCCAGCAGGGTTGGGTATTTTCTTTGCAATAAAAAAAACCAAACAACTTGAATATTCTGGTTGACTTAGTTGAAGCTCAGATATTTGAGGGGACCTAGAAGTAGTAAGGATCTTGTCACCTAACACCACATGTTAAGCCTCTCCTACCCACTCCCAAGTACTCTTTGATCATGCAGCTGTTTTCAGTTTTGGGGTGCCATCAGAGGAGTGGCCACTCAAAGAGCCGGGGACAGCGTATCACAGTGACTGTTCTCCCAATTTGTGTCCTTTCTGCCCTACAGTGTCCCTGTCTTCTGCACTGTCCTTGAAATGCAATGTGAAATTAGCTTTCAATAGTGCAGCATGGCAGAAATCAATAAGAGAATTATGTCAGCACATAGGATGGGCTTCTAAAGCATGCCATGATGGACACTGAACTCTGGAAAAGAGAGGTGTCTCATTAAGTACTATGTTTCTGGCTGATGTGTTCCCAGAATGGCTGAGATATTGGAGAAGTACTGAAATGCCTCACCTAGCTTTTATAAGTGATTTCTAGTTTTTATAAGTATGTTTCCTGGCTGTGCAATGAGAATACAAGCCTCTACTTTATTACTGCACTGAAAATGATCAGATAAAAGGTTCTGGAAATAAATACTTTGGAGTATGTTTTTGTGTTCCCTCTGTCACAGTAGATGAAACTTCATTTATATTTGATGGCTTTTACATCAGTTTACTAAGTAATCTGATTAAAGCCTCGAAGTCTTCTCACTATGTTACTTAATAACTGTGAAGAATGTAATCCTGTCTAAAAAGATGTGATTGGGACTTCTGGCTCTTCCTTGCTTCAAAATCCTTGAGGTGCATGAATAAAGATGAATTTTAGTGATATAGTTCATAGAAAATAATGAAATTATTTGATACTTCTGTGTTAATGTAGCTACAGAGATATACCAAAATTAGCAGACCAGGTTGTTTTCAGGGGAACTCTATAAAGAAGAAATAAATGTGTTAATCACAACACAGTGGGCCAAATTCTCACCTGGCAAGAATCCTTTGAGCCAGATCTCAGACCCTTCTGCAGTAATTTTGTGTCATAAAAATCCACAAATCATTTTAATAGGCCTAGGAGTATCTCAAAATACTGTAGAGATTGCAAATATAGATTGCAATTTTTTTAACAAAATGTCTGTTCACTGGAAAACATTAAGAAACTGAAGCATAAACTGTGTGGAGGAAGGGATTACTTTGGAAAAATTACTTCAATATATTATCTGAGTATAGATGTTGCACAATTTTGATAACATATTTTTGATCTACTCTTGTCTTCAAGGAGACCAAGGCAGGTGCTTCCATTTTCCTTGTTTCTGGTTTCATCAAGGATTCCCATGTGTTATTCAGTGTATTTATTTCTGGGTGATTATGTATCCGAGGACCACCTTCAGAATATAGTAAAAAAACCCTGAGAGTGCCTGCAGGAGCCTCATTTGTTAACATGTTAAACAGCCATGGTAGGAAGAGGAAAAGGAGAGGATTTCTTCTCCCATTCCCATGTCCCTTCTCTACCTTCTGTTCCTACCTACAGCTCCATATCACTCCTTTAGCTTATTTAGTACAGCCCTACATTACAACTCAACTTCTAAGGGAAACTACAAGAAAACAAGCAGAAGCACCAGGGAATGTCCCCAGGCAGGCAGGAGGTCACCTCATCATCCTGAATTCTGCAGCTGCCAGGTGCTGAGGGCTTCCTTGAGCGACATGTCCTGTAAAAGTAAAAGACATGAGCTTGGGGTCAGGCAGTGGTGAGAAATTCTTCCCAGGAAAAGTGTAGGACTACCCATACTTTGTATTACAATATCCATTTTTGGTTGCCTTCTCTGAATCATGTCATGCTGAACTGAGCCCTGCAGAGCTACAATCAACCTTTCCAATTTTCTCTCCTATTTTCTCTCTTCTTCCCGACTTGATTGCCATGAAGCACCCTAAAATAGCTTCTGATGAGTCTCTCTTCCCTGCTGACTCTCTCTTGCCAAGTCAGTCAGTGGGGAAGAAGTGGGAGAGGAAAGGAGATGATGTTCCCATGCCTACAGCCCCTCAGCACTGGGGACAGCCAGGGCAAGAGCTCTGCTGGCCTCTGAGACCTGCCCTCAGACATACACCTTCCCACAGAGCTGACAAAATGCTGCAATGCAGAGCCAACATCCCAGGAAGAAGGCGGGGATGCATCTCAATTATTTCCCTCAGAAAATATCCAAGATGTTTAATTGCAGCAAATCAGTTCTGATTACCACCAGGTGGATTTCAGATGGAAATTTGCTCAGCTTTCTGTCAGTCTATCCACCCAAGGCAACCCTGCCAGAAACTCTCATCTCCTTGGAAGCCTACTAGGCACACAGTCAAAGAAGACCCTTTGATTCTGACTTCCAGGTTCTCTTGTTCTCCAATTCCCCAAACATTAAGGCTCCTGAACAGCCGACCAGGAAAGCTTTTAGTGGCACCAGGGGTTCACAGTCCTGTTGGTGGACTGCCTAGAAGATGAAATTACTAAATATTGTTAGAATTTATAATCTTAAAGGTCTTTTCCAGCCTTAATGTTTCTACGATTCTTTGATTGCAGTTTGCATGTTTGGTTTTTTTGTCCCCTCAATCTTCTTGGTTGAATTTGAATCAAAATGTAGTTGGAAAGTCAAATTTCCCAGGACTCGGAGATTGCAGATTTTTGCAAAGATTAATTTAAAAGCTTGTTTTTGGGGTGGCACTTAAAGATGCACATTAGGTTAGCTGCTGATTAGTTTGGCAGATAGAATGAATGATTTGAAAACCCCAGAATTTTCCAGGAAAAGGTAATGTTGTAGAAAGACTTGAAAGATGGCCAAGAAAAGCAGAGAGAACTAGAGACAAGGAGTATGAGGCATGAGAAGACAGAGGAAAATATTCAAGGTGAGAGGAGGCATATTTCTTGAACAGTATTATGAACTACAAATCTTTGGGTTTGTTTTTTTCTTCTCCTACTATAAAACTAGTTAATTTTTCAGTTAGAAAAAAAAATCTAAAAAATAACCTAGATACCTTTAAGACAGGTTTGCAAAAGTTTTTCTGTGTTGAACCAGTTCTAATTAATGTCCCAGGATGAGTCTGATTGGGCCAATGAAGTCTGAAAAATAAAAATTAAAAAGTCAGAAGTAGAGCTGATATGCAGAGACAATGGACTTAGTTGCTGTACTTTTTGTTTCACTGGGAGAGGTACAACAGTAGATTCACTTTGTTCTAGCATGTGAGTTTATATCCTGCCTCCCGGGTTGTAACTGAGGAGAGAATCATGCCTTCCTATAAAGTAATTTTGGCTTTGCTCACATAAATGAATCAAAAGGAAGAAAAGGCTTTTAAATAGAAACTATATTTGTGCTTAAAAATGAAGGTGTGAAAAAATGAGGTGATGTTTTAAAAATCTGTCTTCGTGCAGTCTTGAGGCCAAATTACAAATTGATTTACATTCTCTCTTAACCTGGTCTCAGGAAATCACTTACAATTTGTGCAACTCTTTTTTTCTCTCTGAAAAATTCCAAGTGCTGTCCCTGATGATGTCAACCCAATCCCAGATCTCCAGCTGCAGAGTTCCAGGCAGAAAGAATCAGATTCAAAATAATAGAGAAACTGGAGTTAGAGCTTTCTTCATTCATCAAAAAACAAGGTAGAGTAGGCTGAAGGGGCCAGCAGATGCAAGTATAAACTATCTTTTTTCTCTTTTAAATGTTTTCACTAGACCTTTTTCCGGTATGTGCTATCTAAATACTTTCAAAGTGTGTAGTTCTCAGTACATAGTTAAGCATTTAATTCCTAGTAGTGCAAAATAGGAAATTAAAAGAGTCAGTTCATTTTAAGGTACTTGCAGCTCTTTGATGTGCATTTGGAAATCTGAAAGTTGGTCAGATCCCAAGTTCTACTATTTAAAGGAACTTTCATTGATTTCAGCAGAGTTGCACACATTTACACCAAATGAAGATTTGACCTACACTTCCTAATATGTTTTCTGAAAAGCACTGCAAGGAAGATCTGGATTTCTCTCAGTAACTGTTCCCTTTTCTTGGCTTTATATTGCACACATGTTTTCTCACTTAAACTTTGCCTCATTTGGCTTTGGATTTTTATGTAGCCTTTGAAACTATTTCTAATGGAAAAATGCAGCTGTTAGCAAGATTTCCTAAAATGTACATGGAACTAATTTTCTAGGCATTTCTCTCAAGGACTCTGACGAATCTACAGAAGACATTTGGCAGAAAGGATTTTTAATGTAACTAAATGATGAAACACAAGGAAAGAGTAGGGAAAACATCCATTCGTAAGGATAAAAAGAAGGAAAAATTTAATTTTAGTAGTTCATATTTAAGTGCCTGTTTTAAAGTAAATCTTGAAATTCTCTCATCAGCAATATTAATTTACAGAAAATCAGTGACTTTTTAGTGTGAATTAGAAGAATCACAAATAAAAGGATGCAGTAATGTGAAGAGATCTAGAATTATATAAATTCCATCACCATGGAATCTGCTTTTATATGTTGTTTCTCTGCATCATGTTTTCAAAGGCACAAATGACCAAGACCAATCCTTCAGCACATGACTCACTAAGAGTAAACAAGCACATAACAAGGTGCTAGTTTCTCAGCTTGGATTGCAGGATGAGGCAAGGGCAGTCAAAGAAGTTTGTTCAGGTTCTCAAGATCTCCCCCAGGGATCACGTTGGGCCCAGTCCTGTTTAATATCTTTACTGATGATCTAGATGAAAACATTGAGTCTACCAGTGGTGGGTTCACCTTGGCTGAATGCCAGGTGCCCACCCAGCCACTCTATCCCTCCCCTTCCTGTCGTGGGGTATATGTCGATAGGTCTTGGTCCGTGAAGAAAAGAAGACACACACACACACAACAGGGTGATGAGACAAAGGAATGTCTGCTGCTTCAGAGAAGCAGCAGCTTTTATTCAGTTCGCTCACTTCTACTTTACCACACACACAATATAAACATATTCTTGCAAAAACACCCAGGAATGTAACACCTGCACACAGTCAAACAGCTTCGTCCTTGTACTCCTTAAAACTCAAGGCTGTGTCCATGGGAACATCCAATTAGCCTTACTGTTCTCATGGGAAAAAGCCTAACTCTCTGTAATATTTCAAACTCCTCGAGCCCCACAGATTTCGTGGAGCTGCCACTTCTCCCCACACCTTCCCAGCTGGACAGGGCAGAGAGTAAGGTGGGAAAAGAAAACAACACAAATCGTGGGTTGCGATAAGGCAGTTTATATTTATGCCAAAAAAAGGAAAGCAAAAGCAGCGTACACACTCACAAAGTAGAAGCCAGCAGTTAATCTCTACTTCCCACAAGCAGCCATGGTTGGCCACTTCTCTGAGAAGCAGGGCTCCAGCACGCTTACAGTTGTCAGTAGGCAGCCATCAGAGACAATGAGTGCCTCCGGTCCTGCTCCTTGCCTCAGCTTTTATATCTGGGTTGACATCGTATGATCTGGAATATCCCCTTGGTCAGTGTGGATCAGCTGGCCTACTTGTGTCCCCTCCCATTGAAGAAGGAATGTTACAGTGCTGTGCTCAGCAGTAGCCAAAACATGGGTGTGTTATCAACACTCCTCTAGCTACCAATGCAGAGCACAGCACTGTGAGGGCTACTATGGGGAAATAAATTCCAGCTCAGCCAGACCCACCACACTACCATAAGCAAATTTGCAAAGGAAACAAAGTTAGGGGGATGGGAGTAGCGGCAGTGTAGGCAGGTAGGAAGGCTGAAGGATTCTGCAGAAGGACCTGGACAGGCTGGATAGATGGGCCAAATCCAACAGTTCAACAAGGCCAAGTGCTGGGTCCTGCACTTTGGCCGCAATAATAGCAATGGAGCACTTCAGTCTGGGGACAGATTGCCTGGAGAGCAGCCAGGCAGCAAGGGACCGAGGGTACTGATTGACAGCAGGCTGAACATGAGCCAGCAGTGTGCCCAGGTGGCCAAGAAAGCCAGTGGCATTCTAGCCTCTATCAGGAATAGTGTGGCCTGCAGGACCAGGGAAGTGATTCTTCCTCTGTACTCAGCACTGGTGAGGCTGCACCTCGAGTACTGTATTGGACACAGTTCTGGGCCCCTCAGTTCAGGAAGGATATTGAGGTGCTGGAGCAGGTCCAGAGAAGAGCAACGAGGCTGATGAAGGGACTCGAGCACAAGACCTCTGTGGAGCAGCTGAGGGAGCTGGGGTTGTTTAACCTGAAGAAAAGGAGTCTCAGGAGAGACCTCATCACTCTCTACAACTACCTGAAAGGAGGTTGTAGCCAGGTGGGGGTTGGTCTCTTCTCCTGGGCAACCAACAGTAGGACAAGAGGACACAGTCTTAAGCTGCACCAGGGGAGGTTTAGTTTAGACATTAAAAAGAAGTCCTTCACAGAAAGAGTGATTGGGCATTGGAATGGGCTGCCCAGGGAGGTGGTGGAATCACCTTCCTGGAGGTATTTACGAAAAGACCAGATGTGGCACTTAGTGCCATGCTCTAGTTGACAAGGTGGTTTTAGGTCATAGATTGGACTTGATGATCTCAGAGGTCTTTTCCAACCTAGTTGATCCTGTGATTCCGTGATAAGAAAAAGCAAGATTCAGCTCATATATCCTTTCTGCCACAGTCTCTTCTGAGACACCAGTGGTACAAATTTATGTTATGACCCTCTCCACACAAATTGCAACATGAACCTCGGTTATCACAGATTAAGTTAAATAACCAAATTACTAGGGGAAAGAGATGTATTTTTAAACAATCTCACTGGAAAGAGACAGCCATGAAGCTAAATTTTAAAGCATGAGCCTATTTTTGTCTCTGAATTGTCTCACTACCACTTAGGAATATGTCTTAAATTCTCTAGAACTGATACTCTGTTGACCCTATATTGCATTATAGTTTACAGCTGATAAAATTTCAAGCAACTGAAAAGGAAAGGTTATACTAGAAGCCTCTAATCTGTTGTTTGGATAAGTTAGAAGTCGTGCTGCAAAGTACAAAACTCTAGAGAATCATAATTTTATTTCTTTATTAATCACAGAAATGAAATATATTTTGGATACTGTCTGGCCCCTGTAACTGATAAACACATCATTAATTTTAACACAAAACAGGAAGGAAAGTGTTATTATTCCCATTTTATCATTGAGTAATTGAGGGTACAGTTTAAAGTTAATGGAAAACGAATTTGAAGTTAAGTTGCTGCGAAAAGCTGTGCTCCTATTCCACCTTCTGCCCCAGCTTGCTGTGTCTGCTTCTTCTCTTATGCAGGTCTGAGTGTATAAGTCCCTTATGCAGCTATAGCTGCAGGAAGCTTACCCAGCAAGGTAGGAAGACTGACGAAATTATGCTTTCAACATCACCCTGACAGGACATCAACACCGTAAATGCCCCTCACACACAGCCAAGGACCTATTTCAAAATTAAGGAGCCCATTTCAGCTTGTCTCAAAATGAGTGGGACATTTGTGACAAAGCAAAAATTTAAACTGGGGCTCTCACCTTCCATGACACTTTTCTAATTACTTGGTTCATTTCTTTTGGTATATTTGCTTTAGGAAT
The DNA here is from genome assembly GCF_036250125.1 of Pseudopipra pipra. NCBI lineage: Eukaryota > Metazoa > Chordata > Aves > Passeriformes > Pipridae > Pseudopipra > Pseudopipra pipra. The sequence continues at coordinate 43,973,506 of NC_087553.1, read as the reverse complement.
GATATGATGGGCTTAAAGGGAAGACAAAACATGACAATGAGAATCAGAATTATAAAGCTTAATATACTTTGTTGCAAGCAGGATTAATTCCACTTACTTCAGAAGTTAGACTGAGATCATCGTTCCATGATACTGGCAGTCAAATAAATGAGACCATTTGATGGATTTCATGCCTCCTTCCTGCCTCTGCTGGGCTTATTCAATAACTCTTTACTATTCAGTTTTACCACTGCAACTGTTTGAAGGGTCAGGCAGCAAATAAAATCCATGGAATGACCCAGGTTAAAGAAAGACCTTTTTCTATTTTGGAGGTCAGGAAAAGGTTACTTTTAAATTACTGCATTTACTGCATAGTTCACAGTCATCTGTGTCAAAATAACCAGGATGGAGGGAGAAAAAATAGCAACACTGATCAGGTTAGGAGCTGGAAAGCAGTGGAATGGAAATTGTGTAATTCATATTTCCTTTAAAACCAGAATATTGTCAAATGATGGCTTTATACTATTTGGGGCAGAACTTTTTTCGGACTACTTTAGATGACTGAAAGCCTAAATATCCACACAAATGTTAAATGCACAATATGTGTGAGTGCACATGGTAGTAAATCTGAATGATTGTTATCAATAATGGTTATTTCCAAAATATAAAAGTAAAATGCAGGGAACATGTCTAAAAGAGGATTGAACAAATAAAAATGACATAATTAGCCAACGATGTAGAGAGAGCAAAAACGTATTTGCTGCTAGGTGGTGACTATGTTCTAATAGTGGCTTCCCAGTCATGTATTCACTGTTCTCCATACAGTCTTTTTAAATGACAATGTCTGCATAACTCTCTAAATACAACAGAGAACAAGTTATAACATGTCACTGTCTTTGAAACATATAGAGAGAGTTCAGGTAATTAAAGTAACAATTAATATTATGTGTGTTTGAGAAAATGCCAGTATTAATTTTTTTATGAGATAAAGGTGACTATTAAAAAGTAATGATCCAAGGTTATGGGAATAAAACCAATTAAAATGTATTAGAGCACAAGCAATCACATTCATTGGTAATTAATACATTTCTGACTGAACAATAAAAAGTTTCAAGAAACTCTGTTTATTGGATATTTGGTATATGTATTTATTATGCTTAGAACAAACTTAAGCAAAAGAAACACCTGTTCAAGGACTCCTTCTTTCCATAAGACAGGAGTTAGAAACATTTCATGGCTATGTCAGGTCTATAAAAGAAGACTACCTCATGTTATCTCAAAAGCAGTATAGAGTGTATGATGTGACTGAGAGTAAGTACTAGGCATGAGAAGTAATATAAAACTAGTTGCCAGAAAGCAAATATTTCATTAATACTCAACCTGAAGTTCTTCTCTCTGCATTGAGAAAGCAGTGATAAAATACCTTTTTATCTCATCTCCATGATTTTTTTCATTCTGTTCTCAAATTCTTGTTAGTTGCTTTGCCCTAAAAAATGTATTTAATTTAGGGGTGAAGATTTAGCTTGTGTTCACTGAACAAAGAATTGCAGTGGTTTAAGACGTCGTCACTGTCCAGCTGTTTGTTACTGCTCCACTGGCTGCTACTGCCCCACTAAGAAGACAGTGAGAGGGAAAGTGTACCTCTAGTGCTTCGGTTAATGGTTGGGCACAAGGCTCATTCTTCTGCTCCTTTTCTGCTTAAAACTTAATTCAGTTTCTTTGCAATACTATAAATAACCTATTCACCAAACAGTAGAGCAGAAAGACGTTTTAGTATTGTCAAATGAAAACAAGACCATCATGATTCTGAGGTAAATTAGTTGGAAAAAAAAATTTTGTTTTGGTTACACTATACAAAGGATTATTTAAAAAATGAGACAAGGTTATTTATGGCAGGTCTGAGAGGAGGCAGGCCTTCAGATTAGGAAAGTGTGTCATTTGGAAAAACATCATATTTATAGATATGCATTCTCGCTAGTGTGAATGTAGAGGCAGAATTAGCAGGGCTCCTGATTTGGCTGTTTAAAACTCACAGGTTTGACTGCCTTGCCCATGGGGAAATAAATGTTATGCTCCCTGACCATTTTTCACAAGGAGTTTGAAACAGAGGTGGTTTCTAATTGCTTGGTTTTCGGGAGGTTACAGTAGTATAAAAATGGATTAGTGAAGGTTTTACATGAAAGCAAAGACCTTTCTAAGGAGACAGAACAAATAAAGAGTTAGATACTGACATGGGATTACTCTGTCAGGAAATGGAAGTCTGGAGATGTTGGATGGGAACATGGGACATGCAGATAGATTCTGCAAACCTCCTTTACTTGACAGGTAGTTTATCTAGCAAATAGTCCCTCAGTTCTGTATGATCTCAGCTTTGTTACTTACTTTCCCCATGTCCTGTTTATTCGTTATTGGTTTGTTTTTTTTCAGTGGTATAGTTTAGAGAGTTGCGATATAGATGACACTATCTGACTCAGTAATTTGTGTGACTTTTATAATGAAAAGAGAATAAATAGACTCTTACTGCAGTTGAGTCATGGGAAGTATTTTAGATGTGCCCTTTGAAATTATATGGATCCCATGAGGTGCAGGTGTCTGCCTTTGGGCAGATCAGTCGTACTAACTACTTCCAGGTGTTGACTTCAGCTTTCCTTAAGCATACACCAAAATAATTTCTGAATTCAATTCAACATAAAGGGAAAGAAACAGAAAGAAATCATATAAAGAGCAGATAAGAAAGCGAGTGAAAGCATTAGAAAAGCTTTTAGAGAAAGACAAATACCAATATGTATTTTAAAATACATACAGCACACAGTCCAAGACACAAAATCCCAGAAGTTCATGACCCCAAAAATTCAGAGCTAGCTACCACAGAGAAGATAATTTTTTATGGATAGATGCCATAATGCTTACCTTGTAGGTTCCTGTTTCTCAGACTTGAATAGAAAAAATGGAGTGAGATAACTAAAATCTAATACCTCGAGGCTCTTACTCTTACTGTCATCCTACATTGAACGGGAAGGATTTGGACAGTCTAAAAAAACTTATCATTGAACAAGATAATAGAAAATACTAAACAGAGGAATGTACCAAAAAACTGTGTTTTCTACAGAGCCCATAGACAGAAATATAGATGCAAGGTTTCTTCATCTATTTTGAGTCCAAACTTAGTCTTCTCCTCAGAGAAGGTGTCTGATTATTCTCATCTTATTAAGGCTGTATTGGGTCTGGCTGGGCTGGAGTTCATTTCCCCATAGCAGCCCTCACAGTGTTGTGCTTTGCATTGGTAGCTAGAAGGGTGTTGATAACACACCAGTGTTTTGGCTACTGCTCAGCGCAGCATCAGCACTGTAACATTCCTCTCTCAATCGAGGGCAAGATCCTGGGAGGGGACCTAAGTAGGCCAAAGCTGACTCAAACTGACCAAAGGGATATGCCATACCTTATGGCGTCAGCTCAGATATAAAAGGTAAGGCAGGGAGCAGGAAGGCAGGCATTCATTGTCTCCAATGGCTGCCTGCTCAGGAACCATCATGAGTACTTCAATAGGCATCCACTGAGATCCAGCTTTATATTTTAAATAGATTATTCTGTTCTTTGAGAAATCTGAGCCTTTGGGAACAACTGTAATAAAATCCAAGAGGTATCAATAAAACACACTTTTATATATAATTAGTTGTTGTATCAGTAGAATCTTGTTCCCACAAAGCATGTAAAATGGAAAATATGGCCTATTGAAACACTGTGTCCATACTTGGTTAGAGGACAAGTTGCACAGCAAAACAGTAATTCCTTTGCAGTGTGACTGGATGCATGACTAACTACAAAGATCAATATGTCCCTGATATGGCCTTTCACTTCTGAACTGAATCAATTACTGCTCTCAGCCTCCATGGAAATTCTGTATAAACAGTTTTGCAGAGGTTTCTTTTCTCCATGGTCTTGAAAGAAAGTAAACACCTGAATTAAAGGTAGACCACAAACTGTAGAATGTGCATGATTTCCAAACACTTTGTCAAAATGTTACCTGAAAATTACTTTAAAACTTACAGCACAAAAAACTGGGCACCAGATGACAGCTCATCTGTCATCTCAGCCTCAAAACTCAATTTCATTCATATCATGTATTCATATCATGTGCAGAGTGACATACTTCTGCACAGCTTCTAAGATGCCATCTGCAGTTTTGAGTCAAATCTTCATAATTCAAAGTTTCTACCTTTATTTTTTTAATGACCTCCTAATTTTCCTACCATATCCCTGAGAATGGTCACAGTCTTCATCAATATATATGCCCTATAATTTTTCTGCAAGATAAGATGAGAAAGAATAGGCTTAAATTGGTGATTCAGAAAATTATGAAGGTTTGGGAAAACTAGATGACCTTTTGTAGTCTAGTCCAGACCTAGGATCTTACAAAGTGACCTGTGGTCAAATATAAACACATGACAGCAAGGCCTGCCAGGCTTGGGCCCAACAAAGTTTCCACCGCCTGGAAAAAAAATCCATCGTTCTCCAGAATTTGTTACTTGGCAATGCAAGAACTGACTGCTGGTCATTTGCTCAGTAGGTTTCTGAGTTTTCTGTTGGTTTGCACATACAAAGTCCGGAAGAAGTGTTTGTTTGGGCCTAAAGCTGACATGTTCCAATTCAGTTCACGTAAAGTATAATATATATGTCACTCTTGTATGCTTTCATTGCCTCCAATATGGCACAGTGGAGACTTTGCCGAAGGAAAGATTTGAATGAACTTTCCTGTACCCTCTCTATTTCTGCCATGGGGTGACAGAGTGCTACCCATCCTTCTCAGGAATTGGTAGCATATATTTCTCATCTTTTCTTCCCACTTAAAGACTGTAGCTGTTTGCTACCCACACGCAATCTTTAGGCAGGAGAGGTAATAGCACTTTTCTGTCAACACTTTCCTCTCTGATGATTTGACATGTCCATATAGGGAAAGAAAATGTTACCTTAATCTCCTTACAGCTCTCTGCATGTGGTACCATTCTGAGCATACTGTAGCTCTTGCGTGTTTGTAGACACAAAAAGTTATGAGCATTTAGGTCTTTCTATTTGGTATGTTCTTGTTTTATATAGCTTGTTACCAGGCTGTTCACAGCTCTCCAGCCATGCACTGGGCTGTCTTGAAGGAATTGCAAGGATCTCTCTCCTGTTTTGTTTAATGCCTGTCTGGAATTAGAGCAAATTGGTGAACATTGACTGTTTTATTTTACATTTTAAATTTAAACTGAGTCATGGGTTAACCACATTTCCACACCTGGGATTTGTTTATCTTGGATTTAGTTTATATCTTTAAAAAGCGTTAGAGCAAATGTGCTAAGGAAATACTTTCCAGTTTTACTATTTTTATGTTGCTATACTGAACTTAGTTTCAATTTTTGTTTTGAAGTCAGTTTTATTTTCTTAACAAGTTTCTTTGAGAAGAAAAATTCAATTTCAGTGCTTGGCTCTCCCTCCCCCTTTAAGTTACCTCCTGCCCCCACTTTCCTTTGAGTCTGGTGGTAATGAATGAATTCACACACAGGTGAGCACAGAAAGTTAGCAGATCCCAAGGTTTATTTTTACTGTGGCTGGAATGGTGTTCCATACACTTTCTCCTTGCCAACCTGGGAGTGAAAGTGTTGGAGTGATCTCATCCACAGAAAGGTGTGTCTACATACTCCCTTTCACAGGTGCAGCAATAGAAATCCTACCCATGCAGTAACTGAAAAACCCGTGTGTTTGCTCAGTATATTGCAGTCCCGCTTCTGCTCTTCAGGTGAGTGCTGGAATTGGCTCAAAACCAATGTCAATTTATTATTATTTCAAAATTTCATTTAACATCTCAAGAACATTCCATGAGGATAACAGTCTTTCTCTTCCAAGGGGCAATTTGATTTTTTCTTTATTTTTATGCAGTCTATAACTATGTATGTCTACCATTTCAGGCTTACTCATGACTATACAGTCAAGAAAATTATTGTGTCCAGTGTAATTTAAAATGCACAAAATATCTGGAAGATGTTTACAACTTAGAGATCCTATTCAGATGAAAATTATACCTTTCTTACTTTAATCTTATCTCTTATAGTTTCAACCCTGTTAATGATATTAAATATTTCTTGTTCACCAATGGTATTTGCACTTGGCAAGTACATATAGCATTTTATTCAGCATACTGAAGTGCTATATCTGATTAGCTCACAGCTGTTAGGACTGGATGAGTAACAAGGGAAATTTTCAAGCAATTGCACCCCATTTGCATAGCACATTTTACAAACTTCAAGGCAAGAAAGTTCTATTTGCATAAAAGTGAATAGCAATTATTTGGGAGCTTAGAGGCAAAACCCATTTCATGTGGTTACAGTAGTCAGGTGGTGACCATACTGAGGCCTGGCTCATCAAGGCTAGTGCAGAAGGAGAAGCAGGGAAGTCACAACCACTACACAGCAAACTGCATGCAGCATGCATTCTTCAAGAGGACCCAACATGCTCAAGTATGATTGGAGACAGTGAGGGGACACCATCAGTGGGGCTCAAGTTAGTTATGTTTAACATACATGTAGTATAGCTTTGAGTTTCAGAGTGAATCCAACCAGCTAATGGTCCACAGAGCAAGCACATTGACTGTCATTCTCCCTGTGCTTTGGGGTCATCCATCTGCCTCACCTGGCAGGGAAAAGTAGGAAAAGAATATCTGCTAATTGAAGCTTGCCCCTACAATGAGTATGGACAGAATTGTCACAAGACCCATCACTGAGAACTTGGGTATGAAATCAGCTGTCAAAGGCAGCATGGATTCACTACCTACTGCCACAAAGGGCATATCAGTAAAAAGCCCTTGTCTGTTACTAAACTTTGTCCAGACTGTTGTGATCATGCACATAGGCACACATGTAGTATTGGCATGTTTTCCTTTCTAATTTATGAAGGCATGATGCAGTACAGGTACTCTTCACATATATCTCAGAAAAGCCAGGTTGGAAAACTTCCCTTCTAGTTTTACCTCCAGTCAAGTACAAGTCTGCTCCTAATATCTTTGGAGAGTTCTTTGAAGAAAAACCAAGAGCAGAATTAGAGCCAAGTGGAAAAGTCAGAATCAATACTCAGGAGAGGCACAAACCTCACAACCCAAAAAGGCAGATTTATATCTCTGTAATCAAGGCTTTGCTGTGCTTGCTAGTGCTCTCTTTTTCTCTAATCTCCAGGAAAGGCTTTCTCCTTGGATTCCATTTCTGGATGCCAAATCTTTGTACCACCCTAGAACTGTAACTGTGGGACACGATATAGCACTTAACTAATAGCACAGAGCCCAAAAGGTCAAAAGAAAATTGATATTAGCTTAACTTCAATTTTTACGCTTTTGTCTAAGGACAAAGGTAATATGATTTTGGCAAAGAGCCAAATCTCAAATCTGCAAGCAAGCTGGAGGGAGAAAAACCCTCAATAAATACTGCATTTTAAAATGCGATATAATATGAATAATAGTACCTACATTTTGGTGTTTACAGGAACAGGTAGGAGGAAATTAATCAAAGGCTACTGTAGTCAACAGCTCTTCAGTAAAAGTCTACCATGTGAATGTATTGGCCTAGGTGCCCACCTCCCTCTTCAATGAAAAGTTGTGTGCAGTGCAGGGGGGAAGAGAAGAAGTAGGGGGAGGAGGTGGAAGCAGAAATTGCATGCTGGAAAATTGTTTTTGCATGAAATGTTGAGGTCAAAACACCTGCATGATAAGCAGATTATCACCCCAGCACTACAGGGAGATTTATGAGACTTTTAAATACCGCTTCCTTCTAGGACATTAATTAACACACCAATATGTCTTAAAGTAGAACTAAAATCTAATTACACCTTGCATTTAAAAAGCGTTTGCATTAAATGCACTGAGAAACTGGGAGAGCAATTTTGTGTATTGTAGTTACAGCAAATACAGCAAATACATGGTAAAGTAATGAATGCAGATTCTGCTTTCTTGTGTCATGCTTTTTTCATTCAAATGCTCACACATACAGAAGACTCGTAATTCTCTCAGTATGTCTGTATTATTGAAATGGGTGAAGGATAGATTCATCTGATCTCTAATTTCAAACTTCTTATATCCACCTACTCTTTTATAACACTTCCTTGTCATGATTTGTTTTACGTGATCTATCTGAAAGCTCACTGCCTAGCTTTATCTTGTTGGAGTTCTCCTTATAGTCAATGAAAAGAAGCATATCTGTATGACAATTCTTCCCACCTGTATCAGATACCTCTTTTGGGATGACTGAAATCTTTCTATGAAGGTGCCAGTTTTCTATTCACTGCAGAATAAGTTTGACACAACCATCTTAGATTAGATTAGATGTTGCCTTTGTGATGATTAAGGTTAGTTGAGTTGAATCCCCAGGCATGAATTAAGCACATTCATATTTCTATCTGTATGTTGGGATAGTATGAGGAGATACTCTATAATAAGCATGAAATTTTGATGCTTCCAAGGCTAGAAATTTCAATCCAGATCTTATTCTAGAGATAGATTGCTCCATGCTCTAGGGTTTTCTACTTGAATCCAGAAATTTCTGGATTTCTGAACTTCTGCCAGTTCTGACTAAGAGATGATGCTTGAGTTGTGGAGATCTGCATGGACAAATAGCAAATATGGGTAGTAGGGTGAATGCAAATGAAGAGCTATGGTTTGGGGTGCTGGATAAAAGTCTAAGAGGGAAAGAGTTAGAAAAACAAGCACCTCTGTATATAGATATATACCTGTAATTTTTGGTAATAAGTAGGTTTGAAATATGTAGGATGATTGATGAGGACAGGAAACAGCTTGATTTCAGCTGCTTAAAAGTGTTAAAAGCATGGCAATGAAGTGCAGTTTATTTTAGGATAATGAAAATGCAGATAGTGCAGAAGAGACAAGATCCAGCTGTTCTCTCAAGCCTTCTGGACAATGTTTTTTAGGAGACATAAATTTTCTCAGTTATCTAATATAACTTCTGTAAAAACTGGCCTGAATTTGTTTCATGAAAAAAAAGGCTATGTACCTTAGCAGATCTGTAAGATAGAAATAAATAATTTTTGTCCTTCTTTTCTCCTTAGAGGGAAGAACAAGGAAGGGCTGAGGGGAAGACAAGCTGTATACTGTCCATCAGTATTGTTTTCATTTAAATCAGTAATGAAAGTAGGGGAGACCTTTGAGTCCTTGCTGCTACTTGTAAGGTCTTTAGATTAGTTGCATATTTAAAAAGAAGCAAGAAGGACATTTCAAAAGGAGATAACGATCTTACTCTTCCAAAGACAGGCACCAACAGTAATATGAGACAACAATTCTCTAAATACCTAAATATCTGTTTTTCAATGTAAAATTCTAACCAAACCACTTTTTCAAGCTCCTGTGGAAAAAGGATTAATGCCTAGAGGCATTAACCCAGAAAATTTTCCAACCAAGGATAGTTTTACTTGTAATTGAGAAGTACTTCTTGGAATTGGCTATTTGTTTGCAGCTGTCCGCTTTCTGTAATAATAATTTTAAAAAAATCCAGCCAAGAAAAAGCATTTTAATTATGTTAAATGTGAGACTCACATTAGGACAAGTTAATTCATCCACCTGTGTTTAGACACCGATAAGATAGATGTCCAATTTAAGCTAGTTTAGTCTCTCCCATTATTCCACTGGAGTTCTCTTATTCATTCTCACTCTCTATCCCTCTCTGTTGACTGTGGAAATAACTAATTTAAAACTAGATATTTAACTTATAGGCAACTAAGGTACATGTAATGTGTTTCTGGGTCTGTGTTTTTCTTTAGCCAACTGTAGACAAACTCACAGCCCTAGAAATATCATCAATAAATAATAAGCACAAACACATTATCAAATAATTGTCATATTCCTTATCATGACTTTGCATTTTTATTTTTTCTCTGCGTTTTTCAATGATCCTATGTGTTCTACAGAGAACATAGAAGTCAGTGTTTTATTATTTTAAATAATATCATTATTCAGAAGTGCCATAAGAAAATAACCTTTTTTTCTTATACCATTCAGGATATCCTGTTACATTACGTCTTACTTTAGAACAGAATCAAGAAATTTCAGGCATTTTCATAAAATGTGACCGTCAAAAAACCTATTTTTTTTCTTTTAAAAAGCAGGTATTTCTCTTTATTTTTTACTAACTTTCTGATGAAAAATTATTAGATTTTTCTGCCCTGCAAAAAAATTCAGTGATGAGTTTTGTTGAGAGTCATACATCCTTCCAAAATGTATATGCTTTGCTAAAACAGACATTCTTCATCACAGGCACAGTTTTTTATTTCAACCAGGTCTACCTAGAAACAAGTGGGCAGGAAATGTGCTTATCCAAAGAGAATTTGACAATAGAAAGAGGAGGTTGTGGCCGAAGGCAGTAACTAAAGATATGGATTATTTTAATTAAATTGCCAAAAGTAACAGAGGCTTGTGTATTTTTAAATAAATCCTTAATTCAGATTCACAACAGCCTTCAGTTGGTATTCCATGGAATAGCACAAAGTTCAAAATTTTGATTTAAATGTTCTTTGGTGATTTAGGTATTTTTGGAAATGCTTGTGAAACAACAGGAAGGTGGGATGCTATAATGCTACCAACCTTTTTCTGGTTTAGACAGACTAAAACTTGTTGCTGTAACAGAGCACAAGCTAAATACCTGTCCTAGCCCTAGAGACTGTGTGCTCCAATTATAAGCTCATTTAAAAACTCTATTGTCCCAGCTCAGCTCCTCTTGTTCTCTGACCTAATTAAATGAAACTTTCACTAAATAGCAACACATCTTCATGGTAAACATATACCACATCTTCAGCCTTGGGGAAGCATTTCCTATCCGTGCATCTGAGAGCTTGCATCCATGGTGTGGTAGAGTGAGATCAAAAGTGCTGATGGAGCAGTGGAGCTGGGGCTTTCAGCAAGACTACGATTAGGGAAAGGTCTGGGATTCATAAGCCGGAGGACATCATAGATAATACCTGCCCTTCCTCTCTGTCTTTTGGCTTAATGCTAATTCAGATTGTGTCTTTCAATGCTAATGCAGAAACATAGGACATGGTTTTGATCAGAGTGATAATATCTGCCTTCTCTCCCTTGATTTCCCTAGTGCACACTGCCTTCCTCTTGGCAGCACTCATATCCTTTCTACCCAGGAGAATCAACTGATCATTAGCAGCTTAGGTCCGCGTTCTTCCGCCATGGGCCTAAAACTCATCTGGCCAGGATCTTCACTCTGCAAGATGCATTACATGCCTCCAGTGGGTCCAGCTGTCCCCACCAACATGGTGTCCAGGACACAAAGGCTCCCAAGACGGGATTGTGCACTGCAGAGAAGTAGCCAGCTGAACAAAAGTTGATCCGTGGGTCTCAGGAAGCAGACCATGAAAAATTCTCTTTAGGATGTGCTCATGCAAATCAGGAAATGGTAGCACCAGCCTGAATGGAATAAAGTGTATGAAACTGCTTTTATGATTTTGGGTAAAAGCCTTTGCATATTAGATCATTTCCGAATATCAGGAATGTCTTTCATTGCTGTTTACCTCAGACTTACCACAGAGTCCAGGTATTCACACAGGCAGTTAAAGGGGCCATTTGATACCTGGACTTATCACACATGGCTGCCTGTTCATTTTCCCTGTCTTTAGCATAACACCACGATGGAAATTTTTCTTGTTTCACATGTTTAATATTTATGTTGGATAGCTGCAAGATATAATGAAAATTCATTTTCACAGCTGGTTCGAACCTGCTTATTTCTGCTTTTCTGAAAGGCAAGAAGAAAGAGAGATATTTCACACAGAGAGGTAAAAAAGGGGGGCAAACAGTTAGAGAGAAAATAATGGAAATGTTCTGCAGATAAAAACAATACGAGAGAAAAGATTGATTTTTTTTCCTCTGAAATAAGACCTACCTAAATCATGCTCATTTATTTATCTAACAGCAGGGTAGATCCCTTGATACTGCTCCTTTATATGTCACCAGTGCAACACTACAAGGACCTGTCAGCTTGATTAGAACCCATCAATTAGCTTCAAAAGTCTTTGAAACAACCCCTGCTCTGCTTATTGGCTCTATTTCTCCATCAGACCTGTGTAAAGAAGCCTCCTGCCAGCAGGGGGTGGGTCTGGTCTGGAAACAGTGACAAAACAAAAGTGCATCTTCATGCACCAGACACCACTCTGATTTAATCGTTATATTTATTTATAACAGTATAATAGAGAAAGTGCCAAGACATTATCTAATACATGGCTGGTGCCACAAAAGCCTTTCATCTTAGTCTGGGAACCATTAGGACATTTTGCTGCAAAAATAACACAGTGAATTAAGTAGTCTTCTTGTATCAGCACCATACGTTAATAGCAAACATATTTATAATGTTTATTTGAATAGCTTCAAAAGGGGATATTACAACAGATCAGTTGAACTGTAAACTGTTATTAAAACACTTTTTAAACTTTGTCGCTATTGCCTCTTTTAGTAGATGGAGAAAAATGCTGGTGAGACATTTCAAAAGTGCTGGCAAAAACATGACATTTCCACATATGAACTTTGAATTTCTAAGTACCTTTATTAGCTATGCAAATTCACTGGTCAGTAACCAGTATCCTTACAATTCTCTCTTAGATGAATAACAGCAAATCCTGGGCTGTGTAACTAGTCTGTGGTCTTCCATCAGTAAAGAACTTCTATTACAGGGAGCTGCGGTGCTGACATTTGTAAGTTTCTGGGTGATGTATTACTTATCATAAATACAGCTGATAGTAGCAGTTGCTGTGGCTACAAATTAGGCTAGTAAATCAAATGTAAGTACTCACATGGCTTTTTTTTTTTTTTTGAGAGAGAGAAAGCTGCAAATTAGCAGATTTTTCTATGCAAGTTCACATATCACAGAAAAATATTACTGAGTTCAGTCCAAGTGACACTCTCGTTTTTTTCATTATCCTTTGTTTGTTAACAGTACTTACATCAGCATTTTTTGTCCTTTTTCAAAGACAGTCAGTGTTCATTTGTGAAGGCAATATCAAACAGCAGGTCAGCTGCTTTTCTGTGTGTGCTGTTTCCTTTAAATGCATTCTTGAGTGAACCCTGGTAGCTGTTAAGACAATGATGGGACTACTCAGTGGGAAAGAATATTTAGCCTCCTGCAACACAAGGAGGTGCTGATTTTCTGCATCTGTATCTAACCAGGTTAGTGAGCAGAAAATCTGGCTGTACAATGAAAACATTTCCAAAAGTTTCCACAATGGATTAAAAATTAATGCCAAGGGTTCGTGTATCCTGATTTAGTCCTTTAAAATTAAAAATCAGTGACGCAAAAATTTTGATTTAATGCACGGAAACACATAAAATATAACATTGACTGGGATTCACTTGCCTAAACACAGGCATCTAAGATGTGAGACACACCACTAAGGCGTGAGACAGTTGTCTGTGGCTCAGATGTGTCATATAGTATTAATATAGGACTCTTCTTCTACAAAATCAGTTAGGAGTCTGACAGGATACCATGGTGCATCGGAAATGGTGTAATATTCCTATGGATTGGCAAATGAATCCAAACCACACTGAGAAAACCCCCAGTGGCCAGTAAGTGCATTTAAATGTCTGTGTAGGTTCAACCATTCCTTTCTGCTTACTCTCCAGAGACTTGCCTTCCTCCTTGCCTATTTCCTTCAATTTCAGTCAGTCTGAGAAATTGGGTTCTTTCTGGATAGTGAAAATCTCCCCACATATGTGACTGTTGGTCTAAATATCTGTCCCAAATTTGAGGGACTAAGTTTTTGAATGAGGACTATTTCTGGCTACAGGACTGCTAGTCCCAACTTTGTAAAGGGGTTCAGGAATGAATTCCTTGGTCAAGAGCTTGCTTGCTTGTAGAAATGAACTCAGTAAACACACTGTTTCACCATGCTTCACAGGAGTTGTATATGTGAAGCTCCTTAAAATAGCTGAGCCCCTTTACAGCTTCCAAGCCTCTGCAGTGAAGCTTGTGTACCAAAATGGAGAGCCAGCACTGAAATAGTTCCTCTGGACTTGGCAATTTTGAACATAGTTGCGCGAGTCCAGTATTTTCCATCTAAATCCCTGAAATTTCATGACCTAGACATAGATGCTGACTGGCTATTTCAGTCACTTTATGTGTGGATGGATCTAGTGCACTGTGTTGCATAGACTTAGTAATATGGCTAACCGATAATATGGCTTAGAAGCCAAACTTTTAAGTCAGTGTAAACTCAGAGTAACAGGAGAGATGTTTTGGTATGTAAACATTAAAAATAAACTATCTGAGGAGCACTAAAAGACTATTTTAGTGCAAATCCAAATACTCCAGAAGTTAGAAAATACCAGAATTGGTCTGGTACTGGCTACATACAACCCTAATTTCTTTTTCTTCAGGTATATGTCTTATGGTATGTAATTACATTCAAACCTGTCTCAGAGCATGAGCTATTTCAGTGCACAGGACAGCATATGTTCTGAATATGAGTAAAAACACTAGACACCTACTTGTGCAGTAAGCACTATCTCTCAGAGATTGAAAAGGAAAAGTAGTGTAAGGCTTTGTTTCAGTCTAACACTTTGTTACATTCCCAGCAATAGAGCTATAGATTTTTAGTATGTTATATGAGCTATGAAGGTGGGATGAAAATGAAGGTAATCACCAGCTGTAAACTGGATGAGTAGCCCCTAATCAATCCTTGTAATTTACCTTCTAACACCCCCATTATTGTACTGTATGTGTACCTGTAAAATGTCGGCTGTGTGCTCTTTGTCAAAGATGGTTTAAAATTTGTTGAGTTCTTTTCTTGGTATCATGGTTTCAGCGTGTGGCAAGAAAAGCTAATTCAAACTATTGTGATTACTATTGTAATTCATGTGGGCTTTAACCATATATTTCTCTTGTTGCAAATAGTTTTCTGCTTTAAGAAAAGTTCATGTCTTGTATCTATAAACCAACAGTAGAGTACTTCTGAATATGCAAATGATACCGAGCTGTGTGGTGCAGTTCATTCACTTGGGGAAAGGGATGACATCCAGAAGAATGCGGATGAGTTTGGGTAGTGGTCCCATTTGAACCTCATGAAGTTCAACAAGGTCAAGCACAAGGTTCTGCACCCAGGTGAGGGCAATCCTCAATATCAGTACAAACTGGGGGATAAACTAATTGAGAGTAGCCCTATGAAGAAGGACTTGGGGATGCTGGTGGATGAAAAAATGACCATGACCCAGCCATGTGCACTAGAAAGCCAACCACGTCCTGGGCTGCATCAAAAGAAGTGTTACCAGCAGGTCAAGGAAGGTGATTCTCCCCCTCTACTCTACTCTGGTGAGACCCCACCTGGAGTACTCCATCCAGCTCTGGGGTCTCCAGAACAAGAAAGATGTGAACTGTTAGAGCAGGTCCTGAAGAAGGTCACAAAAACTGCCAGAATGCTGGAACAGCTCTCCTATGAGGAAAGGCTGAGAGAGGTGGGGCTGTTTGGAGGAGAGAAGGCTTCAGGGTGACTTCAGAGTAGCCTTCTAGTGTCTAAAGAGGGCCTACAAGAGAGACAGTGAGAGACTTTTTACCAAGGCCTGAAGTGACAAGACAAGGCGTAATGGTTTTTAAAGTGTGTAGATTCAGATTAGATATTAGAAAGAAATTCTTCACTGTGAAGATAGTGAGACACTGGAACAGACTGCCAAGAGAAACTGTGGATGCCTTATCCCCAGAAGTGTTAAAGGACAGGTTGGATGGAGCTTTGAGCAACCTAGTTTAGTGGAACTTGTCCTTGCCTATGGCAGGGGGTTAGACTAGATGATCTTTAAATGTATCCTCCAACCCAAGACATTCTGTGATTCTATTAGTGTAGCAATGACTAAACTAGTTCCTGATTTCTGACATTCATTTCCACTTCCTCTTAGTGCAGCAGGAATACATCTGCAAATGGCATCCTTGCTTCAGGGGCATGAAAGAGGTAGGTGCTTCAACCAAACCACAGTAAAACACTCATATTGGTTTGCAATCCATGAGTCTGCAGACCAAGACTTGAGCTTTGAGCTGTGCTACTTACTTCTGACATCTAGCTGTGTATTCTGTAGTCCTGCCACACTCTTGGAGCATTGAAAAGATCAGGTCAAGCTGGGACATGTGCGAGGTGTGTGAGGGTGGGTGTCAGTTCCCGAATTTACCTCCTCCCATACACAGTTGGACAGAAAAGAACATTTGTTGTGACTAAAATGGGATTATTTACTGAGCATGGCAAGATCAAATTGCTGTTTTGAAATAACACGCTAACATCCAGGAAGGAAGGAATAGCTCACATGAGTACTCAGATCATCCTCCAAGATACAGGAATGGCACCAGTTCTGATTTTTGTTATTTTCTCCATTCCTATAGCTTCTCATGCATTTCTGGTCTCATTACCAGAATCAAGTTAGAGAGCTCTGGGGAAGTCCAGATGGTACATAGCCAATCTCTACAATGGTAGAGTTCATGCCAAATATAGCTCTTAAATATGATATTATTTAAACATTTTTTTCATTATATTGTTTGAAGTGGAGCCACTCAGTCTGCCTTGTGCAGTCTGCCAATTTTTAATCATGAACTGAAATTTGAAATGCTTATTTTACTAGGGCAAAAATGCCAACATTGAAAATATGATTATTAATTAAAAAATAATGTTTTAGTTATTCTGCCTCCAAAATGCAGTCAGATCTTCTGTTTGAAAATTTAGAAATTACTGTAATTTGTTTATTTTCTTGTTTCTCTAAGAACATAAGAGGTAGGTTTTTTGTAATAAAGTCTACATGATTAGAGACAGTGTATCCTGCAGACATATTATACCCACAAACATGATGGATATATGTGCTATTTAGCCCAAATTAACTTGTTATGTCAAAACATTTAACAGTTCTGGTTTTGTTCTTCAGTTTAATGGAAGTTCCCCCTGCTAAGTTTTTTGCTACAAGGCCATTTTCCATTGCAAACTTTTCTGACATTGCTCTTTAAAATGATTCTTTTCACCAGTGCTTATTGATATTTAATGATACAAGACACAAAAAGCTCAAGTCTTAGAATGACCTCATTACTTAACTTTGGCTTCACTCTACTTCCATATTTGAAGTTGAAACAAAAGATAATTGAGTAAAGAACTCAGTTCACTACACTAGAGAATGACATGACCTTGAAAGCCATACATTTCCTGTTTGTGCCCACCACCTACACTTTTCATGCAAATAGACTGCATTGCTGACTTAGCTTGTTTACTCAGTAAGATACTTGACTAAGTCTATCTCATTGTCACATCTTCTATCACATTTAGGTCTACTGCTGTGACTCTATGAATCAGATTTCTTCAGTAAGGTTCTAATGATCCTGGCAATTATATAGGTTAAATATAGTAGGTTATACTACTGAGAAGGCATATTCTTTTATACATCTTCAATATTTTAAGGAATCCTACAGACTTTTGCTACTACCTGAAAATCATCACTTATCTAACAACACAGAGTATATCTTTGCACTATAAACACTCTTTGCATTATAATCACTCAGGGTTAAGTGCAACCCAGCTTGTTACCTCAACTTATTACTATTCTTAACTCAGGATATGTCCAATGAAAATCACAAAAGGGATAAGGTTTTGGATTTTCTTATGCAGTTTCTTCTCAGTCCATCCAGACTTGGACAAACAAAACATAAATACACCAAATAGAAAAGCCAGGTGCACTGGTAGTATTTTGCAATTAATGCAGAAGAGAGAGAAAGATTAATTTATAAGAAGCAATATCTGCTTTCATGTGAAACGTACACATTTATGAAAAAGTGTGATCTTTTCAACTGGATTCAACAGCTAGCTATGCCAACCTACCCTAAGTTACTTCCTAAAAGATCAGGTTTATACCACGTACTTCTATTCAGGTTGTGTAGAGGCAGAGAAAGAAGGATCTCAGGGTGAGGTGGACAGCAACAAGAGGCAAAGGAAGCACACACCAAGAAGAAAACAATAAGGAAAGCTATGTGTAGATCTTCATCAGTATGTGTATTGCCCTATGATTTAGCTACACAGGATGCACCTTGGGACTCAAAGTCCAGCATTTTCTCTTTAGGTAAGTCCTTAGGTGCTTCATCTCAGGAAATTACACAGTGAGAACTCTTTTCTTTTTAGTTAGTTTACGTAATAATTTAATGGATATTAACATGGGATATCATCAATGATTTTTGTGAACCCCCTCACCACATTGAGGAGATTCTGACTTACAATTCCCACCACACCAGTGATGCTTTTACTATTCTGGTAAGTTGTGTTCATCCTCCAATTAAAACCTGCTGCTGTAAACTGAAAAACCTGAGAGCTATTGAGTTAAGAAGAAGGAATAAGGAGCAGATTTTCCAAAAGAAAGGGTCTTGGTTCTTCCCCAGGACAGGATAAAAACAGTAATAGTACTGATTCCATAGATCAGAAGCCAAATTTTTCGCCTGCCAGCTCAATACTCTTAAGCAGCAAACTGAGAGAAGCAGAGTCATATTCCACTATGTTCCATTTCTTTATTCACACTGACCCAGAACCACAGTTATTGGCTCTACAATCATACTTCACTGAGAGCAATGAATTGCTTCCCTGTCTGGATTAGCTTACAGCTTGGTGACAGGGGTATTACCTGGAATAAAGGAAGAGGAATTTATCTGACAAGGGAACTGAATTTAGATGTCCATCATGGAGTAACAATAGCATTCAGTGTCAAAGGTGTGTGTCTTCTTGTGTTTTAGGACAGACCTTCCATTTGTGTTCCATAAAAACTGTTTTAGAAAGTATAAGCCCACAACAAATGATTGTCAATGACAAAAAACCCCAAACCTCCATTTCTGAATTCTGAGTGGAGAGCAGAGAGACACAGGTCTATTCTTGATATTTCTTACTGGTTAAGTCTAAACAGCCCTTCCATCTGGGTGGAGGCTTTTTGGTTCTTTAAGTGTCTGATTTCCTCCTATCAGGTATGCAAGTTATCAAGGTACTTGACCTGTTTTAATTGCCTTGGCAGGCCCCTACATTATAGCTTTACAACCTTTTTACACACAGAACAAAACCTCAGGATAAGGTACTGACACCAAGGAAAATTTTATAAGAACAAATATTGTTTGGAAATCTAACCAGCTGAATATATCTGCTATAGAACTACACATTATGTGGGACCTTAGGGGCAAAATCACTTTCAAAGTGCATTTAGTTTGTGCAGCTTGCAAGAAATATCATTGACAATTATAATTCCACTTTTATCAAACAGACTAGAGTAACTTGTCAAAAATATTTTAAAAGGCCTTTGCATGCTCTTCTCATGCCTGTTATCATATTCTTGACATCTGAATAATATAAGCAATTTAGGTAGAAAAGGAAATTCAACTAGAAGTTAAGAAGATAATTTAGAAGTCCGATCACAATTCCCTTTTGAGGGGGAAATTAAACATAAACCTGCTGAACTCATAGGTTTTGATTGATTAAAAGAAAACCCACCCAGAATATATGTCCTTGCGTGATTGATCCAATTGCTTGTTATTGAATAAGCTTTTTTTTTCATGAAAAACGTGGTTTTGTTTTTGTGAGTCATCAATGCTCCATTTTCCTCAGCTGTGCTGTAGCCAGTTCAGGCTCATGTAGTAAAATGAGCTGCTAATACCCAATATCAATATGCCTTGTTCCATTTCTGCTGCTTCCTTACCTGGGAACCCAAGAATCCATCCTTGGCTACAATAGCAGCTCCTCATCCCGCAGACTAGGTTCAAATGCAGAATTACAGCCCTCAAGAGAACCTAGGGCAATTCTTGCCACTTCCTCACTTGGAGCCAAACACTGACACCATTTCTTGTCAGGAACAGGCAGATATTCAAAGGTCAACATTCTCCTGCCTTCTTCTTCTCTTTGCTTTTATTTCCCATATTTATAATTAAAAAAAAAAAAAAAGAAAAAGAAAAACCATATTAAAAAAAAAAGAGACCTTTTTCTTGGTTTGAGTTTATGGTGTAGCCAGGTTATAAAATGTTTTGTTAAAAGAGTTAAGAATGAGTAAATGTCTTATAAGGTCCTTGGAATGATGTAAGCAGGCATTTTGCATGTGGAATGAGAAACAATGCGCCTGCAATTTTACCTTATATAATGTGGGTAGAGTCCAAAATTCATGGCTAATGATACCAAGTATAAAGTATATGCATATCACGCCTAATTTTTTACTAGTTATTCATGATAATGCTGTCATGCAAATAAACCAGATAGTTCATTATTTTTTTGTGTAATTGTGAACAGACATTGTCGTAAGACATTGAAAATCTTCTGAAGTGTTCTTTTTTGTCCAAACAATAAATCAAGATCAGAAAAATAAAAAATTTGAGATAATCTTTGAAAAGCAATAAATCAAAGGATACTTTACTTGAAAAAAGCAATCTCTAGTTGCTAAAGAAACCAAAAGTTGGGTACCAAAAGAAAATTCCTAGAAAGGACAATAAACTAAATATGTTTCTCTAGGTGAAGTTCTCAACTGGACTAAAATCCACAATGCTTCCAGTTCCCCTCTTCCATATTTTTAATGCTTAAGACAGATGTTTCATGTGGGAAGACAATGTGATGCTTTAACTTTGTCTTAGTTCTGAAAATCTTGTAACTTCCTTTAAATTCTATTCCTTGGAACTAATCTATATATGTAAATGATTTGGAACAAATAAATAAAGTCATACTTAAATTTCTCTAGTTACTTGTGGTCTCAATAAAGGTGCTACACAACTTCCTTAACTGACAAATTTTGTGACAGGACAGGACATTTCTCTTTAATATTGAAGAAGTTTTTCAATGAGGTTACCAGTTGAGATGATTAAACTCAAACATGAACTCCCAAAGTCAAATGCAAAAAGAAAGCACACAGAGGATGAAACCAAGGTTGGATAACCAGGGAGGAATACAGAGACATTGCCCAGTCATCGAGGAATGAAGTTAAGAAAGTTAAAGGCCCAATGCAATTGAACCTGGTCATGGATATCAAAGACAACACAAAAGGCTTCTGTAAGTACGTAGGTGATGAAAGAATGCAGAAAATGGGGGCCCATTGCTGAATCAGAGGATCTGGTAACAGAGGACATGGCTGAGGTACTGAAAGCCTTCTTGGCCTCAGTCTTTACTAACAAGACTGGCCTTCAGGAATCCCAGGTCCCAGAGACAAGCAGGATAATCAGGAGCAAGGAAGATGTACCCTTATTGGAAGAGCATCAGATCAAGCAATACTGAAGCAAACTGAACACATATATGTTCATGGGCTCTAATGGAATGTACACACAAAACAGAGATGGCAGGTGCCAGGGCAGACCAAGACCTGGGCATCATGCTCCTCCCTGGAGATGTGCAGAGGGCAGGCAGGACACGAGCTCATAGGTGTGCCCAGCTTGGAAAGATCCATGTCTGGGCAGGGCAGGTCCTGGGCCATGGGTTGGGTGAAGGTAAACCCCAGTGAAGGGGGTCAGAGCTGGCTGTCCATAAAATTGATGAAGTTAAATGTCATGGCTAGTAAATGAACTCACCAGTAATGCCCCAGACACACACACACTTCTACACTGCTAAAAAGCCCAGGTCCAGACCCATAAAGTCATGCTCAGCACATATCAAAGGCTCCCACAATAACAATACTATCCTCAGACTCCCAAACAACATTGCATTGCTGCAGTCACTCTGGAATAAACTGGGCTTGGGAGAGTAGGTAGGTCCTTCATGCTGGCTGCTGCACTGTAAAACCAGCACGTCATGCTCATTAGAGCACTACCATGACAGAGACCTCTTCCTCTGGTGCTGCCTCTGCAGATGCCAATAAATCATTTTCTCCAGCTACTGTTTGTGAGAAGGAAGGCAAGGGAAAACTAAGTTGTTGCAGTGGTGACAATTCCTGGAAAAGATGAGTTATAGTGCAGTAAAAAGAGCCAAGGAGCTAGTTTATGTGTCATTCTGAACAGTGATGGATATTCTGAGCTAAGTTGTGTTTAAGAGCTGAAGGGAAAGAAAGCCTTTGCTATTTTCTCCTCTTACTCTTTCTTCTTTTGAAAGTCTCTCCAATTTAAAATTCATGTATAACACGCAGGAGGTACGTAGAGCACTGTACTGCGTTGTGCTGTGTAGAAGATTTTACTTTGTGTGCATATTTCTTCCATTAGGATTTATTGAAATTTTTTTTCTACTTTATAATTTTTTTATTTTCAGACTGATTTCAAGGAAATATTTATGCAAGTATCTGAAAAAGAATTTCCACATTTATTAATGCATTACATTTGCATTAGTAGAGGGCTTCTGGAGACATAAAACAACAGCATACCTATCTTTACCAGACAGTTAAGAGTGGCCTGAAGTTCCCTTTCTAATAGATCTGGTTGTTATGATTCACTTTAAGCCTGTAGACTACTTTACCCATGGTAAGAACAACAAACTGTACTCACTTAGATGTAGAAATTCCCTTCCCAGTTCCTTCTCTAGAATTGTCAGTCATCAGTTTGGCATTATAGCCATAATTAAAGTCAGACAGTAAGAATGGCACTGAAACAGACTCAGGTTTGAATGGGCAAGAGGAGAGAAAATGCAAAAAACTACGAGCATATTTCTCCCACTTGGCAGGCAGGAAGCTAAAGTGCAGTGATTTGGTGATTCTAGTTTCAACCATATTTTCTACCCAGCACCTTCTCCCTTGAGCACCATCCAAATCAAGTATTCTAACAAACAGCTTCTAACTTTATTCCTCTATAGCACAATGTATTCCATTATTTTGCTTTATTGTAAAACTATAAAATGCAGTTGGATCTTGGTTACTTGAAATTCAATGATGCAAAATCATTCCTTATTTGAAACATATTCCTGTTGCCTGAATACTATATGTATCTACTAAACCCTTGTTTACCTGAAGTTTTGAAAATACCTAAAGTTACTGTTAATTCTAAGTCCATAAGAAAAACATAGTAAAATTTAGACTATCAATAATAAAAATATCTAATGATTTTTTCCCTATTCCTCTGAAGCAAAGTCATGAGACTTTGTTACAGCTAACTCCATACTTTGTCTCCCACCTACCTGCTGTTTGATATGATAGTTGAAAAACTAATTGCTCATATTTAATTTTTTTTTTTCTAGATGGTTATTTTTTGTGCCACCCCCCCTTACTTTGCACTTAACATCAAGAAGGGTGAGTGGACTTTAAAGTTTATTCAGCAGGGAGTGAAAAATGTGAGAAAAGTCCTCTAGAGACTTCAACTTCTTAAAGTAATTTACCTGTCCTTGAAAAAACTGACTGTAAGCCCTCACTTGGAGATTACATTACACAGATAAATTACCTTACATCACATACACCCAAGGTTTTTGTCTGGTATATGTATGCATATTGGTTTTTCTTTTTTAAATAAAATCAATCACATCTATCTGATTTCAGAGAATTGTAGCAACCCACCCGTGCTGTGAAACAGCTGTACAGACAGACACAGAGAGAAAGAAAAATGATCAGACAATTATTCCCAAAAACATCCGTAAAAATTCGGGCTGCAAACATGGATTTCAATGTTATAGAGTGACACTATTTCCCACTTTAAATATTATTTCCTTTTAGGACTGTTTTAAATTTTTCTACTTATCTTCTGTGTTGTGTGATTTGGTATACTGCTTCTTTATAACTTGTTTAGCAAAACTTGCTTAGTTTTAGTAGCTAAATTTGCTGAATTAGTTAGGACCTTGGATTGCCAAGTCTAACTTTCACCTAGGTATGATTAACTTTCATTGAGTCAAGTAAAAGTAGGACCCAGAGACAGTTCAAGCCAGCAAATAAGAAAGCTACATTTTGGGTGGTCCTGTACAGGGCCAGGAGTTGGACTCAATGATCCTTGTGAGTCTAACTCAGCATATTCCGTGCTTCTGTGATTAACAGAAGTGCAACCCCAGACAGCAGAGAGGAAATGGCTCACCTAGAGACAATGAAAGGGCCAGTGATGGGAAGGTCCCAAACCCAAATATTACAACTGGTCTCAACTACTACATGAGGGATAGAGAATTTAGGTTGTAATGGTGCCGTTGATCAGGGCTTTGTTTGTTCAAAGTCCCTCTTCAGAGGCATCTAGGTTGAGCTGCAGTGCTATAATAAGAAGGACTTTATAGAATAATCTCTTTTGGGCTTATTGGTTCAGCAGAAACCTAGAGTTGAACCCTGTTATGGTAGCAGGAATGCCTAATTTCCATAACATCTGTAAGTTAGGGCATTTGTTGTTGGTTTTCTTTACCATGTTGTCTTAATTTTAAAGCTCATAAAGTTCATTTCTAACTTTCCAACTTACTTCAATTGAACTCTTCCTAAATTTACAACTGTGGAGTCACTGGAGTCACTGAAAGAAAGGAAGTGGGTAAATTTGTGTATCTTGTTTTGTTTTGTTTGTTTTGGGTTTTTTTTTTTAAATTGCACTTTCTTTATATTCTGATGCAACTGCTATCTCTTGGGTATTTGCCTCACAAATACCAGAAAAATAATATACCCTTTTCTTTCCCCTCAAGCTCTCAAGAAATTGAATCAGCAAGCCCCAAATACTTAATAACTTTTTGATATCTCTTTCAATCATTTTAAAAACCCCTCACTTGTCACTGACAGTTTTGCAACTCTTGTCAAAGAAGGCAAACTTGACTAAAAATTATTTTTTTACTCTTTATACAAAGATAAATTTTGCTTTCTATTTCTTTCTTTGTCTGTGTTTAACACACTTTCGTCAGTTGGGTAGAGAACCCCTACAGATGATTATTTGCTAACCTCTAGCAAAATATCTTTACATGTCTTTATAGCTGCATCATCAGTAAGATTACTTTGAGAATATGGAATGATGGGTATGACAAGAACTCGTGGAAGAGAGAAGTTTTTTGTAACTAAAAGTGTCTGAAACTTGCTCAGTCAATGGAAAGCCACTAGCAGCAGTAACAGGGTCACTCAATTATTATTTTAATATTTAGGTATCTTCTAGAAAAATAAGATAAATAAGCTACTTGATGGGGAGAATCAGGCACTGTCAGAATTTAATTGATTTAATTTGTTTCAAATGTATTTATTTTTGTTTGATTAATCATGCTTTAGAGGTGTTTATAGGAGAGAAAGGCAGACTCTCACACAAGTCTACACAAGTAGATACATTGTTTTCAGAGGATAAAGTGTAGATGACATGAACTCAACCTGATTTATTTGAGCAACTCATCAAAGCTTTCCCCTTGCATCCAGAATCACTATAGGGCCAATCAATACATGCAGAGGCAGGTGGACAGGTTGGTCTTTTCTTTCCCTGTCGCAAGTAGCATTTTCAACTGTTTTCACCTGGAGAATTTTTTCGCACAGCAGTGACCTAGAA
This sequence comes from Pseudopipra pipra, assembly GCF_036250125.1. NCBI lineage: Eukaryota > Metazoa > Chordata > Aves > Passeriformes > Pipridae > Pseudopipra > Pseudopipra pipra. The sequence continues at coordinate 43,948,151 of NC_087553.1, read as the reverse complement.
CAGAGTTTACGTCATCAGTCCCTCTTATTGACTTGTGTTTGAAAATTTGGTTATAACATTGTTTCTAAATGTCTACAAATGCAGAGACCTGACTGTGATGGCATAAGTTGTCATTTCAAGTTTGAAATTTTTAAACATATGGGATCTGAGGGGTTACTGAATATTGCAAAAAGGAAAATGTTACAGATCAATCCTTAGGGGCCAAATAAGCAGTCAATCAAATTGCAGTATATGCAGAAAATAACAAATTAAGCCTGCTGGTTTTGATAGCCTTATCTTACCAGAAGTGTGTTTTCATAGATTTTTTTTTTTTTCTACTGGGGAAGAAAGAAAGGAGAGGACAAACACAACAAGGAAGATAAAGATAACAATGCTATGACATATTATAGCCACTCTTAAGTGGTCATGGCGACAGAACAGAGACCAGAATCATAACTTACAGGAACCTGAAAGGTGGGATTGTAAAAGGCACTAAAGGTTGCTTAGGGTGAGAGGAAACCTTGAGAAATAATCAAAGTAGGAAAAAAACATCTAGAGATGACAAAAATATGACAAACAATATAAAACCATATGCATGTTCTTTAGAAATTAGTTGGTGGCTGTTATCAAGTCCAGGACTGACCAAGTGGTAGCCATGGACTTGCGAAGAAAGTAGAAAACATTGAGCTTAGACATTTTATGTGTGCTGAGTCAGAAGAATTTAACAACAGTCAGAATGTGGGAATGCCCAACTCAATTACTGGCTTGAACAAACCTAGTACAATTGCTGGGGATTGCAACATTGAACCCATAATCAGAGGTTTTACTATCAGAATTACAGTCTAGAAACTGCTTCTCTAAATTAGTCCTGCATTTATGTGGTCATGTTTGTTTTGGCACTGCAATATGCAAACAGTGTACCATATATTGCTTCCTTTAAGTCTTTTTAACAAATACATTATTTGTGGCTTTTCTGAAACTTTATTCTAATCAAGTTCAATTTTTTGTTAGGTCTCACACTTCTTTATTACAAGCATATTTATATCTGTGATTTATCCATGTTATAATTGTGCTCATGAGTTGTAAAGAAGAAATAAATTCTCATTTTGAGTTACTAGATTTATTTCTATTTTCATAGTTCATGCATTTCATACTGATATTCCGATATGGGTAAAAATTGTGGTAGTTTAGAATTCGTACTATTTTAAATCATACTTCTTGTTGTTTTATTGGAACTTGCAATAAAAAAAAAGTATTGGTCATTCTACTTATAGCTAATGACCAAAAAAAATGCAAGTTAAAAGCATATGTTTAGTACACAACCTGGAGTTTATCTTTAGTCTGTCTAATCTGTAGTTAATAAATGATGGTACATATGTTATTAGAAAAGTAAAGTATGTATTCAAAACCAGCTAGCATGTTCTTATTTTGTTGTTTGTTTTTTTTTCTTAACATCTAAACTGCATATAACAACTCATTCCCAAATAGAATAGTTCTTATTTGTTCTGCTTTTCCTTATCTTTGCCTTTTCTCCTGCCTTCTTCTGAGACCCTTCTCCTTTCCTGCCTTTGTTCATCACCTTGCAGTCTTGTTCTGGTCAATGTTTTGCTCTGTCATTTAGTTGAATTGCCACCAGTTAAACCAGGGGAAAAGCAGAAATAGCTTGTGGAACCAACCAATGAAATTCAACAAGAACAGGAGTAGGTGATATCAACCATTTTGTCAAGGTTTGACCAATTTTGCTTCAGCTGCAGTGTGAAACCATGGTCAGACTGCCTTCACCACCTTTTTCTTCCTGGTTGCATAGTAAATATTCCTCATTATATTCTGTGCCAATAATCAAATATTTTTAAAACTGGGATATGTATGGCCAAGGCATCATTTGGCCAGGGAAGATCTGGTAAAGGATGGCTGGATTCAGACAGTGTTAACTAATGTATTTGAAATTATTTAGGCAAGCATTTACTCTGAGAGACCACTAGCTGAAACAATAAATAATGCGAGACCCTGGAACTTAGGAGACTTAATTACAAGTCTTCTCTTTTGTACCATCCAAGCTAAGTGCCTTAACTACAAATATCTTCCTTTTCAACTATGTTAGAATATTGAAGGTTTGTCCCATTAGGGAAGGAGAAAGGAATAAAAATATCAGAAAGATTTAGTGAAAAAGAAAAAAAGCCCGAACACATTACTTTTCTCTGTTAATAACACCTACACTCTTTGTAGTTTATGACTCGGTATCCTAGGCCTTTGAGTAAGGTTTTCAAGAGCATTTATATGTTCATGAACTATGACTTAACTACTACAAAAATTATAAATCCCAAGAACTGACTGAAATCTTTAAGCTGCTACTGCTATTTTCAATAACTCTAGAAATACTGGAATAATTTCAGAAACCGGAAGAAATTTAATGCTGAACCAGTATTTAAAAGGAATAAACAGGATGACCTGCCTGAAGATATTCTGTTAGGCTGTCCTTGACCCTAAATCAAACAGTAGAACAGATACATTAAATAACAAAATATTATTAATACCACTCAAACTAGTCATATGGAAAATAGGTCTGTCAAGCTAACATGATTTCTTTTTCTGATGAGATTACAAGTTGAGTTGACAGAGGCAGTAATAACACTATATATAACCAAAGCTCAGTCAAACTTTTGACTATGTATGGCAGGACAAATTGATTAAAAATCAGAATGCTATGAAGCTAACACAGTGGACACTACATATATTATCCATTAACTAAATGACAGATGTCAGAGAAATCATCATCAAGCAGGTGTATTTTTAGTGTGATCCCATAGGTAATGCTGTCATAGTATATTTTAATGTGTTTTTATCAATGACCTGGAAGATGATATAAGAATATCATTAACAAAGTTACCAGGAAGGACTAGAGCTTGGCAAATAATAAAGAAGAAATATTATTAACAAAGGACAATCTTGATTGCTTGATAAGCAATAAGCTTGCAAACAGTATGTGTTTTGATTCGAACAAGCAAAAAAAGAGAGACAGAAGGACTAAAGAATAAAGAACATAAATGATACTAATGGGAGAGGAAATGCTAACACAGGAAAGAGTAATTCTGGGAAGATCCATGCGAATGGTCCTGCTCTGAATTGATCTGAGCTTCACATGAGATTCTGTGTTTCAAAAGGCTTACAACATCTTAAATTTAGTAAAAAGGGTGTACTGAGTAAGTGTAAAGAGTCAATACACTTGTATATTTCTCCCAAAGTAAACATTACTAGAATACTCAAAGAAATTCCTTTGCCTGCAGTGTAAGAAGGATTGATATTTGGAAAGGGTTCAGAGAAGATTTGTGAGAATAACTAGATTATAAAAAAACATGACTCATAGCAAAAAAATTCCAGGCACTTTGTCTTTTGAAGTTATGAGGTGATTTTGACCTACTTATACCTATGTAAGGAAAAAAAATTAAAAAGGGTTATTCATGGTCTATCTCCAGTAATATCTGAGCCAGGCTAGTCTTATGTCCTATGTCACAGGCCAAGGTAATTAACCACATTAGTCCATTTTTGAACACATAACCTGTGACTCACACAATACTACTTATTTCAAACCAAGCAGAATTACAAGTTGAATTTTAATAACTTGAACTAAGGTTATATTTGTGAGACAGACTTCTGTAAGATATCACATCTTAAAAGGTTTGTCTTGACTTGATAGGACCTATCTAGCAGGAATGAAAATCAAAAGTTTTGTTAGACTATAAGAATTACAAGGCTTAGTTATAGATGACATGCCTCAAATATATAGAGAGCAAAGGACTAACTTTTTTTAGGAAGCAGAATATCTATGAAAAAGATAGTGCTCTTTTTTAGTTCTTAGTTAAACTGACTTTTTCTTTTCTAGTTAAGATTCAATACTTAATTCTTTGAGATAAGTAGGAATGAGAAAAGCAGTTCAATTAGAATACGAAATAAATCGCCTCTGTCCCAGATTCCAAACATGGATGACCATGTGAAGAATGAGGTCAAGACAAGGGGCCACTCAGTCTAAAGAGAACAAGTAATTCATATTCTTAGTTTTGCTCTGAAAAAATGAAGTAAAAATAACAGGCACATCTGCTGCCTGAACTACAAGTGCAGCTGCATGCAGATTCACAGAGGCAGCTTCAGAGAGAAATACAGCATCACATCTGCAATAAGAGACAATTGATAGTCATATTACTCAATAAGCTGCAATCATTGAGCCAAAGAGGATACTTATTAGTGTTCAAAATGTTTCAGTGCACAAAAGAGAACACAAGAGGAAGGACAGTATCACCATCAACTCTTGCTTATAGAACATTGCCTGTCTTAGCATGCTTTGCTTTATGGTTACAAAAGCTAAATTCAGTTCTTTCAATTTTCTGACCTGAATGGGTGGAGAACCAGTCAGAGGTGTCTGCAGAAGGAAGTGACATATCTATGAAGAGCTGATGATGAATCTGAGCTCTAGTTTAGATGAGGAGAGGAAAAAGGAAGAAGTAACGACAAATATTCAAACTTTTTAATGCCTTATCCAAGTCTCTCTGGTCTGGACGCAAAACTGGAAATAACTCAAACAGAATTTCTTGAAGGATTTCCAGAAGCACTTTGTTTTGGCTAGGTCATTAGTACAGCAAGAATAGACTATCTGGTATATTTCAGTATTGCTGTTTCCCATCTCAGACACAAACAGAAAATTTTGGGTCTCCCTTCCCCTCCCCTTCCTTCCTTCCCTTTTCTGCCTTCTCTCTCCCCCTTTAAACATTTCTAAACAGTTCAGACTGTGGTTCAGCTAGAGGTCAGGACAAAAGCTTTGCTTTGGTTGAAACAAGGGTCACCATATTACCTATGTGCTTTCCCAAAGAAGATTGACACACGGCAAAGCCCGGGACTCTACAGGGAAATAGGAACATTTGGTACAGAAAGGAAATGGGAAGTTAATGAATATTATCATTCAGGAAAATATATTTCTCTTTCTCCTTGAAACTATTGTATATACAGAATGTACACAAATGTGTACACGCACAGATTCTATCCCCAGCTATGCTCACACTGTTCCCATTGAAACAAGGAAGCCGAACACACGCATTTGAGGGCAAAATGGGGAGCCAACAGCTGGATGTCTTAATGTAGACACATTAATAACAGAGCTCAATTACCACGGCATACAACTGAAACTCTGACCACACTGAGCAGACCAGCCTTGTAGTGCTGTTCCTGGCTCCTGGATGGCAGACAGTGACGTCTGAGGGAAGAGAAACAACACACTTTTGAAAATTCTCATCTGTTCATTCTCTCTTTGAACACTAGCATTGGTACCCATCCTTCCTTCACCAAGGGCTGACTGTTACATACATCATCACACACAAAACCTGCCCGGCAGACAAAGAACTCATAAACCAAGCATTGTAATCTATTTTGCTGGCAGTATTCAGTGCTATGGATGGAATTGGGATAGTGGTGTTGCTGACTTGGGGAGAGTTTCTTTAGCTGTTTCTGTTAACATTTCAAGATTTGGCTGCTACAAGCCTTCCCAGCTGCCTTCTTTCACTGGCTTGGTTCAAAGGCCCAAGTGAATTGAGTGTATATAGACTGGTTTTACTTTGTTCTGGTATGTATACATACACACAATTAACTGCACTTATTGAGTTGAAAGTGGTTTGCTATTGACAGTTGAGCAAATGAAAATAAATTTCAAACTTGTGATAATAAAAATATAAAATATTCTAAAATTAGAAAAATATGTGATATTAATAAATATTGGACAAAAAGGATGCATAACTTCTGGGTTCTGTACAAGGCCTTAAGAAATGCCCACCTGAAATAAAGCAATGTGCTTTTTTCTCATAGAAAAGAATCTGACACAATACATTTGATTCTGGTCTCACCTTTGCTGTCTTTGGCAAAAAACATGCATTTTGGCCTGAAAGTCTTGTGGAATTACAGCATGTTGAATTTTGCTCTTAGTGATTCATTAACTGCTTGTTTACCTCTTCCTTTGTTTTAATGCACAACAGCAACAAAAAGGTTCATTCTTTGGGAGAATCTCATTCTTAAAAATAGAGGAAATACAAATTACTCTTTCCCAGGAACCTGCACTACTGCACAGCAGCAAAAGAGTTACTTTCTAAGAGTACATCATTAATTTTGCTTTGTTTGCCCAATGTTGAATGCACCTTTGAAAAACGGATGGAAAGGTGAAAGTGCCTTTCCCATACAAATAATTAGCTTGGCTTTTTTTTTTTTTACAGACACAGTTCAACATCAGAAAGACTGACTGCATTTTACCAACTGGAAATCCTACCCTACAAAGCCAGAAGGCAGTACCACTATTAACATCAAGAGGAATGACACAACATGGGAAAGCATTGCCACCACGAAAGCATACCACATCAAGGGACATCTGCAGCTAATAACAGTTTGAGGGGGTAGTTAATTTAATTGTGCACTACTTGATTTTTTTTCTCCCTGAAACTGTTTTACAAATTTTTTTACAAATATTTTGAATATTTTTTTTCTCCCATATGACAGATTGGAGACATTTCTGATTTACTGACTCAAAGAAATGCTCACTGAATGCACAATCTCCACTACAGATGATTCTGCGGTCCCAGGTTGAAAACCTTGCTCTGATTTTTAAAATGAAAATAAATTATAGTCTTATAATATGCTGTAAAATTAAAAAACCCACACCACAAAAACAGTGGTATTTCTTTAAAGAAAGAGGCAGTGTTTTTCACAGCAAGGAACAATACCCAGTGCAATTAAAGTAACAAAGAAAATTATAAGAGAATGGGCAATGACTATAAAGTACTTGCAGCTGAGATATTTCCGTTTGCTTGATGTAGACCTTGTGTTCCAGATGCTCGCTTAGTCCTCACCCTCAGTCTCTTGATCTTTTATGAGTGAGGTTCATTCATTCACCTTTGTTCCCTATACTGTTAATGGAAGTGTCATTCCTTGAGTTTGTCTTTATGTAACCATGATTCTCTCTTTTCTTTTGGCCTCTTAATATAACATTCAGCCAGTGATGAGTACACTTAGATTTTTCATTTCTTCACACCTCCTTTACTGTTCTTCAGACAAGGTATTTGTACTTATTGCCTTGAAAAGAGTATTAAAAGAAAGAAGAGAAAACAAGGAACAGAATCTGCTGACCAAATGAATTTCCTAAAGCATCTTCCTTTTGCTGAATAAATACAATTATAAATATAATATAGATTCTTATATAACACAGACTTGCTGAAATAATATTCCTTTTAAAGATACACTTTCTAAGTGTTTTCTCAGGTATGTCACAACACAGATTCATTAAGTACGCATTCCTCAAAATTATATTTTCCAGGAGATACGAACCTTTGTTCTGAGGCTGTAATCTTTAGCACTAAAACCCTGATCATTAAGTAATATTTCGCCCCTGACATAGGTCTGAAAAAAAATTAGTTTCTGGCATTTTAGCAAAACATTTTTAAATATTTAAAATGAGAGCTTTTTAAAAGAAAATGGTATTTTGAAAAAGATACACAGATACACTGATTATACATAGAAATACTGAGAAAATTATTTTTAAAAAGAACATCATTGAGTTTTTTAATTTTGGTAGAGGAAGTCAGGTTTAAAATAGCAAACTATTTACAGTTAAATTTTTTGCTTGCATTTTTGCCTTACTTTTCTTCATGGAGTATGTTTCTGTTGCAGTATGAAAACATTCTCTGCTGTAGTTGGGATAAGTCTGCTGAAGACATGACTACATGTAAGGGGGGCAAAGCCATGTAGAAATACCCATGTTAACTTTAAATGAACCACCTTAGAGACTTGGATGAAGAGAATTTCTTTAGTGGGATCCAACACTGTGGAAAAAATCTGTATCACTGTCTTCTGATACACATTTTAGCTCATTTAAGACTGGTTCTTATATCTTAGTTATGCAGTGCCTCCTCTGAGTTTACATTTAGTGAGTTTAATGCTTCAATGGAAAACCCTTGAAGGATAGTGCCCCACGGCTCAGTTCAAGTCTGCTCTGCTGAATTTCAATTCAGAATGTGTGAAGTTTGGACTGCATCAAACACCTTGATGCAAAAGATAGAACATCTTTTAATAGCACCAAAGAGAGGATACTGCCTGCCTTGCAACCTGGTCAAGAAGCTGAAGGAGCAGATGGCAGAGATTTGCTGCACTGTCTATCTGCTCTATTCTCACTCCCCAACAGTTCATATCATGTTGCCTCATGATTCCACTGCCTCAACTGCTCCCTTTAATTAGAAATTCTGCAGCTAGACAGTCATTAGGGATTTTCAGTTCAAGATTTTTAATATCATTACTTAAAGTAAGAGATTTTTAATTCAGCCATTGAGATGGTCAGGAGCTATATAGCCAATTCCTTGATATTTTTGAGCGATTGCCAAAATTTCTCACCACCTGCTGAGTCACAGATGCAAGTCTCTGTCTAATATCTATCCACAAGTATACATATATACATTCACTATAAATGTTAACTTCATAAGAAAATTCTTCACTTTTAAGTAATTTTTGCATGTATCATGCTAACTTTATTCTTAATCTTTATTGATCCATTGGTATAAATATTTCATGATCAAAATCAAGCATATGATTAAATCTCATATCTGTATTGAAGCATGCTGGTCAATATTTGATTCTCATTCACTGCAGAATTGTTAAGGATCCTGAATACATAACATATACACCATTTTCATCATGAGGCATGTCATGTTTTAGAACACAATTCTGTCTCAATATCAAAAAATAGCTCAAAACTCCAAATTCTAAAAATTTTGACTGGCATTCATCTCAGTGAACTTTTAAGAACTGATGCAGCAGGCACATACATCCAAGTTACTCAGCTAGATTCTTTTTATTGGTTTTGGGGAGAAAATGGCATTTTTAAATCTTACATTTATTATTTAAGTCTGTTAATCAGGATGAGATGAGGTGTTTATTAGGTATAGCCATTCTCAAAGCAATCCGCAAAAGGAGACTGGAATACCCTGTTAGGTATAGATTTCTACAACACAAATACCTATACTAGAGACATTTTGAAAGCTACTATTGTTGTCTGGCTATAAAGGCATTTTCTGAAATACAGCCATTCAGAAAGAGCTATACTGGGCTCTTATGTACATCAGATTGTTATGTTTAATTACCTATTTATCCTGTGATTTCCTTCAATCTGCAAAACCTATCTCTTGGTCATATTTTTTTCCCTATGAATAATGCAGATCATGTCCCTCTTTCCTCTCCTCATGAAAAATAAAACCAAAAAACAAAACCCCAACACAGTTATATTTCCATACGGATGAAACAAAGAAGAGAAAACTAAATATATTGAATTCTGCATAGAAGACATATTCTATTAATATATGTAGGATAAATAACAAGATACACGGATGAATGAACTTCTTGTATCCATTACCCTTCTATGGTTGTAACATGTTGCTAGTATAGCATTATCTTGTGATAAGAATGTCTGCAGCCCTACAAAAGATAGGAGTTGAAAAAGAAAATAAATTAATTAGATTTGTGTTCTCAAGGCCAGTAGCAAATTATATCTGAAATAACTCATGTTAATTCAACAGAAACTTAGTCCAAAGACCTTTGCTTATATCTTTTCCAAGCTGTACTACTAAACCATTCAGAACAAAATAAATAGGAAAATAGATCATAAAAGAATTACAGTCGCAAAGGTAGTTGATTGAGGCTCAGATGCTCTTGGCAGCATGACAAACTACATGCATATGATCAGCAAAAAGCATGGAAAAGATGCAAAAAATAATGACATATTTTGCTATTGTATTTATTTTGCTTCTATTTTGTTAATTATGTACAAAATTAGAGGTAGAGGCCACAGCCAGAAAGCAACAGCTCATTACAAAGTAAAACAGAAAACCTATTCAAATAACTGTCTTAAACTGGAAAAAATAAGAGGAGCAGCAACAAAACAAAAGAGATTTTGAGTCAGAAGATAAAAAAAAATAAACCTAACAAAAACAACAAATTAAAAAAAAGAAAGCCTCATCTTTACATCTTTTCAGTGATGAAAAGATTGAGAAAATTATAATAAAATAAAAATTAAATCATTTTCGGTGTTTAATTCTGGCATTGTCTTCAAGACAAATTCCTACTAGAAATCTCTGTGAGAATACTGCAGCTTCCCTAGGCCCTACTGCTTCCCACCTTCACTTCACTGCTCAGCCATACTTTTGTGTCATCATCCTCATCACTACCTGCTGAACACAATGAATTTGTGGAGAAAAAAGAATTCGCTTCCTTAACAACAAACCCAGTATGATTCCTATAAAATTTCTATCTACATTTACAGAAAATATATTTGTAAAAGTGGAAAAAATATCAAAAAGTCAGTTTTTCTGACACAAAAAAAAAAACCCTGAAGTTTTTTTGAAAGGCATTCTATGCCAAATAAATTTTTAAATGAAAATATTCCACCTGTTCCAACTTAACTGTTTTCACAATCATTTAAACCTATCTTTACAAGAACATTTTGCACTCTTTAAATTCACCCAACTTTTTCTGTAGGCTATGCAGGAGGATTTAGTAAGTACAGGAGCCTCATGCAGATATGTTCATATTGGTAAGCTTTCGTGTTTTGATTCCAAGGAGATATCTTGGTAGCTGTACTTGTGAGAGAGTGTCCCTGAAAACTGCCTTTTGCACAAATTGGTTAATAAAGAGAAAACCAAAAACTACATTTTGCCTTGTGAACCCCTGCAATCTAACAGCTTCAAGAGCTGTTGAGCTGTTTGCTCTCCATTCATGTGAGCCTGTGAAAGACAGCAGGGTAAGCATCTCAAGTAACTTTCATTATCTACCAACCCATTCTGTGTTCTGAGTTCCTTTCTTTATTTCAAAGCTTTCCTCTAAGAGCCATACAGGAGATTAAATAGAGACTGAAAACAGTGCAATCATGTTATTTTTTCTTCCTTTTTCATTTTAAAGGATTGGGGTTTATCATCTTTGTATTCTTCATTCCGTCAGCTGAACTAGGTGCCTCTGAAATTTTGTGTTTTCCCTCTGGATTCAAATTCAGACTTGCCCAAAACATACATACACACATAAAATTAAAAAAAAAAAAAAAAAAAAAAAAAAAGAGAGGAAAAAAATTGGTTTTTTTACTCTAAATTTCCATGTGACCTTGGACAAACCAGTATAGAGTTATCTGATTCAGATTCCTCACCAGCATAATTTTTAAAGACTATTTTCCTTTTTGTGACAAGTTGCCGTGGTTTGACCCAGGATCAATTTTCAAACCCTCTACAAATTTGCTCAAAGTTTGAGAGAAGTTTTCAGACAGGCAACAGACTCAGTATAGGGAAATAATATCAAAATTTGTTGCTAACAGAATAAAAACTAAAAAGTAAAATATACAACAATCCTGACTAATTCTCCTATGATGATAAAACCATGTATTTACAAAAATCTCGCCTTCTGCCCCCATGCAGTCGAGGAGCACAAGTTTCTCTTTCACTCTCAGGGCCACAGCTCCAGTTTGTAGTAGCTGGAAAATCTCTTTCTCTCTCTCTCATCGGAATGCAGGGAGTCTCTGCCCCCGCCTCTAGCCACTCAGCTACGTTACCGAGGGTTTACCATGGGCTTTCGAGGGAACACTCGTGTCACCATGTCCTCACCACGGAGTACAGGGAGTTAAAGCTTTCAGTCTTTATTCTCTTCTCGGTGGATGTTCCTTCCACAAGGAGTTTTGGGGGATCCCTCTACAAGCAGGATCGACCCCTTCCTGGGTCAAGGATTCTGGAGGTTTTGGCTCCGTCCCTACCCCAAGAACGTTTCCAGCTGGCTTCTCTCTCTCTGTTTGTTCAGCTCCTGGATGCAGGCTACTCTCTCTGCTCCATCTTCTTGCTGTTGCCACTGCTTTGGCTGCTTTGGCTGCTGCAAACTCAGGGTCTGGCTCCGTGACATGCTGTGCTGCTCCAGGCAGCTTTTCTCTCACTCTCTGAAATTCTTCTGATCTCTACTTCACGATCGCCCCCCCTGAATTCAGGGTTCCCCCTCGGCCACCCCAGAGTCTCTAATTCTTTCTGCACAACAAAGTCTCAGTGAGGGGCTCTGCTTGGCTGCTGTGCCACACCTGGTCGGGGGGAAAAAGTTCCCGGTCCCCACTGGAAAATCTTCTCTCTCTCTCTCTACATCATGGCTTCCAATTCCAACTGTGCCAACACCTTCTTTTCTGGTCCTGTAAAAATATGTCATTTTGCAAAGGTGTTATCAAGCTTCCGATTGGCTCAGCACCAGAAATCCACTCCTGGAGCTACCCATCTTTCAGCTCCAGGGCAGAGGGCTGGTCAAACCATGACATAAGTTGACATTACAAGCTGAAATTACCTTATTGCCAGAAAGTCTGCCACGGGACTTTGAGAAGCAAACAGAAATGGATGAAAGACTGAATCCCTATAAAAATCCCTTAAAATAGCGTTAGTGACTATTCCAGTTTACGAAAGATTGCACTAGTACTGCTCGTGACATCCCTGTTATGCATGTAAGGGCGGAAATTTGCTCTCTAGGACTGAAAAAGCCACAAGCTATAAATTCACTACATAAACAGACAAAACGTTAAAACATGTTTCTACTTTCTATGTATGAATTGTACTTGTAGCTTTCGTTTATCAGCTCAGCACTCCACACATACATGTAAAATTAAGGTGGTTGCTAAAGACTTAAAGGTTAAAACCAGAACCAAGCTATAGTCCATCAATAGTTATAATGTACTCCATCTTTTTCTTTTATCAGCCAAGTGTGAAATACAGGCAGAGAGACTGAACACTGGTTTAATTGAACCACAGTTGCTTAAGTGCTCTCAAGAGGTGATAAATTAAAAAGTGTTTTATCGATGAAAGAAATTGGTTTCTGCAAGTTGAAGAAGCAATATGGCATGAATCTAGTAATAAATTTTTGTTTATCCACTAACACCAAATTGCTACCAATAAAAATTATCCGTGAGATTTTTAACAAGGAAGGAAGAATAAACAGAAGATTCTAGCCCAGACATGACATTGTTTTGCCTTTTTTTTTGGTCAAATTAGTGTCACGTTAAATGGAGAGCTAGTCAAATTATTTCTTGGATGTAATTATTTCAGGTAATCTGATTTATTTTGTCTTGAATGAATGTTCCCCGGGATATATTAAATGGTTTTGTAGCTGGTTTTCAGTTTTAAAACTATGACTTTTTTTTCTGTATTTTTCTTCCTGAAAAAAAATCTTGTCAATTTTTAAAAGGATTTGCATTCCCAAATCGTATTGCACTGGTTATGTGAAGTCACTGAGTAGGTCAAAATACTTACAGGTTTACCTACAAAAATTTTTTCTATATTTTAATGCAATTTTTTTTTCTTAAATTTCCTAGGTAAAATCCTGACCCTAAAGACAGTTGATTTTACCAAGGGCAAGATGCCATATTGCATGTCTTCTAAGTAACTTGCAATGGAATAAAACAGGAAAGGTATTTAAAAATAAGTAAAAAAGGATGGTATCAGGTAAATTTAAAAATATTCCGCAGTTATGATGTCTACCTTTTCCTTCTGTACTGGTTTTGGCTGGGACACAGTTAACTTTCTTCATAGTAGTTTGAATGGGGCAATATGTTTTAGATTTGTGGCTGAAACGCTGTTGGTAACACACTGATGATTTAGTTACTACTGAGCAGTGCTTTCACATCATCCAAACCTTTTCTACTTCTAACCCCATCCACTAGCAAGGAGACTGGGAGTGCACAAGGAGTTGAGAGGGGACTCAGCTGGGACAGCCTGTCTTTTTTTTCCCTAGAGATATTTCACAACCTTCTCCCTCTCTTTTCTCATTTCATATTTGAATAGAAGTCTTTGTTATGGAAATAAAGATCATAGCCACAACTTTATTAAGAATAAAATATAATTATATACTTTCTTTAGAGGCCTGTTCAATAAGTGGAAACAGATATAAACACACCCCAAATAATCCCAAACTGATAGATGCTTAAAGCTATTCCTCCTTCTTCCCTGGCTGCACATGGAGACTGATGCCCTAATTGGGACCAGGCTGTGAATTCAAGCAGCTGAAGACCTAAATTGCAGCTTGTGAGATGTCAGTACTTGTTTTGCACCACACAGTCATCAGAGCCATCCACCCATGGGACCAATGCCTGGCTCTAGGTCAAGTGACACAGTGTGGCTTGTGTGCATGCTGCTCAGGACAAACTCTGATACAAAGCCCTGGCAGAAGCTCTTCAGAATAGCTATAAGCTTGGGTCACGTCCAGGCTCAATTTGGCATCTCTGTGAGTTTAAGACATCATTATTTCTGGAGCTTTTTCAAATCAACCTTTCTGTCTCTCTCTTTCTCATTCTCTCTCTCTTTCTTCTCCCCTCCCCCCATCTTTTTTTCAACATATAATGCCCTGAAATTATGTAAGGACTGTGTTACTGTCTGTAAAACCAATGATTGTACTTTGCAATGACAAGGGCATATGTTGTGAGCCCTGGACCTTGATTTGAAGGCATGTGAAAAGGTTCTGCAGGGGGACTACTGCTACTCCTTCCCTATCTGACCACTTGAACAGAGTTGCCCCCAGAAACATATCTGAATTTAATCACAAAAGGAAATGGTTGATTCACTCAAAAAAAAAAAAAAAAAAAAAAAAAAAAAAGATCTGAACAGGGAAACTGAGATATTAAGACAATAAAGATATTCTCATCATTCTGTAGGGTCCCAGTGTGGAAATCTCATTTTGCTGTACAAGTTTATGGAGTGAATCTTTCTAATACATGAAAGACAGGCTTTTGATTTATCAGAATATCAGATATTTCTGGTTTGTGAGACAAACTGATAATGACGTTTGGACATTTGTGAAAACTTGAAGATGTCGCTTGGGAAGCACCTTAAAATTTCACTATGAGAAACTAAAATTGAAAGATTCAAACTTAGAACAAAGAAAGAAAAATAAAATTACTTTTTTCAGCCTGCATCTATTTGAGGAGGTCAACAATTTTTTCAGGATTTTATCAATACTGTATAATATTTTTGTTGGAAAAAAATTGTTAATCTCTTTTCCATTCTGTACCTTAAAAGACATCTTATCTTTTGTTTATTTATCTGTCTGGTAGTATAAAGTTATAAGAGTTTTCCAGCTCCAAAATATCATTTTCCCATTCAAACTTACAAAATATCTATATAAGGGACCATTTTATAACAACACAGTAAATTAAATACAATAATTCTTCGTGTTCTTTGCCCTCACTTCTCAGGATTCATAATCAGACTGAATATATTAGGTCTTTGGGGGGTGTATGACAAAAATTCTGCCTGTATTCACATTTGGGTGCTTAAACAAGTTCTTCTTCACCCACTTTAATAGTAAAATCCTAGCTGTTAGAATCTCATATGTGAATATATTTTTGAATATTTGTTAGTGATAGCCTCTTCATCATGAGAAGAGCAATGCAAAGCAAAAGCCCAGAAGTGATTCTTGCTAACCAAGATGTTTTCCTAGATCTCTGTCATAAGTACATTTCATTGCCATTAGAGAAACACAGGCATTTCCAAAGGCTTGTCTAGGCCATGGGCTCAGCCAGTCTCTTCAAGGCGTGGATGACGATGCTACCCTTAAAGCACTCTTGCCAAGTGTTTCAGGAATGATAGGATGCATTAAAAAGGTAAAAGACTTAAATTTGCTTTTTAATTTGTACATTTTCTTCTGTCTCTAGGTGCTTTTGTGCTCAGCTGATGAGGGGTTTGAACAACCTTTCCCATTAAGGAAGTATTAATGGGGAACTAAGCATTCTGTTGTAAAAAAACTAATAGATGATGCTGGCTGCACAATACATAAGGGCAAAATCCTTCAGCAAATACACAAAAGCAAAAGTCAAACCAAAAGTGAAGTTAGAAGTAAGCTCCTGTTGAGCTAATGCAGATTCATCCTGCAGCTGCAGAGCAAAGCCACCTGCCCTGTTTGTGAAATCGTGAGGAGTGTGAGGAATCACAGGAAAAAATAAGCATCTGGTGCCCAAAGCTGGACTTGAGGGGTGAAATAACCTGTCACTGGGGAAATCTCTGCAGAAAGCTGTGGGGCTGTCTCTGCTTAATGAAGGAATGACCCTTTCAAAGAATAACCTGCTTCTCCTGCTTGGTCTTCGTGTCAGGACACAGACAGAGAGAGAGGCATTTCATACATATCTGAGCATAGCAGCAAGGCAACCATTCCCACATGAAGTTTATAATTCAGGCAATTATAAATTTATAAAAGGCCATGTTTCTTTCACAGTTTATCTCAGTTTATGCTCAGAAAGCAAAAGGGAGATAAGCAAGGAAAACAAGACCACTAAGTATTGAAGTGAGCATCAACAATGCTGGACATGTAGATGGTCTGAATATGACTTCATTTGCTTAGTTACTTTCTCAGGAAAGTTGAGGCTTTGCTTTTTTTCTTTCACTGCTTTCTTCTGTATATGTCATTTCAAGTTTAAATCTAGAAATATAAATTGGTACAGTGTAGTTAAAATTATTCAATGCTAAACAACTAACATTCAGTGCAGTCAGAATGGAGATCAGACAAACTGAAGTGTCAGAATATGTTCTCGCTTTTCATTAAAAAACAGGTTTATGAGAAGTGACACATTTTGAATGTTGATCAAATTGATTTATTTCCATTAGTTGTAAGTGCCAATTGGTTGCTTGCTGCACTAATGAAAGATTAGATCATTTTAATAGAAAGATCCAAACACTTTCACTGTAAACAGCCCCTGCAATCATCCTATACTTAACTGCTAGAACACTAATAAAATCCTAATTTAAATAGAAATATTACCACTGACTTCCCACCAGGCCAACTTGCACTCATTGTAACTTGACTTGTTTTAGAACAAGACAGAATCTTTTTGTGATTCTGCTCAACAGAAATTGATTTCTTCCTCCCTGGAGCTACATTAGCTCTTGTAGTCTGCAGAATTTGGTGGGGCTGCATTATAGGTTTAGTGGACTCCACAAGGGGTCTTTAATTAAACATGAAGGATATACCTAAATTCACTCTTTTCTTCCTTCTCTTGGGGAAGAGTCAATATTTAACTCAAAGTTTTGAATAAAGCTAATTTTTCAAATTATTTTCATTGTTTATTTACAGTGATTTTTGGTTAGATTTATAAATTTAGAAGAAAGAGATGCCCAAAATGGGTACAACTGATTAAAGAAAAGGCAAGGGATATTCAAAGGAAAGTACAGAAATTTGGCTTTTTGAGCCCAGCAAGAGAAAGGCTGAGAAGGAATATGCTTGGTCTTTATAAAAACATTAGAATCTACATATTGGGTACTGTTCCATCCACCTTCAGCAACTGAAAGCTGTTATTCCAAAGAGCCAATATGTAATCTGAGTAAACTTGGGCTGCAAATCAGAAAGAGATTCCTACCTTTGTGAGCAAGCAGGTTTTAGCAGACATTTCTAAGTGGATTGAAGGAGGAAACCCAGATGGCTTTTACAGAGGAACACTTTCTGCAATAATTTATTTGTCATAGTATTGGCAAAACAGACCAAACTCTGACTATGTCTAGTCCTCTTGTCTTCCATTCCTATGAGCATTTAAAGTCGGCAGAAAAGGTTAATGTTAAAGTCATGTTACCGGGTGCTGTAGGCTTGGGTTGTTTAGCCTGGAGAAGAGGAGGCTCAGAGGTGACCTCATCACCGTCTATAACTACCTGAAGGGAAGTTCTAGCCAGGTGGGGGTTGGTCTCTTCTCTCAGGCACTCAGTAATAGGACAAGGGGGCACGGGCTTAAGCTCTGCCAGGGGAAATTTAAGTTGGATATCAGGAGAAAATTCTTTACAGAGAGAGTAATTAGGCATTGGAATGGGCTGCCCAGAGAGGTGGTGGATTCACCATCCCTGGAGATTTTTAAACACAGATTGGACGTGGCACTGAGTGCCATGATCTAGTAAATGGACTGGATTTGGACCAAGGGTTGGATTCTATGATCTCGGAGGTCTTTTCCAACCCAATCGATTCTATGATTCTATGATTCTATGTTAATGATCTCAGCTTCAGTATCCGATGCACCACAGATTACAATTAAATATCTGTTTAATATCTGGGGTTTTTTTGTTTGCAGCTTTTATAAACTCTGTTTAGAGCTTTCTGAAGTCAGCTGAACTGTTTTTTTTTCATTCCTAGTGAGGAACAAATATTGTCATATCACAAGATGCACTGACCTACCCCTACCTGGCCACAAGTCTTTTAATTTAATCTGTTGTCTGAGGTTGTCAGCAGAAGTGTGGGCAGCCTTGAACAGCAGTGCAGCTCAGATGCAGCTCCTCAGATGGGTTTCCAAGACATGTAGGTAAAAGCATCTCCGTCTCCTGAGATACTTATCACTTATCCACTGAGCCCAGAAGAAACCAAGACAGTTACCAGAGGCTAGAGGCCTAATCTTCCATCAGGTACAAGGAATCAGGAAGAACCTGAGCCGTAACTACCACATGTATCTGCTTATATGAGTTAAAGCCTCCTCTGAACTCACCAGACTGCACAGCGTGGGCTTTTAATGGTGCACCTGAAGATGTGTCTTTAAGGAGTGTGGGTTGAGTGGTGCTAATATAAGACAGTGAAAGTAGTTTATGTGATGATCTCTGACAGAACAAACCAATTTAACTTTGTTCCAAATAGCTCAAAATGTGCAGAGCAGACCCTCTTTGTGGCAGCAGGACAAATGTCCAACTTTCTTTTCTCCTTCTTGCTCTACCCAATCTCCAGGCTACAGTGACAGCTGCAGAGAGGAGCCAGTCAGACTCTTTCTGCTGATTTGTTTGGACTTTGAGTTTTTATGTAGTTAATCATCCCTGTTCCTCCCAGTTCATGCATATTACATGGTCCACTTCTTACATCCCTCCCACACACTTCTCTCTAGTCAGTCTCTCTCTATTTTTCTATATCTGCTCCCCTCAACATCTATTGGTTCTTTCCACCCTAAGCTCCTAAAAAAAACCAAACAAGCCACCCCACAACGTCATGTTCATACTGTAGCCCTTGACTTTTCTGTGAAAGCTTGAGGTTCAAGGCAGGAGTCTCACCAGGTGGAAGCTAGTCTTGTGTGGCTTCTCAGCATTGACATAAAAAAGAGCCCAGAGAACAGCAGCAGTAACAAGGAGCCACCACTTCACCACTTAAGGGAAATTACTATATTTGATCACCTTTTGGATAATTCTGTTTTAAGTTCTACAGTATCTAGTTTTTAAGTATGCCATTTTGCAACATGCCGGGTAATAATTTTTAAAAGTAGGCAGATTTTGAAGTCTGTTGACAATAGAATTACAAGTTTTTCCTAAAATCAAATACTTTGATAGATAAGAGAACCTAAGTTTAAACATGCTCTTTTTGGTAAATGCTGGTATAAACACTAACAATGATAAACCAGGGGGAAAAAATCAAATACTTTCTCTTTAGTTTTTCAATTGAGGTACCTGATTTATTCCACAAATTTTAAATTTTAATAATCTTTATCTGTTGAAAATCTTGTTGCATTCAGTGGGTGGACTGTATCTGAAACACAAGAAGTGAAAACACAATATACATACATGACCAGATTTAGGAAATTTTTTGTTTCCAAGTAGCTAAAGACAGAATGTACATGAAGACATTGACAAGGCCAAATACTCATTTTTACCTTAGAAACACCTGATCTTAAAGTCTGTAACTGTGAAAATATTCTTTTAACACTAGCTTTGTCTGCAGCTCGTTAGTCACCATACCTGTGCTCTATAAATTTTATTATGTAGTGTAAGTTGGTATTAAAATCATGTTTCCGTTGTGATGATTGACATAATAGCTTAGAAAAGAGGTTTCGATGGTGAGCTTATTATTTGGTTGCTAAGCAGTTATACTTCTTACCATTCAATGTAAGAAGAGGCAATACTTCTAAAATCAGTGTTCTCAGATTTTCTTCCTGGCTTTCCTCCCAGGTAGTTCAGAAGAACCGCTCATTAAATTCTAAGATTCCTCCAAATGTTTTGCCCTCAGCTATTGTGTAACAACTTCTGAGTATTCTTACACTCATGGATTCAAAGGAAACAGTCAGAAACTACTTATTTTTGGGGAAAGGATGATCTAACTCCTTTCCAGGCTCAGCATGTGTTCAGGTGAAAAGCTAGTTCCCACCAAGGAGGCAGCATGATTGACACAGCCAGGCAGGCTGGATGGGGGCTGCCTTGTCAGCATGGACCATTGATTAGCTGAATTCCTAAACATATCCAAACATCTTGCCTCTTGAAATTGATCATAAAACAAAACAGAAAAAGATCACAGAAACCATCTTCATTGCCCTCCTTTGGACACACTCTAACATTTAATAACTTTCTGATATTGTGGTGCCCAAAACTGCACACAATATTCAAGATGAGGCTGTACCAGTGCAGAGCAGAGCGGGACCCACAAGGATCATCGAGTCCAACTCTTAGCCCTGCCTGAAGAATCTAGACACCATGTGCCTGAGACTATTGTCCAAATGCTTCTTGAACTCTCTCAGGCTTGATGCTGTGACCACTTCTCTGGGGAGCCCATTCCAGTGCCTAAACACCCTCTGGGGTAAGATCCTTTTTGCCATATCCAACCTAAACCTCCCCTGACACAACTTCAGGTACTTCCCTTGGGTCCTGGTCCTGTCACTAGTCACACAGAGAAGAGATCAGTGCCCATCCCTTTCTTATATTGCAGTGCCCAAAACTGCAAACAACATTCAAGGTGAGGCCACACCAGTGCAGAGCAGAGCAGGACAATCCCCTCCTTCGACCGGCTGGAGATGCTTTGCCTGATGCCCCCCAGAACACAGTTGGCCCTCCTGGCTGCCAGGGCACTGCTGACTCATGTTCAACGTGCCATTGACCAGGACCCCCAGGTCCCCTTTCATGGCACTGCTTTCCAGCATCTCGTTCCCCAGTCTGTACAAACATCCAGGGTTGCCCCACCCAAGGTGCAGAATCCGGCACTTTCTCTTATTGAACTTCAAATGGTTGCTGATTGCCCAGGCCTTTAATTTGTAGAGATCTCCTAATTTGTTGAGATCTTGGGACAATGCACATTCCCATCCCTACCCAGCACTGCAAACTATCAGCACAGCACTCCAGCTCACTGCTGATTTCTCTTGAAGACAAAGAGTAGCTCAGCTTAGACCTCTCAGAAGCAGAAGCTCATGGTGGGTTCCTGAAATAGCTCTGTCATCATTACCTGAAGGGCTGCTGTTAAGCTTGTCATGGCTTCCTAGGGCTGGCTCCTACCTACAGCCACCACAGCCTCCTTGCTTCAATTTGTGTGCACACATTCTCTCTCTAAAACTTTGTTAGCAAGATTATTTTGATTTAAATGAGAGTATTTCTTTTTTTAATTTCCTTCAAGTAGCTGAATTAAATCATGGAAGCGGTGAACCACCTAGGAGAACCACCTATGCTTTAAAAAGAATAAGTACATGCAACCCCTACTACCCACCCTCAACTCACACATGTGCATACAGGCACACACACACACGCAAATTATTTATGATTATGTTTCCACCTGTGCTAACACGGACAGGAATTTACAACAGTATTGAGAAAGTTACAAGCAGTACCTCAGAAATTCCACATTTTACTGAGCTGTGTTATTATGGCACATTTGTCAGGCAGCCAAATGCTGTGTGAGCCCTACAATTGATTTACAGCAACATCTGCAAGAATACTTGAGGAAGAGGAGGAAAGCAATGTCCACTTTTGAATTCAGTGTTCCAAAGAAACTAATGGTGGTAGGAGATACACAACCAGAAAACACAGAAATAAGCAGCATGTTTAAAGTGTTATGTGCTAAATGTTACAAACAGGAGGGCAGAAAATAAGAAATAAGGTCAGACGGGAGAATAACCACAGCCTTTTCAGGCATGTCTTAACTTAGCTATATAAAACACTTGGCCTTAAAAAAAGCAGACCCTTTTCTTTTTTTTTTTTTCTAAGGAATATATGATGCTTGAGCAGGAAGCCAACATATGCTCAAAACTCCTTTGCGAAAGACCCCATTAAAAAAAAAAAAAGGAAAAAAATCCCACCAAATTTATATAATAGTTACCTTGTAATTGCTATGAGCTACATGAATAAATCCCTACTTCTCCATTTAAGATCGTTTTGTGAGGAGAAAAGAGGTCCAGTATTGAAGAGCTGGAAAGGTTTGGCAGAGGAAAGAGGTAGGAATGTCTTTCCCAGATCCCTTTCCTCAGCCTCTGCACCTACAATAACTTGCTCTTCTGTTTGCTTATCAAACAATTTCTCTGCAAGACAGCAAGATGTTGAAGAAAGCAAGAAAGATAGCTGATGATATTTGGGAATGTTGAATATGACTTCCATTATCCAGCAATACAGTATTGTTTAAGTTGTTTTTTTTTAAAGTAAATGTCATTGATCAAACATTATAGACTCTAAGAAGTTTCTGCAGCTGCCTTGTTTGAGAGATAGCTCCATGAAGGAGCTACAGCCTTTTATTTGCACTTCAGTTTAACAGGCTGCTGCTTGAGAACACACGCAGAATTATTCTTGAGGAGAAAAGAGAATGCAGAAAGAACTGTGTCTTGCCAATACCACCCAAGGAGACTTTCTGCTGTGCCTTTTGTAACTGGACTTGTCTATCTTACATTGGCCTTTTTAGCCATCAGTGTGCTTGTAGCAAGCATGGATAGAATCCTTCTCAAATCTTCATTCGCGAAGCCTAGCCATGATGAGTTTAACAAGAGAGATGATTTGGGTGTTGCTCACACAGCTCCTTAATCTGAGGTGCTGCTTGAGATATGCTGGAGCAAGGCATCCCTGGGGTAGGAGTCACCCGGAGAGCAAGGCTGCCACTGCAGCTCCCACGTCAACAGCAGCAAGTCTGAGAGGCTGCTCGGTGCTTGTTCAGAACCCACCTTGGGTTACACAGAAAGTGTAGGGACCAGCTTCCTACAGTTCTCAAAGCATACAGAAAACAGAACATTTCTAATCACACAGAAAAATACAGAGCCTGACTCTTTATGATTATAGAAACTTGTTGAGTCAGTACTTCTAAGAAGAAATCAAGAAAAGAAACATGCTCTGGCAGCAGTGAGAATCAATCCACAGGGACCTGCCAAACTCAGATCAAATGGATTTGGGAAAAGGGATGTGCAGCAGGGAAGAACAAGCAAGAGTTCTACGCTCTCTGGCTGTGTGCCTGGTCTGTGCTGCCCTGATAACCCAAAGGGCTCTGCACTCTATGTTCCAGTTCCAAATGGAAAAGGGAAAATTAAAAAAAAAAAAAAAAAATTGAGACAGGTCATTTCAAAGTGAAAATTCAAAGCATTTCTATTTTTCAGATTTTTTTTCATGTTCTGATTCAAGCCACTTAGTAAAACAAGTGCAGTGACTCAGTGTCTCAGAGTTGTTTTTTGATTTCATCTTCGCTTTTCTTAAAAAAAACCCTACTTTGAGTGAAAATGCTATTTCAGACAAAACTGCTGGAGTGTGCTGGTAGGTGAAACAGCACAGTTGTTACAAGCTACAGAGCAATAAACAAACAAACACATTTTTTAAACAAGGCACTTAAGAACCTCAGTTTATGTTAAAGCATAATTTTATTCATTGTTAATGCAACTTTATGATTAGTCATATTTTCCATTATCACCACCCTTTTACTACTTTACCTACTGTGTGGTCACAGTTGCGTGAAATTTAATTCATTCTAAGTACATTTTTAGACATAGGTTTTTGTGCCCTTGCCAAAATCTGAGAGCAGATTAACTTTTCCCTGCTAATAGCAAATACCTATGATGCTGCTGCAAGCACCCCTAGCACCCCTGACACTTTCCACTCTTTGGCTTACATGGAAGGCTGTGTAAGCTAACTACAATGGAGGTCGTGTTTCCCCTTTCCTAAGGGAAGGTTAATAGAGAAAGAACTTTACACTAATGCAGAATTCGATCAGTTTGTGGCAGAAGCCCGGCTATGGGCAGCTGGCTGCTGTAGCGCTGATGCTTTCTTAATGCTGCTGGTGTAATGACCTGCAGCAGGTAGCAGAACAAATACAGTTTATTTTAAGCTAGGAGAGGGGCTAGTTTCAGTTATAAGAGCTGGCTTGATTATGTATGTCTTCTACCACTTACTCAAATAGTAGCTTCCTCATTGCTGTGCTAGTCAGTCACAGCTACTAAAAATCCATAGAACAAAAGCCTCATTTGGAGAAGTGTTAACAATTATTATGTGGTACCAGTGGATCAAATATTTTTTTGTGTGAGCTCTCTGGTTAGTCAATAGTCTGCAAAATTTTTCTATATGCTGTAATGCAGGCCATGAGGGACCTCCAGATGCCAAATGAAGGACTAAGTCTTTCTGGTTACTTCTAAGAGTCTAGAATCACAATGAGATTGAAAAGCAATTCCAAACCCCCAACATACTCTGTGTCCTGCAGAAAATGCACAGTTGCCCCATTCAAGAGCTAATAGTGTGGCAGCTCTAACTCCTTGATAAACTTATTGAACTGTGTTAAGAGGAGTAAATGTTAAAACCTGCACAAGTTATTCCCTTGGAACAAGGGGATTATTCAAAACCCCCCTAAGATATTACAGGAACCCCAGCCTTCCTCCCTTGCATTCACTTTACAGTATCTCTGTAGTTCTGCCTTACAGTAGCTTTGCCTACTTCCCTATCATGCTGTGCCAGCATGTTAGCAGCAGGACAGAATTAGATAGGGCTGTCCAGTGCTGGCACATCTACGAAACTCAGTATGAAACCTCACCATTTGAACAGAGGCTGGAGCCCTGAATTCTCCATGTTATAGCAAAGCAAAATGGAAGCATAAACAACACCCAAGGACATCAATGTCAATTACTCCATTACAGTCTTTTGTTATTTCTAAAATAAGTAGGCTGGACATCAGGAAGAGTGTCAAAGGTAGTTTCTTTAACTGGACAGGAATGGATGTGGTTTTTCATCATTTAGCCATAAAAGAAGCTGAAGACTCACTGATCAAGAAGTTATTTCAAACGGTTCTATAATCAATACCTGGATTTTGATAATCCAGCAGCAGACCCAAATCATAAATCATAGCTTCTCCATGCACATCTACAAAGGAAGTCCTGAAAATAAGCAGGCTGCACATTGCTATGGCAAATGAGAGGGTATTATATCATTTCCAGTGGCATATTTGAAATTCACAGGGCTTAAAATTAGTCACCATTCATTTCAGAACATAGTATATAGAGGTGCTCAGATTGCAAACTCCTGCACTACACTTGCTGGCGAACAGCCCACAGTCAACAGTCAAACTGAACGGGAATAATACAAAAGCTCTTGTTGAGGGCTGAGGAAAAGGGATCATGCAGAAGTGCTATCAGTAGAGTCCTTAACATAGAGTAATTTACGGTTCTGTTCTCTGTAGTGTGGGAAATAAAATTCTGAGCTCAAGTCACAAAGCCTAAATTTGTTTTACAAGCAGTAAAGTTAAATGCTACCAACTTCACTCCCAGGTCCTGCTGTCCCATGGCATTCCTGAGTCACACTGATCACACGCATTCTGACACAGTGGACCCCGTGACTCTGGGAAACTATGCACTGCACCAGCAATATTTAGACGAACACAAACACAGAATAACAAATGGATCTTGTTTCTTGCCTACAGAAAAGGACATTTTAGATGCAGTAAGGCGTAACTCTCCAGATGATGTGCTCTTTGGTGCACAGCTGCTTTTGGCATTTTAAAGCAGAGGACGAGTGGAATTAAATACACAAAAAGCATTGTAAAGAGGACAAGAATGCACGTATTTGATTGTAAATATTTTATTTCTGCCTCCTCAATTATGAATTTACTGCACATTTGTACCAAAATCTTCCTAATGCTGTGGCTAGCCACAATTCCCCTTCTCTCTTCTAGCATTCAACCTCTCCTTACTGCCTGCAACTGCACTATACTCTGTAAACCGAATCCATTTGTCCTAGCCTGACACCACAGTGATAGGACAAGCAGAGAAACTGGAAGCAGAATAGTGTAGGTTATCAAGAAGGTCCCCTGAGGACATGGGAGCAGTATTGAGCTGAGAAAAAGAGCAGCCTGGGAAACAGGAGAGGCTACATGTGCCTTTTGGTAAGTGATAGGGTGTGCACATATGTTATTTCAGTGGAACTACTGACCCCTAAATACTTCAGCACAAAAACCATGAGAAGCACCTTTTGCCACACATTAGTGAGCAAAGATACTATTGCTTTTATTGACTGCTATAAGTAACGCTTCCCTGAAATATAATAAAGTAAGGTATCTAGTAAGTTCTTCATTGGAGTAAAATGGTTACATACAAGAACTGCATCTTGTTATACATTGGCTTCTTCCCTTCACTAAACAGGCTGAGGTTCTTTTCTCCCCTTATTTTCTTAATAAAATAATTACATAAGGCTGGTAAACTGACATCCAAGTAGTCGGTCACGTTCTCTATGACAAAGCAATACACAAAGTGAGAAAAAAAGGCAAAAATCTGTAAGTGTAATTCTCTGAGATGTATCACATCTGCAACAAGAAGTCTTACAAGTAGCTAGTACAATTTCTACTTCTATTTATATTCAAAAAGTAACACAATCCTCAATAACGGTCCTGGCCTGTAAGGCTGGCAGAACACAAATTTTTGCAGCGCAAATCTACCTCTTAGTTTTAAGCTTCTTTGAAGCAGCTCAAGGAATAAGGCTTAAGTGTTCAAGAGATCCCTGAAACTGAAATGTTTGGTGACACTAATGAGTCCTCGGTTGGAGAAGTGGCAATATTCTCTGGCAGAAACTTTGGGCCTAGCTCTTTGCCATTTGTCAAGATCCATTTACACTGAAGTAAAGAACTCTAAATTAAAGCATTTGGTGCTGAAATACTGTAGCACTCTGTCAGGTTTTGTCTTTGAAATAGTAACAGCCTCCAGTATGCAGGTATCCACCAGTGTTATGCACACCATTTAGGTTACTGTTTTGAAATGCTTGCTCCAGAGAGATTCTGGTAAAGGAGTAACTCATCTAAAATTTTTAAAATTATTATTCAGGGCTTGCAGAAACTATACCTCAGCAGTTGCTTGCATGAGTTCAACAAGCAAAACATTCTGTTGTGTAAAGCATTAAGAGCATACTACCTTTAAAGAACATTCTACAAGTTTTGAGTCCATGACAAGATTTCAGTTGCTGCTGGTCATGAAACTGCAAAATGTCTGTCATTCAGCAACACTTGTTTCTCATTCTAAGACTCTGAGATGCAGTATAAGATTTACTTACTGTTGGCTGCAACTTATTTTCCCATCACATCAACTTAAAATTTAGCTTTCAGCTGTGTAAACATCCAACTCCCAACTCCCTAACATCTGAATCTTCAGAGGGGAAAAAGAAAGGGGGGGGGGGGGGAAAGAACGAAGGCAAGTGAACTTGCAAGCCTTTAAAACAGATGTTTGGTTACATCAGTGGCCTTAAAAGAACTATTAAGATATTGCAACTATCTTGAAATTTACAGATTACCACTCTATTTAAGCACAATCCATTAATTAAACACAAAAACTGGCTGGCAGAAAAGAGGACTTTGCAGCTTTCACTTCCATTTATGGGTACTTAAGGCATCAAATAAAGTTTAAGTCATTTGTATGTTTAGGTTGCTAAATGAAATTTGATAGAAAGCATTTAAAATTCATTGACCCTGAACATTTATTTAGGTACAGAGATCCAAGCCTTTGGAAGATTAGGATCTTTTCAAGGAAGATGAAAAAGTAATAAATGGGATTGCTATTTTTCTCAACCCTCCCCCACTACAGAAAATAAATTTAAGGCTTGTTTTTTATGATGGAGTTATTAAGGATAAACATTAACTCTGGAATGAAAAATGTACTTACCGTTTATAACTTTGTTGCTGTTTAATATGTCAAAAAGGTAATGTTTGGTTACAAACACGAGCTTATTACAGCCCCCAGCTCTTCTCTCCCTAAAAAAGGGGTCAGTGGGGAGGGGGCTGAGGGGGAGCAAAAGGAGAGCTATCGAGTGAATAAAATTTAAGATTTCTTGCCTTATTGACTTATAGCTTTTGTTTAACTCATGAAAAATTAATCTCTTTCAAATGCACTTAATTATAATCAAACACCCATATCAATGTCTGTCAGCACATCAGCACATCTGGCAGCAATGAAGACAAATTAACAATAAGTCAAAAAATCTGGCAATATGATCAACTAAAGCACGCAAAATCCATTCTGTACACTTAGACCACCAGCGACCAAGGATGGATTAACTTCCTGTCTCTAATACTGGTGCCTAAAGTAAAGGGAAATTGCATTGCAATCTGGGTACCAGGTTTCTGGCTACAACTAAAAGCCCTTAACTCAGCTACACCAGGCAATGAAATCTTTGCTCGAGCTTTAGCCATGATGCCTGTGATGGCCTACTTTAACAGCTGCATTTAATTTAGTTTAAAAAAAGATATCTGGCAACCATGTAAGTTTGCACCTTCAAAGCAGGCAGATTTAAAAAGCCAATCTCCTATAGTAACCACTTTAGAATCTCACTGTTCTAATGGAGTGATGACAACAAGATTCACAGATTTTTAAAATAGTAGGTATCCGTACACAGAAAACCAAAATAGAGTGTTTTCACTTAGTTTTAATTACTATGTTATAATAAGCAATCCTCTTTTTCCAACTTCTTAGAGTTGAAGATATTGTGTTCATTACTGCAAATATAATCCAGCAAGAATTCACAATTGTTCAACTTGACCGAGCAATTAAATAAAGCACAGATCTTTTTTATAACCAGAGAAAGGCAGCCAAGTAAGGAACAGAAGCACAAATTAAACCAAAGTAAACATTATCTTGTACTTGGATTGCCTTCTCATGTTGGGCATGGAGTGGTCGTAGAAGCAAAAAAGGAGGGAGAAAGGGTATGGGAAAGCAAAGACTCAGGCATGCACTGCATATTTGGCAAACACTGAACGCTAACCCGCTCAGAAAAGAGCAGTGTTACCAGGTAGATATACAGTGCCTTTTTTCTTCTACTGAATAGCGTGATATGAATTTGTGCATCTACTGTGCATATCCTGCAACAAATGCAGGCACACTACAACACAGGCATGGAAAAACTGGCAGTACTACAGCCTTGTGTGCATGAAAACTGGGAGCGTGTGCGCACAGTGGAAATTCGCTAAGTGGAAAAGACTTGCATACTTATTTTGGTTGAAATAGCTTCAAGCCACTTTTCCAGCAGCCATGGCAGGACCACACCAACTCTTTGAAGATGAACATATTTTACACAGTAAATCTAAAGGTACAAGTTTAGGTCAAACAAAGGTGCAAACATGTATCAGAAAACACTGTCTAGAAACGTAATTCACACTGTTCATTCTTCATACACTAATGTGGGTCAGAGACCACACAGCAGCAGATTTTATTAAAAGTAATGTGCAAATAAGATGCATGATACCTGCAAACAGCATGGAGTTTCCATTTGTAAAAAGGTACAAGTAACAGTAAAAAATTAGAATGCTTACTGCTCATTTCAATAAAATGAAGTCTGACATAGAAATACATGTGCTGTATTATTTACACCATTAATTTACAAAATATATTTGCATTAAAAAAGCTATAAAATAATTACAAATATAGTATTTTTATAAGGAATGTTTTTTCAGTACAACAAACGAAGAGCACTTTGGCAATTATGCTTTATTGGAATAAAAATACATTTTTTTCTTCAGAATTCATAGCATCATGTGGTTTCTTTCTTTCCTTCTTCTTTTCCTTAGTCTCTTTTTAAATAAAGTTTCATACT
This sequence comes from Pseudopipra pipra, assembly GCF_036250125.1. Lineage (NCBI taxonomy): Eukaryota > Metazoa > Chordata > Aves > Passeriformes > Pipridae > Pseudopipra > Pseudopipra pipra. Next base: position 43,918,383 of record NC_087553.1, on the reverse strand, counting down.
GAGGTAGTAGTATGTCAAAGTATTTCTTTGGTTCCAGAAATCAATAGCAAGTCCAAAAAGAGCTATGTATCCAAATCACAGGATTGGAAAGTAGAAGTCCTAAAGTTTTCAAATGACTGTTTGCAAGTATAAAAGCTATTTTCTCCTCTAGAATCTGTCCTTTCCTTTCCCTCTTCATCTGCCTCTGCATCAAAGTCCAGTGAGGCATGATGATTATTACGGGAGGTTTTCGGTTGGCAATTTGCTGGCTGCCTACAACTTGAAAGAGTGTCCAGCTGAGGCCTCCATAAAGGCTTTCCAAATGTTCCTGAAAGACAGTAAAAGAGTGAGTACAGCAATACCGATGCTAACAGCTTTGTGCCTCACCAAGAGCTGCATGTTGGAATGCAAGCCAAAGATTGACAGAAAAAATTCACCATAGTGAAATTTTACTTCACTGTTGTTTTACCCCTTAAAAGAAAACATCAATGTGATCACAAGTATAAAGCAAGACTCTGCCACCTGAGACATTAAAAACATTTCCAAAGCAATTGTATAGCCACCCACAACTTTCTTTCTTTTGTTTTCATGACTACTTCCATACCCATTTTAATTTGGAGAGGGTGGTGAGGGAGGAGGTGGGAACACAGACCAAACTGCAAATGCAAGACACTTTCCAATGCAAAGGTCACAGCAGTCTCCCTGTTTTGTTCTTCAGTGAACGAATGGCACATACCATCTGCCATGTAGTTCAGAAAAAATAAAACAGGTTTTTAAAAAAATTTAACTCCTGACCTGTATTGAGTTATGCAACATCATCCCACAGTGCAATCCAAATGCTAAAGAAATCTTTTTCTGGCTAGCATGTCTCATTAATAATAAAAGTCCAGCTAGCCACACGCTCCATTCATAACTGATCATCTAGCCATTTGTGGGTAAAGAGAACAGTTGTAACCCAACGAGAATTCAGCAGTTCAGTTCAATCTTTATAAATAATTATCTGGATTTACTAGTCAGAAAATAATTAGCATCAGCACCTCTGCAAGAAGGGCCTTCTCTTTTTTCATTGATACAGCTATCGCAAATCAGCGTCTGTAAGAGACACTCAAAGGACTTATTTTTAGAGGAAAACATGCCACAGGCTGATTTTGAAGAACTTGAGTTTTTATTAATAACTTAACACTACTATCTTTAATAAATTTTGAACCCAAACCACCACACTTTTGCTTTTGCTGAGGGGCTAGAAGCAAGGGTTTTAAGTAAAACCGTCATCTGAGAAGTTACTAAAAATGGAATTGGACAAGATCCACATTTGCATCAATGATTTGTAGAGCAATTTTAACCTAATACAATATGAAAGGATGTTCCTCACAACAGCAAAGCTACAAATGAGTCCTATCTTAAAAACCAAAATCCAAGCTATGAACTTCCTGATTCATGCATTGACAGTAAAGTTAATTCCAGCTGTCTTCTTCATTGTGATTCTATAAGCAAAAGGGGAGTTGAATTTGAAGACAATGCTAAAAAAGTGGATTCACAACTAAGGACAAGAAATCTATCACAACTTCTTCCAGTCACCACCTCTGAGATCTAGCCATAGGTTCTTTGAGGCAAGAGCGCTAATGATTAAAAAGCATCCAAGGCAGTGATGATGCAACTTAAGCGGGGTAGTAGCCTAAGAGAACTGATGAAAAGAGTAGTTCTGTATAGATTTTTAGGGCAAAAAGAGGACTCTGTGCCCTTGATATGGCATTAACTCCAGGGTATACAAATGTACAGCTGAACTACTTCCTGCAGGAGCCCTATCCACACAGTCCCACCACAGTAATAGTGGCAGGCAGCCAGGGGGCTGGCCACGTGTAGTCGCAGGGCCTCTGCCAGATGTCCTGGCATCTGCAACATTTTATAGTTCAAACATCTGGCTTTCGAAGGGGGAAAACTTCAGAGGTTGTGCCTCCCTCCCCACCCCCTGAGAACAAAGAGCCCAGTGATGCGCATTCCCCCAGGTCCCCTTGCAGAGCCATCAGACCCAGGCCTTGATCAGCCAATGCTGACACACCAGCCGGGAAACAATCCACGGTACCAGGGCTGTGCTTGGTGTAAAGACATCACAAGGATGAGAGCAGTATGTGGTTTTATATGCATTTTAAAATAACCAATATCCAAAACTTAAGAAGCTTCAAAGGTAAAGCTTTTCTCCTTCCCCCCATCTCTTCCTGCAATCTGGATTAAAATTGTAAACCCTGAACTAAACTTTGGGAACTCTTTTTGTCATACAAACCATGAGAAAAGGACAAAGGGGGGTAGAGAGAGCATTTTTACATAGTGCCTTACTTTTAAGGGTAAATAGTTCTGGCTTCCTATGTTACATGATACATACTCATACAAGTTCAAGTCTCCCCACCTGCCCTGAGCCCTCCTGAGACCTTGCAGTTACCTACCTTTTGCCTGTTATGTATCCTAACATTTACGGAAATTTGCCATCTATATTAAGACAGAAGATAAGAATCACATCACTGATGAGACTTTCATGTAAGTGTGAGCTATTAAAACATCCCAGTAACCTAAATATTCTCATCACACAGTTTTACTATAACCACTCCTCTGTTCCTCAGCTTAAAACATTTGGGAAAGAAAAAACTGAGAAATCAGTTTTGCTTAGTGTTGTAAGGAGGAAGCAAGACAGCAAGCCTGAATAAAAAACAACAGCTAGAACATACCCATGAAAGTGCTGTTACTCATAACAGATGAGGGTTCCAAACTTCTGTTTAAATCAAATGTGTCCAAGTTCAGACTTTTGCTTTTTAATCCAGTTCCTTCATTTTGAGTATAAATAGAATTAATCAATCTGCTACTTGCAGCCTGCATCCCAATAATGCCAACACACTGGTCAAAGGGATCATCCAGTGGAGGCAAGTATTGATAGCATTCCTTTTTCCTTAAATATCCAGACTCATAAGGATCCAAGCATGCTGTTCTTTGGTCAGGGCTGCAACCTAAAGAAAATGAAAAATTGTTTTCATACAGATTCATCATAACACAAGATTGAATTAGGACTAAAACTTCCCCCCGCCAACTTACCTGCATTGTATGCTTCAAATGCATCAGAACTATATGTGTTTCCTTTTAAATACAAAGTCCCTGAAGTCCCCAGATAGTGGCATAGGAATGGATCTGCAACACCCTCCAAGTCTGTTTCACTGCTGTTATCTAGATGGCAAATGCCTTAAAAATAAAATTGACATGTCAGTATAAAATCTTTTCTGAATCTTCGGCTTACAGTTTCTTAAGAACTCCGTGTGTTCAACTGCATTTCATAGTGTATTTTAGAGCTTGATTAGGTTCAACCTAACCTTTTGATGAGAATTCTAATTCAGCAAGTGTTCAATTAATTAGCTTAACAGAGAATGTGTCACACTTGCTTCACGATACAACCCCTAAATAACAAAACAAAACCCATCACAGGCATCAAAGCCAGGGACGACTTCTAAAGCACTGGAAGCCAGGTTATGCTCTGTCTCAAAGACACCTTTTGGAGCCCAGACTGTCAACACAAAAGTCCTGGGTGGAAGAATCTGAAGGAGTCACTGGCTGCTTGAACAGCTATAGAGATTTTCAGTTAAAATGCTCCTGAAGGTGTGGACATGGTCTGTGGTTCTTGACCCACAAAGAGGCTGCTCCTCTCACTACCCTACAATTGTAGCACTATCTCACCACCACTTCATTGCCACCTGTTCCAACTCCCGATTGTATCTCAATCCCTACCTCTTCCCAGCAAAGTGCCTTTTCCTCCCTAATGCAGGTATGTTACACTAGATTTTCAGCTGCCAGATGTATAAATACCAAGTACTGCAGCATAAGGTAACTTGCAGTCACTTTAAATCTCTTGACTCTGACCCTAATGACTTTTCTAACTGGCAAGTTTAAAGAGTTAAACTAAAGTTACACTGGTATTATCACGTATGCCCACATTCCATTAAAGGATCCTTTTCAAGCAGTAAGAGCTGAAGACAAGCTGTTGCTTTGGACACTTCTTTTGGAAATGTGATCATCAGTTTAAATTTACCCTTGAGATTAGAGAAAAACTTCATAATTTAATAAAAGCCATAACCTTATTTGGATGAAAAGATCCGAGTTCCTGTTATTATCTTTTTGAAGCAATATTAAGCAATAAATTTCACATCCTCAAACTTCAGTAAAGACGCTTCTTTAGTGTTATTTCTATTAGTCAGAAAGACAACAGCAAAACTACAGCTACTCAAGCAACATAGAAAATCTGCTTAGCATTTTATACCTACCATTACTGTCTCTCTGCTGCAAGAAATACCCTCCCACAGAAGAAGTGAGGAACTGATGATGACTGCCATTTTCAGATGAGCCATATCCATCCTGCCTTTCAGCTAGTGTCCCCTGGGATGACAGGTAACTGGGAATGTCAGCAGGCAAATTTGTTTCATCTGTGGGGATGCAAAACACATACAAAAGCCATCAGCATACTTCAGTTTTAGAAGTACTTATAAATTTGTCAGCAAAGCACTGAAAGTAACAAGTAATTCACTCCTCTGAGTCAAAGCACTCAAATGTTCCTACAATAAAGTCTCTGCAAAGCAACCACAAACATTTTTTTTCCTTTCCAAGGCAAACCTTCAGTTTACACACCTGTATTTGTGATGCTGCAATCTTCATTCCTCCTTCTTGTGTGGTAGATGATGATTACCCACACCAAGGAAGTGCCCACCACACAGCAAACCACAGCTATGATCACAATGCCAACTGTGGCCCATCCATCATCATCAAGTGATGGGGCAACATTTTGAGGAGAATCACAAGTGGGAGTAGGAATTACATTAAGACGGATGTTGCCGCGTTCTGTCCCAAGTGTATTAGACATTTCACAGGTGTATTTTCCAGCATCTTCTACATCTGTATCCACAATAATTAGTAACTGATTGCCTGCAGCAAAGAAATGTCTTTCTGTTACCACGAGAGGGCTGTCATCCTTAGTCCAGTTCAGTCGGGGTGGAGGACTACCACCAGCAATACACTGCAAGACTGCAGTTTCCCCTTTTGTTACAGTTCGATCCATCAAAGGCCGCAAAAATGATGGTGTTTCTGAAAAGAAAGCACAAGTCTTATATCCTAAATGACCTTGCAAAAATGAGAACATGTCCCTTTCCTTCAGAGCTCAAGAGGAAAAGCTAAATTAAATGCATCAGTAAGGCCTAATGAAGCTTACTCTGATTCTCAGAAAAAACTCAAGGACTCTGACTTTAGAGCCTACAATTTACTTGTCAACTGATCAGACCTAAATGCTTGATTACCTCAGAAGGCAAAAAGGCCAAATCATACACGCTTAAGGCTGCAGAGAACTAGAATAAAAATGGTTAACAAAATGTAACAAAATCAAAAGTTAAACAAAATCTACTGTCTCTGAATGCAAATAGAAGCCCCTTTGCCCTACTCCCCCCCAGCATATGAGCTGTGAAGACGCTGAGAAACATAACTAACTTTTATTATTTTGCATCACAATAGTGATTACGCTATTAAGGATTGCCAATATCTTACCTAGTACTGTTAATGTTGCATTAGCTGAAATGCTTCCAGCAGTGTTTTGAGCTGTACAGCTATAAACACCTGTGTCCTCAATCTTTACATCAACAATAAAGAATACGTCATCTTCAGGCATGACATGCATGCGCCTCTTGCGCGCTGCAGGAAAATCTGTTCCACCATCTTTCTGCCAAGCAATCTGTGGGACAGGATGCCCAATTGCAGCACATTCCAAACGTGCCATTGCTCCAGCTCGAATGGTTAAGTCCATGGGGATCTTTGTAAATGAAGGCAGCACTAAAGAAAAGTTAGTGATGCCAAAATGAATACATGAAACATACGTTTTCTTTTTTTGCACAACATTTTCTTAACACCCTTTGTTGGCCTAAAAATGCCAGAGAAGCACACAACCTAAATTTATCAGTATCCAGCAGAGAGAAACGGAGGGAACTGTGAAGTATGTGAGACCCCCTAGATCCAAATTTCATTTCTGCAAACAGCCTCCTACATGACTTTTCCACAGCACCTTGAAACAAAGCATACACTTACCTCCTGTGAAGACAGGATTAATGTTTTTTCCATCTTGTAAGATAGATTTTGTCTATCTATAAGATTTACTATGAATCTTGTTACTTGTTTTTTCCTATACTATGCTTCAACACAATGGGACCAGATGTAAAGCTGAATGGTCTGATCTTAGAAGTAGATGTATTTTAAGAAATGATCTCAGCATATTAAGGGATCTCTTAAAAGATGCAGATGATGAGAATGGAAAAACTGTGTTTACATATCTTGATTAAAATCATTCTACTTTTAAGGCCACAAGCAAAAAGTAACATACTTACTGTTTACTGTAAGTTTGGCTTTCACAGAGTAAGATGAACCAAAGTGATTTGAAATAACACACTGGTATTTCCCTTCATTACTGAACTCAACATTGCGCAGTCGAAGAATGGTAGTGTACTCCATCACTTCACCGCCCTGTGCCCGGAGGTGTGCATAATTCTCCATTTCAGCATCTTGCAGTAATTCATTGTCTTTTTTCCATGCAAAAGTCATTGGGGAATCACTGCTGCTGGCTGCCGAACATACAAAACTCAAATTGGAGCCTTTGATTGCTGACTGGGTTTCTGGCTGTACGGTGATCTGTGGTTTAGGACAATCATCTGCACAGAAGGGAGAAAAAGTAACACAGGGCAAGAGAAAAAAAAAAATAAAGGTGAGGCCTGAGGACTCTTTTCGGAAAGAGTTTGTAAGCCTTGTTTTATAGGTTTGAGAGAGGAGTCAGATAACTGTTTATAAAATGGATACACAATGCTTTAGTTTTAAACTTCACTAGCCTTAGCGCATTAAAGATGCCATATTTTATGAGTTTATTGTGCCAAGTCATCTCTTGTTGAAAAAAAAGCACATTTAAAATCAGATTACGTGTATAGTTTGTTTAATAGCAGCCCTAAAGATGGAAGAACTGCTCCCTGACATCCATAAGAACTATTCCGAACATCAGTCAAGAAGCCTACCCTTCATATTTACAACACCTGAGGCTGCTGTGGGTTTTTCTTTATTGAAAGCACAGTTCTTCTGCCGTCAGAAACTGTAAGTTATAGTCAAGGGTTTTACCCAAACCCATAAACAAAAAATCGTGTACAAAAGCCAGTGTTTCAGTGATCTGTGGCTGTTTGGTCCAAAAAGGATAAAGATCCTTTAAGCAGGACAGCACACAAGAACTTCAAGACATTAATTTCTGGAGGTCTCTTTACCATTGAAAAGTTACCTTCAAAGTGACATGCTGTGAGTTTACAGAATTTATTGCCTTCTGAATTATTTATTCGATTCTATGTACACTGCATGTATAAAAGGAGTGGGCAATTAGATGCCTGGTCTCCCAAAAGCAAAAGCCTTAGCATATTCTCAATTTTCAAGATGTCTCCAATCTCCTGAAAAACTTCACAGGAAATGCAGGAAAAGGCCTGTGCCCCAAATACTCCTCCCTGCACAGGAGTCCATTTTTATCTAGCCCCTTGTCTCCTTACATCTCATTTGTTTGGGAATCACGTATCGAGGTCAAAGTGTTATTTCTTAAAAGAACTTTCACGCTGTGTGTTACAAAAGAAAATAAGATGTGCAGATAGCCTAGCCTTGAGCTGCCTGCAAAAGACACGCGGGTCTGAAGCTGTGCTCCAGTGACAGGGCAACGTGAATCTGGGACTCTAAGCAAGGACCTTAAGAATCTCCAAGGCCATTTGTTTTTCATGCCTCATACCCATGCCTTAAGTCCTCCATGACAAACTATACAATTTGAAAATTAAGTTGATACTTTCACTGACTTTGCACAGAGATAACTAAAGTAAAGCACTGTAAATACTTAAATTAGCCTTGTGAGAGGACAGGAGAATATATTTCAATCTTAATTATTTGACAGGAAGGGGGGGGATAAAAAGGTCACTCAAATAAGCATACAGTACAGAATACAGAAGAACACACCAGGATAATACAGGCACTGTGTTTTGTCAGAAAAGAACTATTTGAATGTGTATTTGGATGAATGTATCACAGAGACACACATTTATACCCACATTTTAATTTCACACAGGAGTCAATACACTTCTCTTAAAAATTCTATAAAAGCAAAAGCAGTCGTAAACTCGTAAGGCAAGGTGTGTACACCCAAATGTCTAGTGATGGCACACTTTAAAGATTTAAGTGAATCACTTATTTGATTGTATTAAGATTTTAGTTACTTCTGCATGACAATTACGTTAAGTATTAAATATAACAACTATTAGTACATTCCCTTTTGCTAATACATCTTAAAGGGTTTGAAATGAGTTAATTAAAAATGGCATTCAGCAGCTAAAAGAAAGGTCACAATTTGTTAAAGCCCCTGGTTTAACAAATAAAAGTTATATATTTAAATTTCCAATTTAATTTTGTGACAAAATGAGTTTCTCATAAATAAGGATGTATATTTCATATATACTCCTTTAACCACCAAGTAATCTGTAATTTTCTGCACTGTCAACTTCTCCTTTTCAGCAGTAGCCAGCACCTACTCATTATTTATTAAATATTTGACTGCTAATAGAAAGAGAGAAAACAACATTTTTGTATACTATTTTATACTCCGTACCTGCTTTCCCACTGAAAAAAGGATATGAGCAGCAACAGTAAAAATTAAGTAGTTATATTTGTTATGAGAGGAAAATTATTGAGAAGATAGTTACTGTTTTGTCTACGAAGAATACAAAGTTTGAATCCTTTTTAGTAAAAAAAAAAATGTATTCAACAAAAATACATGAAATCCAGTTAGCTTTTAATTTCCTAATATTTTTGCAGTTCCCACTTTATGTATCAGAGTACCTAAACACACATCTTTACTCTGAATGCTTAGCTTCACTTTGCTTTAAATAGAGAACACAACATACAGGTGAATAATGAATGCTACTAAACACACACAGAAAACTTTCATTTTTAAGGCAGATACTATCACCTCAAATTCTCAAGTAAAAATATTTTACTAACATTTACTATCTGGTAAACTGAAATACAAAATATCAACAGTGTAAATGGAGGCATACACATATACCACCACGAACTATTGAGCTTTCCCTTGTACATTATGCTACGTACTATGTAAGCAAGCTGTACATAAAATAAAAGCCAAAAGACTGTCACTCCCCAACTTGTACAAAGCTACAAGTTTTGAGCATCTACATCACAGTTTGGGAACAGAAAAAAAGTTCATAAATATCAAATCCTCTCCATTTTATTATAGAAATCAAAACATATCGAAGAAACTACAACAAAAACTAAGCATACAGCAAAATTTTTCTATGGAATGAGAAATAGAGGCTATACTTACCACAGACAAACCCGTCCAGGCTGACAGCAAAAATACTTCTCCCTTTTAGCAGCTGAGGATGGGCACAACTGGCATTTACAAAGCTCTGGAAGCTGTTCTCTGACATCCACTGTGGTAGCCATTTTAACTGGCAGTCACACAAGAGACTTGATGTGTTGAAGTGCCTGAGAGAAAGCAGTTACACTCAAAGTCGGTTTGTTTTTTCTATTTGTATTACACATCTATATGAGCACACATTAGTAACAAAATAAATTTTGAGGCTAAACACATGTATCACAAGAGAAAAGACAGTGATATTGTTCAGCTCAAGTGTAGTGACACTATTGTCATGACTCCTACATTCTACAAAACAGACACGTTATCCTGAACTCCCAGCTTCTGCTACAAATATGAGTACAGGCAAACAGGCATATTTGTGCTGTATCAGGTACAAAAGTACAGTCAGTAGTAGGACACCTGGAATGGGCATGCAGGAGAACAGTGCAGAAGGCAGGCACTCTGGAAGTCAACATCTGAGACAGCTTCATTCTCTCATTTCCCTTTCAGTCAGAATTTATCTTGGCGAAGATATTTAAAAAGGGGAGTGGGGAGACAGAGAATAGTAACTTGTTGAAATAACTTGTGCAGAACTCACCTAACCTGTGGGAATATCTACACTCACACAGTGAAAAAATAAAAAAGCAAAGAAATATTCTGGTAAGCATCTAGAATCAGGAGTTCAAGCAGGAAGAGTTCTCGTTTTTGGCTGAAAACTCAAAATCACCCTTAAAAAAACATATTAAAAAACCACATTCAGTAGTAAAATATCTCTCTTCAAATCTCACCTGTTCTTGAAAGAAAAGCAAAAATAATTTATGGATCCAGGGAGATATACAGCTTCAAAGATAAATGAAGACATAGTAATTCTTGATTTTTTTTTTTCTTGAAGAAAAAGAAGAGTGTCTCTGTGCTCTTTTTCACATTAGCACTGCATAAAAACCTAGGGATGCCAGCTCACCAGTTTACATTGAGATGAAACAGGTTATCTTTCACTTAAGTTTTAGAATAATTCTTGTTATTTTTATGAGCAGACAAACCACAATGTTTTTGCTATCCTGATGAAGTAGGTAGGTATCTGTCATATTATTTTCCTCTAGGGCCTCAGAATAAAACTATCAGATATGAAGTTATACTAAATAATCTCACTTGTGGGAAACTACTTTCTACCATCTGTCTGTATCTTCCTCAGACATAATATGTCTACCAGGTGTTTCAAGAGAAGTACAGGAAAAACAACACCGACAACTCTTCAATAGTTATTTCATTGAAGTTGTTTACAGTCTAGTATCTTACAGCATCTTACACCTCCTGGAGCAGTGTTAGCCTGTCTTTCCATCACATTTGATCACTCTTCAAATCATCTGTATCAATTCCTAACTGTCAGCACTGTGCTCCCAGTTCTCCTGTGCCAAACTAGCAACTGCCTTGAAGCTGGCTGAGTGAGTTCAGCAAACTAATCAAGCAATACGACCAGGTCCAACTCAAGGAAGAGGAAAGGCAGAAAACCCCTGGCTATGGGTAGAACCATGGCTTCTGTTTTCTAGAGCAGCTACAGCACAATATGGGTAACATTCAACTGAATTTCAAATGAACCAAATATTGTCTAGATACAAGAAAAAAAATATTTTACAGTGTGAACAACGATACACTGGAACAACATGTGACATGGTGGAGTGCCCAGGACTGGAGGCTTTCAAGACACAACTGGACATGGTTCTAGATAACCTCATCTAGCCGCCCTTTTCAAGGAAAGGTAGGACCAGATGACCCTTTTAGGTATCTTCCAACCTGGGCTGTTCTCTGAGTCTATGAATATGCAAGGTTCCTTGCTACTTTCTCTATGGCACTCAACATGGAGTAATTCTGTAAGATGAACAGAGAGCCAGCTCCCAATTATACTCGATAGGAGTCTGGAGAACACAAATGAAAAGCTCCAGACGAGCTTCAAGCAGTTTCTACTCATGAGAGCAGCATCTTTTTGTTATTCTTTAGTTTGCTGACAGATTATCTACAGAACAGTTCAAGGCAACAGGTTTGACTAGAGAATGCTGATAATAATAGAGGAGACACAAGATATATATGCAAGAGGAAGAATTAGCTGCACTTAAAACACAGGGAGCAGTGACAATGTTGTTTCATATCGATCAATAGAAAAAAATGGTAAGAGGACAAAAAGAAAATCCTCACTAGAAGAATACATTTTTCCCAGTGACCGCTTCACAACTTCTCTGAAGATCTGTCCCTTTGCTACCATAGGACAGAAGGACCCAATTACAAGCACTGACAACCAGGTCTTTACAAAAGAATTGCAGCACTGTATTTCACTGGTCCAGTAAGCTTTAGCTCAATGATAGCACTGCTGATCTTATAGCATATTACATCAAAGTCTTCCTTATTTAAAACCCACCAGAGATCAGTCAATTTAAAATAAGGACTTTTTACAGACACCAAATGTAGCAGAAAACAAATGCCTCCTATCCCACACTCTCTCACTTAAATACACCCCTCATATAAAAAATAAAAGAACCCAAAACACTGACAAACTTTTAATGTGACTTCAGATAGACTACAGCACAACTTTATCACTGCATTAGGTGACATCTTACAAGGCTTTTTTTTATATATATATATATACATATATTTAATAGAGGTGATGCCTTTTGATAGAAACTTACAATTCTTTGAGTTTCTTCATTTGTGAAAATGCATTTCCTTGAACTGACATAATTGCATTGTTACTTAGATCTCTAGGAAAACAAAAGAAAAATAACATTAGAGGAAAGCAGTAATTTATTAAACTGAATATATTTAAGACTCAAGGAATAGATTGCTATTCTAGTGATATACAAAGGATCCTCAGGCTCTAAAGTGAACGAGACACAGTTAAGGAGTTTTATAGCACGCTTAATATACAACACTTTTTGCATTAATTCCAAAATACTCAGCATAACTCCAAAACTGAAGAACCTTCTCAAGATCACAGTAGCAACCATGGTAATTGTATTTCATCCAAAGTCACAAGTAAAGCTTATTAGTCCCATTTTTATTTCAATTAGTATCAAAATTATTTTTTTCCAATTTTGGGTTAAATGTCAATTTCTACTACTTACAAGTGTTCAAGTGCATCCAAACCAGAAAATGCTTTCTTTGTAATGGATCTAATCCTGTTTCCTTGGAGCATCCTAAAAAATTTAAGCACATAATGCAAAGAAGATGAAATTAAATCAAGATTATTTTTGAGCTGAATAATTGTGGGTTTGGCATTTGTTTCCAAACTGTGACTAATATTCACTATTAAGCCATCTCCAATGCAGCAAAATCTCTCAAATCTAAAAGATATTAATTTATTTACCTTGAATAAATATCTAGATTTTACCATAATTTTAGTAGACATTTAAGGTGTACAGTTAAGTGACATGCATTATTCTAAATATATACATATAAACATCTTTTTATTTCATAGATCTGCATTTGAAAATCTCAATGAAATGAAGCCACTTCCATTGGATGCTGCATTACTTTATCAAATACTATCTCTGTCATTATGCCTTTGTCATAGGATATGTTTATTATTTTGCATTATGGGAAAGCCTCATTCTTTGATAAATATTTCCAGAAGTAGTAATAATAATTAAAATATTTCAGATTAGTTTGACTTGAAAAATCTGAAGTTTCTTTTATAGAAAAGGAATATCTTATATAGAATAAAATGGTAAAGGAGGAAAAAAATCATCTCAGCTATGGAAAACATAACATCATTAAGTGTTGGGCTTGTACCCTGAAACACACACAAGCTAAGCTAATTTTTTTAAGTAATGATGATATACAAATATCGCAGCAATACTCACAGTTTCCTAAGTTTATCTAGGCCAGAGAAAGCACCATTCATATCTTCAATAGTCCAGGATATTTCATTGTTTTTCAGATCCCTGTTTAAGAGGGATGGGGAAATCAAACCACAAAAGCTATTAAAAAGAACAAGGTATATAATTCTTTGACAGCACATTTTATTAAAAAAAAAAATTCTAAAATAGCTTTCTGGTTGGCTGTTTTTTTGTTTAGTCATTTTTTGTGTTTTTTAAGAGAAACTTTTCCTGACTAACTATTTCAATTTTTACTGAGAGACTGATTCTTAGTACTTTTCCGACTGATAGTTAAAAAGATCACAAACTCAAAAGTTTTCAGAATCATTAGCAAACAAACTCACATTCCCCTCCAAGGCTATTCAGATACAGGCCTATTATAAGAGAAGGAGCATCACAGGAAGGGAAGGGATCATGCCCAAAACACATTCATGTCTTTTTAAGTTCATAGTATTAACACCCAGAGAACACCCAGAGAATCATTTCTACATCCCAAAACATCCACAACATTCAGGATAAAGAGATTAGAGATTTGTGTACAGAGTGGTGTGTCAGCAAAGAATCAATAGGGTAGGACTAGAGGAGAAAGAAAAATCTGGGAGGAAAAGCCTAACAATTCCTAGACAACTCAAAATTCTGACTTCCTCTCTTTATGATCTACAACTCCCTGTATTCTTAAAAAAACATAGCATACATCCCTTTGAAATGCATCTGTGCTAGACCCCCAAAGTATCAGTATGTCAGCAAACCCCTGGAAGTAAAGTGTTAGCATCCTTTTAAAAACCTAGAGGGAAAGGCAATCATTTTGCTCATCTGGCCAACAGATGGGTCAATTGTACGCAATGGGACAATTTTAACAAAGTAGAATATATTTAGATTAGTTAACTTTGTTCTTCCCCTTCCTTTAAGAAATGCTATTTCAAAACATGCTCAAATGCTTAGAGCAATTGTCCAGTCAAGATAAGCATCAGCATCCATAGTAATACACAGTTTTTGTCTTCTTATTTATACTATGAGGGAAAATGTTGATTTATTTAAGACACAACTATGATTCAGATCCTTAAAGCTGTGGGTAGCAGTGCTGCTCACTGCCTTCAAATGGAGACAGGTCTTTCCCATAATAATGCTACTGAAAATTCATATAATAATTACCACAATCCATTGTGCACAGCCTTAACAAAAGACGAACTCCTCCCTTTCCCAACTATTCTGAAAATAAATCCTACTGTAAGAGAAACATACGCTGATAAGGGGAAGGTAACAAAAGGTTCCTGTATATTTCACAAGGAAAAGAACTAACTATAAATGTTGAGGGTTTTTCTTAAGGTTTTTAACCTTACAAATTGAGTTTGTCAACTTACAAAATCTGTAGACTGGAAAGTCCCCTGAAGGCACAATCAGCAATGTAATTTACTTTGTTGTTTCCAATGTATAGTCCAACCAGCACACTTAAACCAATGAAGCTTGAATCATCTAACCGTGCTAATTGATTGAATGTCAAATCTCTGCAAATTTAAGGGGGGAAAAAAAGCATTTTAATGTTCAACTGCAGTGCTTATTTAACTCAGATCAACCCAGGTGAATTTTTGGGAGAAGCACATCTTTTCCTCTTACAGTTAGCACAAAACTACTACACCATTTTTGACCACACCACTCGTGCATTGTTTCAAACAATTCACAAATTACTGCAGAATGAACTTCTTTCATTTGAAAGTGACTGTTACAGCTTTCGTACAACTCCCACAATGAAATAAAGCAGTCACAGTTGACTACAACTTCTTTCAACAAAATATAACTCTCTCATACAGAAAAGTTGTTGTCACCTTGGAAACTCTGTTATGAAAAATTCACAGATCAGTAGTAAGAAGCTCATGTTTTGACATGTACCCAGCTTTCAAAACTGGAATAGAATAAAGTTACTCACAGCTCACTGAGTTTTTGGCAAAATTCCCAGGCATCAGGACTGATCCTGCTGATGGCATTTTGACTGAGATGGAGTTGCTGCAGCATCAGCAAGCCGTAAAGCCAGCCTTTGGTTACCTCTGTTAAGTTGTTATGGTCCAGCTGCCTACAAACACACACAAACAGACAAAAGACATAAGGTTCAGAAACTCAGCAGCGGGCATGCTTTGCCACAGGTCCACATCTGACTTCATGACACTGGCTAGATAGCTGCAGCCTCTATTTACATCTAAAATTGTATACATGCATTCAGAATGTGCTGCCCTACACACTGACTACTGACTGATTGCTGTTTTTCAAACCACACCAGAACAATTTAATTCAAAGACATCTCTAAATTTTACCAGGAAATTCTATTAATTTTGTGTAATTCTACTTAATATGTTATCAGCAGAACCTCCCAGCAGAAGTTTGATACTTACAAGACTTCCATGTTGGTCAATCCCCAGAAAGCACCATCCATGAGCCTCGCAACTCCATTTCTCTGCAGCTTTAATGATTTCAAAGCTGGAAGTCCTTGGAAAGTAAGCCCATCTATTTTTTTAATTTTGTTGCGATTCAGCTCCCTGCATCAATAAAATTTACAGTTACAGCACAGTAATTTTACCTGCAAGCCAAGAACCTTTCTTCCCTCTCTGGAAAACAACCTTATTTAAATGCTTTTCTTGCACATAAAACACAGACAAGAAGTAATAAAAATCAAAAATTTTATTGTAATCCATTATGTTTAACCATGCCAATACTGTTCTGCCTTTTTGATACGGAGGACAAGTACTTGGTAGTTCCTTGATTTTCAGACTTCAAGAATCCCTGTAGACCTAGAATGTCATGGTTAAGCCTGTTCACAAATTTAAAAGTGAAAGCAAGTTCCTGGTGTTTATCCCGCAGTAGAGCTGTTAAGGTTAGCTTGTAATTGCAACCAATAATCCGTCAGAAAGAAAAACTTAACAATTTAGTTGAGATAACTAGGTAAAAATTAATGTCACCGGTGACCCCTCTCTTTCTTAATCCAGAGCCAAGCATTCATTATACATTTCTCCCTCCTTCTCCACAACTAGTTACACAAAAACACCTTCCCTCTTTCTCAAACGGTCTTGGCACTCACTCTTCTGCCACTACACACAGCCTTTGCAGTGTTCTTATGACCTTGCACTTTCAAGGTTAACCTAAGAGAATTTGTAATTTTTAACTCTTGACTATCTGATATAGGAATTAATTATCCAGTATTTGCAAAGTGTAGCCCATCCTCTTGTCCATTTCCTGGACACTTTTTAAGTTTTTATTTAAAAAAAATTCCCCAGTCTCTTTCATATTAAGTAACTTTATTAAATAACTTCACTACTTATTTGATAAAACATTTATAGACAGCGTTGTATCAATGAAGCTGAAGGTCTATTTACTCAAGCATATTGCTTATAGTCATACCTTCTGAAAGCAAGTGAATTTCCTTCATTTCACCATGAAAGAACAAAAGTAAATGACTGCTGCAGTGAACTATAAAAGTTTACTTCACTTACTATTTTCCCCAGGCTTTTTTACAGGAATATCGCTATTACCCCTTCTCCAGCCTTTTGGGTTTCTTTTCTTTTAATAGGCAAACAATTTTAAACACAAAGACTACTCACATCTCACCAACATAAGACTAGTTTTGTTCACTACAGTGCTGCAGTTACAAAGGGTTGTAGTAATATATTTTTTGTATCTGTCTCACTCTGCCTCTGGTTAAATTAAAGGCTAAAGTTCAAGCACTGCCAGTGCTTAGGAAAACCTGAAAACAATTAGTCAATTGTAGTTTGCACTTACAGGTGCTGCAGATGGGAGAGTTTAAACATCTTCTGAGGGATCGCTGAAATTTTGTTCCTGTTCAGTTTCAATACTTGAAGTGTGGTAGACAAGTTATCAAAGGTACCAGGCTCCATGGAGGTTATTCGATTATTGTTAAGATATCTGTTGAAATAATGCCTAGAAGTTATTTAATTATTACAGTTATTTATTAAATTCTTAATACCAAGTAGTGAGACACAAAGCTCTTGCAGTGCTTACTCATTTATAAATGGAATTTTGTTTATCATATTAATTAGAGTTTGACAGCTTATTCTATAGTCAAATACTATTTCACCACCACCCCTGCTCTAGTCTGCAGGAGTGTGATAATAGAGGAAGATAATATGTTGCAATACCATTACTTTATTCTCATTCAGTATAGCTCCGGCATTCCATTATTCCTAAGAAAGATTCACAAAGTCTATCAAACTTCATGTAACTTCAAACTAGCCTAGCCATGGGGAACTTAAATTCATTTTGTAACATAACTATTTCTCTCAAGATACATCTATTTGTTTCATCTCAGGATAATGGCCTTTGCTTTTTTTATGAACAAAAACATCTTACTGTAACAACTCACATATTCTAGATAGCAGCTGATATTAAGCTGAACAGGTGAAAATAGCAATATTTAATGTCTGTCTAATTAAAAGATTTGAGTACCTTAACAAACAGCTGCCAATCTAAGTTTTCAAACAAGTTTTTTGAAAGTAACCTGAAAGAAAAATGAAATAATACTAAGTTTCACTTACAGATACTTGAGCTGTAATGATGGAAATGATGACATTTTTAGTTCTGATATGTTGTTGTTGCTCAAGTCCAAAGTTTCTAGACTCTGAAATGGCTTCAGATGTTCAGACAAAACATTGGCAATCTTGTTACTGGTCCTGAAATTTAAGGGCAGTACGCAAAAGTCTGTCATTTCCAGAGTAAACACATTAACTACACAACCCTGACAAGAGTTAGTTCTTAATTCCCCTACTTGAAAATAATTTCTCATTATATAAAACTAATAAACTATGTTCTCTATACATAACACTAATTTTTAGCCATCTAAAATCACAAATTGGAATACTCTAAGAGTTCATTAATATTTCTTAAAATATAATCCCAGTAAACAACAAAAAAATTGCAATATAATCCAATGACTACAATTCATTGCTTTTAAAACAAGATGCAAAACCCTATAATCATCTGTTTCTGAACAGCAGAAATACCTGGTAATTAGAGTTGTTTTCTATTTTAAGCAAATTAATATCATAGGAGCTAGACATAGAGCTTCGGGTTGCTTGAAAACTCCCTTGGCATGAGAGTCAAGGTTGAATTTTCAGAAAAAAAGCAGAGCTAGAACAGAAAAGATGGATGACAGTGCACCCCTTCTGAAAAACATTCTATAATTGTGTAATTAGACCTAGTATTTCATCCTATAGATTTTTCTAGCGAATTGGCAAAGAACAAGATTTCTACTTATTAGAGCTCATTACAGGGGTTACGGACTTCATGTCTGGTCAAACTTCCGCTAAGCATCACATCCAATTCTACAACAAGAAGGCTGCAACTGTTTAAAGACATGGATATCCTAGTCTGCTATAAGGAACACCCCTTCTTTCACTTCCACTGGCATGTACTTTTTCCAGCGATCATACTTCCAGTTCATACCCAGCAATCTACCAGTTTTTCCATCTCAGCTGCAGGTACAGAATCATACATGCATATCAGCAACGTTAACAGGGTTATTTTGGGGGAGCTAACAGTACATAGGTGAAGGCAGACCATGACCAATTAAACAAACGTTACCTGAAATGACCCTTGTTACACTGGGAAGTTCAAGTCAGTTTAGCTGTGGTATATCCTGTACCTTGTATGATGAACTATCAAAATTTCGGAGCTTCCCCAGCCCCTAGAGATTGTAGGTAAAAGCACTTTCAGTAAAACTATCAACAAGAATGTTGATTCTGGGAGATGTTTGCCTTTGTTGGAAATACTTGCTCTGGATCAAATAGTAAGCCACACATTAGGATAGCATGGACAACCCTCACGTATTCAAAGGGTGTGGGGGGACTGCTGCTCAAGACAAAAAATTCTTAACTCAGAAACTGAACCAGAAGTTAGATTAATGGGCCCTCTGACCACATGTGGGAATGGGTAAGTGATCTTGCAGACCCTCCAATGCTGAGCTTGTATCATGTTTCATTCCTCAGGCTGTCTGCAGAGGTACACTGCATTTTTTTAACTCTTAGCTAAAAGTATTTATAACAAATGGAAACAAATTACTTTAATAAAAAACAACAAACACCACCACCATGTGTCAGTTCCACTGGTCAAATAAGACTGTGAGTTAGATAACAGGTCACAGAGCCTTGCCTTTATGCATTAGTTTGTTTATAAGGTAATTACTATCAAGGTATTAAAACTGCCAATTACTTGAGTGACGAATAAAATTTTCCTTGCAGTAAAAGTGTGCTCCAGCAGAAGCCAGCAATTTCCTGAACTGCACGCCTCCTAAATTGCAGTGTGAAAGTGTTCAGTTATAAGACGGCTTGCACAGTGCTGTCTTTGTGTCAGCACTGCTCCATAAAACAGAAATTCCTCACAACTGGCAGGATAATAGCTCCTGTATTACAAAGTTTAGTTGGACCTAATGGAACCGAATAAAACTCATACACAACCCTCAGATTAGCACTTACAATAACTGGCAAATTACCTGACACAGACCAGGTTACACGAAAAACAACCCTTTGTTTCAGGGAACATTTTTCTTTATCAGAGATGGTAAGGCCATACTGTGGAAAGAAAAGCAACTTCTTTTGTTCACTGAAACTGCACTACACATCGAAGTCCTAGTCCATCTTAAAACAAAAACAAACCAGCCCTCACTGCACCTTCCTGCTTACTCATATTTGTAGAAGTTACTCAATTCCAAAATAGCTCAATGGTTCACTCCCTATTGCTCCAATAGCCTCGTCCAGCTTCTCTTCAAAAATATTTAAGTGTGATCATTCACACATGGAAGGAGGTTATTCAGCACTGAAGACATCCAAGTAGTTCTACTTTAAGGCCCAACTTTAGTTAAAATGGAAAACTTCAACTCTAATTTGATTTTTCTTTATAATCATCACTTAAGCAAATCGAATAAAAATGACATATCATCTTCCTCATAACTGCCAAATCACCATTACAGTTAGTCAAGAAGGAGATGTTTGAAAACACAAGCCTATCTAATTGTCAAGATAGAAAGAAATAGTATGTCAGCATAATGACATAACAGTTTATTCACTGAGAGGAGGTTGGGGGGAAGAAACCCCAAAACAAAACCTTCCCAGAGAAATGCTGTTATTGCTGTGCTCAGACAAAAGGAGCTGCACACAGCCCATTGGCTTCATTTCACAGACATTAAAGGGAAATTAGAGAAACAGAGATCCTCTGCAACAAGAGAAGCAGCACATCAAATTCCCCCAGAAGCAGACCTGTAGCAATTTGATAACTATTTCTTCATGTGCAAGGAACAGCAACATGCTGCAGCTTCCTTTCAACTTCTCCTGTTACAGCTAAAGCAGCAGGAGCATCAAGCAACGCAGATAAACCCACCAAAAATATCTGCATGAATTTGAACATGCCTTTTGCTATTTGAGTGCCTATACCCTGACTTGGAGCAAAAAAACCCCACAAGCCAATGACCCGTGAGTGCATACAGCCTGATTTAATTACTTTCACCTAAGCCTGTGCGAATACCAGCCTCAGACAGAATATCAGTTTTTCATTATGGGTATGAAAAACCTTAGCTTTGCCTCTCAGTATTCATAACTTTACCACACCACAAGGCCAAAACATATAAAAGAGCCCTATCAATCATGATCTCAAGATTCACTCTATATAAACAACAGCTACAACATATCTGACATATTGACTGTACTTTCCTTGCCTCTGGGGAAATACAAAGCAGAACATAAACTTCTGTAACCAGTTTGTTGAGGATCTAGTTAGCACCTTTTAGACATAAAAGTTCTTAAGTGCTGAAAAAAAACCCCCAGTTTTTTTAAGATCTGAGATAGTATGACTATCTCTTGATAAAGGTTGCCAGTATGTAATGTTTTCTACCTCAGAGAAATACTGTGTAAGCTTTATAACTCTGATCCTGTAACATGGAAAACGCAACTCATGAACAGATTAGGACCTCACGTCCTATCTTTTGTTTCTATTTGAAATCTCAGAATAAAAATAACACTCTTGCACTTCCACCTCAGCATAACTCTTTCTTCCAGATAGATCCTGATCTGCTGTGCTTTGAAAACCTTAGTAGTATCATCCTGACAGGGAAAATGTGTAGAAGCATCGAGGTGGAGCAATCTGGAATAAACAAGTTGTCTAGAAAGACAATTTTGGAGAACTGTGTTTGTGCAGACTGTTCTTCAAAACTGTAAGATGTAAAACAAGTGTTTTAACATCTCTCTGATTCTGGACTAATACAGTACCTCCTGTCCCTCAACTAAGCTTTGAGAGGCAAGATATACTGAATCTGAATCTCAAACAAACGAAATCACAGTAGAGTCTCTTGCTGGAGACTAAGAGGCTAGGTAAAGAGAAAAAAAGCACTCTGCTAGGGTTAGATGTATCTTTCTGAGCAGTGCTGAATCCAAGACACTGGGGTTCACAGATGTTTAGTTTGACCATTTTGCATTTGCATGACTTCCAGAATAGAGCTACTTTGGAGGCAGCCTTATCAGAGCACAAGCAAAGCAGACCTGACTGTCCACATCCAAGAATGTTCTCAGTGGTCTCCATTACATGCCACTACAGCTCACAGCCTCCCTTTTAAATTTTTGTGGTTGTTTCATCTATTCTTCCCTCCACTCACTCACTGACATCACATGCCTCGGCATATCATCTATTGTTTCCCGTACTCCCACTCCTGCCCTCCCAAACTCCAAACTCCTGTAAGAAACAATGATGTCAACACACTGAGCAGAAGCAAATTTAAGCAAAAAGATTAAAAAAAAAGGTACTAAAGGTGAAAGATCAAGACTGTAATTTAAAGTGCTGGAATATATATGCTTTGTGGCTTTTAGCCTAAGACTGGACAATTTTAAGGAGCATATACCAGAAGAGTCTCAGTAACTACTACAAGAATAAAGAGCAAAAAGGTTCTTTTTTTCTTCAATTTCTACTCACTTGACTACTAAAATGAGCCTGACTGTAATTAACAATTACATCATTTAAATACTGAAATTATGGTTTCAAGCTGAACACTATTCTTATCAAAAAGCCCCTGATATCACAGGTTATTCTGAGTTGGAAGGGACTCACAAGGACCATTGAGTCCAACTCTTAAGTGAATGACCCATACAGGGGATTGAACCAACGACCTCAGTGTTATTAGCACCAAGTTTTAACCAACTGAAGTTATCTTGAATACTTAATGAGACTACATGCTTATCTCACCATTAAGATACTTAACCACACTGAATTAAGAAAATCTAGGGTTTTTTTAATCTTTGCAACTGTTAAACATAGAAATATTTCAAGTGATACTGTTTTTCTCCAAGATAAAGCTGTCAGAAATGGAACCAGAATTCTGGCTCACTTCCAGTTCTACTGGTAGGTCTACAAGTCTGATGCATCTTTCACACACAAGCTTCTTGAGGCAAGCGGTTGTACTTCCTTTTGAAGGTCTCCTTCATTTCATGATCCCTGCCTCTAGTTGTTCTTTTGATGCAGATGTCAGCAAGTCTCTGCTTTTATATTTTGTGGGTTTTTTGGTATGCAGGTATAAAGTAGAAAATGAAAACTGAGAACTCTGTAGGCTACTGATACCCTGTCCAAAACTTGAAACCAAAGGTTTATTGATTCCCAAATCAAACAAACTGGGAAAAGGGAAAGAGAAAGATGCAGACTGAAACAACTCTGTGATTGGAGATGTTTCCATCATCAAAAATAAGACAAAGGCAAACCCAAACTTTCAAACATATGATACTTCCATAGCAATTCTCTTCTCATTCCATCATACCAATACGAACCTAATAAAACTTTCCTTCCAAACTCTCTTAACATCCTGAAGTCTGTTTCCCATTCACTTTTCTGACTTTTCCAAAATAATCACGATGACCTTAGGGTGTGATGGGCAAGTGAATGTATAAGTTCATTCCTTTATTTTAACAACTGTAAACAAAAGCAATGCAGGCATAACTATTTTGGCATGAACTGGAAACAGCAATAATAGCCTACTGCAGATTTGGTGTACTCTGTGACTGTTAGCTAATGCTAAAGTCTTGGACAATTTTAAGTATGACCTAGATTAAACCCAGCATAGTGTCCTCCAGTATTATAAATCATCTTTCTAATCTAATAGAGTCGCTATAATAGACTCTATGAGTCGCTAAGTAAAAACACCTATACTTTATGGCTACAGAGCCAACTTCCCTTTTGGAGGATGCAGACCAAAGTCTAGGCACTTTAGACTGCACACTCTTCTAGACCTACCCCCTAACCTCAACTGTTAATACAAGTAAGGAATGTTCTCCTATCCTTTCACTCAAGGCACAAGTCATTACACTGCTCTACTGCAATCACCACATACCGGTCCTCTAAAATACAATCCAAATACTTATGCCTGACCTCTTAGCCTCATTCTCACTTCCCGTATTTTCCCTACTGTATGTCCTACAACTTGTACCTCCTTCTTGGTAGAATTCATACCATTCTTCCATTTTGTCACACCAGAACAGTGTTCTCTATTTTTCTGGTCCATTATTATTCTTTTTAATTCATCATTTTCTTTAACACTGTGATCAGAAAATCATGACAGATTTTTCCACTGGAAATACATCATAAAATTTGCATTCTTTTCCATTTTCATTGCAAAAGCATTCATCTAGACTCTCACGACCTTTATATTTTTACTACAACAAACTAGGTTTCTACATACTTCTTCCCTTTCCCATCACAGGGCCTAAATTGCTGCCATAAAAATTGACTTTCCATGTCTGTAAGTCTGACTAAGAAAGGTTCCTTTTCAAATTCTTTCCTTTACTTCCTCTTAAGTCTCCACACCAAAAGTCAAAGATTGCAAGAACTAATTCCAGTAAGTTTCTTTGCTCTAGCTTTTTGCTCACAACTTCAGCCTAAGTCACACATGGTTTACCACCACTCTCATTTTCGGGACATTCTCCAAGAAGCCCAGTCTGGCATTCCTCTATCCTTTCTTTCAATCCTTCTTCAAAACAAACTCTTCCAGGCAGCATCCAAATCTTAATATTTCCCATAATAAAGTGGTAGCTGAAGAGATGACAAGGATGTAAAATATTTGACCAACGTTTTCTTAATATGGGAGCCAGACTTCAGTTTAGTATGTTAGCTTTATAAACACACAATACCACTTTCTCTGGCATCCACTTCTACTGAATGTAAGCTTTCATTTTCAGGAGTTCCATCTAAACATCCTTCTTGTGACTGTAGCTTTCTAAATGCAAACTGAGACAGCGTTCTCCTGGATTTTGCACACAGCTTCCATGCCCAGACTACTGTGAGATGACAAAGAGGTAGACTTCTCATATCTACCCCTATTCCAAATAACCTTGCACACATGGACTGTGAAAATAACTTCTGTCTTTACAGAGGGCCCTTCACAGTGCAAACTATTACTCTTTTTTCCAAATTGCCAGCTGGGACAAATGCATAGTAGATTTTGCATGTTTGCTTCAATTAGTCGAATTGTACTTTTCAAAATGACTATCTGAAGTCTGATTTACAATGCTCATTATAACATAACATACATAAATATACTTTTCCACATTTTAAACAGAAATGAACATACAATATTAAAAAAAAAATCCCTTCTAAATAGAATCAATGATTAATTGCCACTTTTATCCAGTAACTATGTTTCTACATAAAGTTAGATAAGTAATCAGACTAATTTTGTAGTGGCTGCTCAGTGGCTGATCAGGCTACATGTAAAGTTGAAACAATTTTGCTTACTATGAAAACTCATGACCCCTGCAGTCACCCAGGGCTGGCTACTTTACAGTCCTTTTGTCCTATTTTATCTCCTGACCTATCTTTTCGGTTAATACTTTTTGTTCATTTAACTTTTTTAAACATCCAGAACACAAGACATGTCTTCAGATGATGAATTTAAAGTCGGCACATATTGACAGAAAGACATTGCAAACCAAAGGCTGTAGAAAACCCTCAGTAAAGGGGCTTGTGGATTCAGTCCATCACCTAACAAACATGTGGACACATTTCAAGAATCTGCCTCGATTTTGGCAGCTCTTTTCACTATATCAAAACTCAAAAGTGAATGGCCACTGCTTTAAAGGCTTCCGGTACAGATGGGGTTAGAGGGTTTCCTCAGCAGAACCTCTACCATGTTGCATACTCTCTAATTCTCTTATGAACACAAGATTTCACATTCAAAAAAAAAAAAGTGAAGTAGAAACCTAATACAAACCACACATTAAAGTAAAACTTGAAAAACATTCCTGAATTGTGAATCATCCATGCTCCCTTTAACTTCTGCACTGTGAATTTTGCATTTTCTAGTCTGGCTTTACTAAGACCAAATATTTGTTTGTGTTCTAGACTAACATGATCAGTCTTTACAACATAAGCCACAAGGATATTTTCATTTAAATCACCTGCACCATATATACTAGTGCCTTTAAATATTTTCTATCCAATAAAATCTAAAATCACAAGTTTAAAACACTCTATTGTTGAAGACTAGTCTAATGCTGGAATTTCACTATGTGTACTATAGACTTGGCTATGTACAGCTTATCTAGTCTCTACAGACAGCAAAACGATTACTACATTAACATATTCTGGACATGGGTAATAAGAAACGTGTCTTTAAAATTAGTTCTACACATGCATTTTTATTAGAACAATAAAAGCCAGTTAGAGAGTCAGGATACTTTAATACTCAAAGTTGTTCTGTCTCTTCAAAGTCACTTCTGCCTTCCATTTTCCACATTACTCATGGATACGGTGCATTGATGATGTTGGATGGAGTCTACAATTACATATTTTTAAAAATTCTGC
Organism: Pseudopipra pipra; assembly: GCF_036250125.1. Lineage (NCBI taxonomy): Eukaryota > Metazoa > Chordata > Aves > Passeriformes > Pipridae > Pseudopipra > Pseudopipra pipra. The sequence goes on along the minus strand of NC_087553.1, from coordinate 43,892,262 downwards.
AAGTAGCATGAATTTCTTATTTAAACCATATATCCTCAAACAAAGTTTAAACAGCATCACATAATTTGCAAACCAATATCTTTCTTCCTTATAAAGCACTAATAACACTAAAAGTAGGTAACACTTTCAGAAAAAACTTTAAAGTAAAACCCCCATGCAAATGGTAGTTGTTAGTTAAACACCAAGCAGGACTTCTATACAAGGCTATTTTATATATATATTACTTGGTTTCTTTCAATTTCTGGATTCAACCTAGGCACAAAACTACAACTGTGATAGTCCTAAAATGCAATACTGTTTTTTTCTCATGTATCAGCATCACCTATTCGGGCCAATTTTCAGGATAAATAGGAGAGGACTGATATATCTTGGATAAGGAATGTCATTAGAATGGAAAACAAATTCAGAATCTTTGCTTGATCTCCTGCAATGAGGGCATTAGTGCCCATTTTAATACCTGACACAAAAGCAATCCACCTATCTTGAAATGGTAAAAAGGAAATTGTTTTTTCCCACAAATGAACAATTTTCTACTACAATCATTTAAAGTGATTCTACATTATTTAACTGGTTTTATATGCACTTCAGGAACACAAATTAGAAAACATCTAACATTTTTCTTCTAGGGATAGATAAATACACCTACACTACTCTAAGAGGATCAACAGTAATTCATACTTACAAAGTCAAACTTTCAAGAAATTAGGGTAGGGAATATGAATCCTACTCTTTGCTCTCTCTGAAACATATTGTATCTGTTTATGTCAGGCAGGCCAACACAGCTTCACAACATAAGGCCTCCTGACCAGATTTAGCCCAAAGTACCAACCATATAGCTCACAGGAGTTTCCAGATTCCCAGGAGGTTCACAAGCTCTCCTATTCCATGTGACAAGATACATATTCATCACATGAATAAAATCATAGATGCATCTCCAGCCATGTAATAAGAGTGTGCCTGAATACACTTGTATACTCGCTCACACTGACATAAGGTCTTCCCAGGGTGGTGAGGGGATGTATGCCTGCCTGATACTTTTCTCTCCCATGATGGTCAACTCTCAACTGGCATCTGTAAAAACAAAATACTGGCATTGTTGTTTCATGTCACAGACAACTGGGACCATGAGACCGGGAACATCTGCTGCTCTGGGTTTACCTTGAATAATTCATTAGTATGTAAATATCTCCATTAGGTATATATGAATTAGGTAGGTAGAAATGAGGCAGCTCCAGAAATGGAAACTACACTAACATGATAATCCACCTATGCTTGTTTATACTGATCTGAGAATTTAGATATACACAGCTGTGTGGAGATACCCATACTATTATGCAGACATATCAACAGTATAATTTTCTCTGCAGGGCAAGAAAATTCTTGCAGAACAGGTAAAATTTTAAGGCTCCCTAGCTAAGTGACAATTATAAAGAAGTAAAATAAAACTCTTGTGAGAGAGCTTCTTCTACAATAAAGATATTGGCAAGAAAAGAGGGCACCACTTTCACAGCATTCCTTGAAGACTCCTTGATAAAAAACAACTGGCTTTTCAACTGACAGTAATGAACCAACATATACATATCTCATAAGAAATGTAATCAAATCAAGTTTCAGAAGACTAGTACCCTCTTTTCTACTATTATTTGAAAGTCAGAACAAAGATGCAACAAGGAAACAGAGGTTTGCTCTGGAAAGTCTCCACAAGCTCCTTTCACATAGAAGTTTAAAATGCTGGAGACAGTCATTAGACGCTTCTTTGAAGAGTGGTTCTAAAAATTATATTCTAATTGTTCCCTATGTGTTCTCTTTGCATGACTTAGATATATTAATTTAGTTTGATTCAACCCCCTTCAAATAACATCCACCACAGAAAAAAATAAATGAACATATTTTTTCACTTTTACCAAAAAAAAGTACCATTATATTGAATATTTGTCCTTCTATGTTACCACTGTATTACATGTATTTTTATGCTAGACAACTGCTGTATGTTTATTTCTCTTCATTTATATTATTTCCTGTAAAATGAGATTTAATATATAACATCTAACCAGTGAGAAAAGGAGGCTCATCTTATTACTCTCTACAACTACCTGAAAGGAGGTTGTAGCAAGGTGGGGGTCGGTCTCTGAAGTAACAAGTGATAGGACAGGAGGAAATGGCCTCAAGTTGTGCCAGGGGAGGTTTAGATTGAAATTAGAAAAAATTCATCATAGTAAGGGTTGTCAAGCATTGTAACATGCTACCTAGGAAAGGGGTTAAGTCACCATCCCGGGAGGCATTTAAAAGATGTGCAGATGTGGCATTTACAGACATGGTTTAGTGGTGGACTTGGCAGCGCTGGGTTTATAGTTGGACTCGATGATTTTAAAGGTCTTTTTTCAACTTAAAAGATTCTGTGATTCTATTCCATGTTTTAAAGAAAACTTTCACAAAACAAACAAGATGCTTTATTTCTGAACAATACCACTTTAATTTTATGTTTTATGTTCATCTGTTTTCATACAGAACAATTAACTATTGTACATCGACATTCATAAGTTAACATATAATATTTAAAAACTTAATTTCTACCACATTAATCTCAAGGAATCTCTGATGTAGTCATAGAATAGTCATTAAATCTCAGCTGTAGCACAGTTATATTCAGTAATCTCCTTTTCCACACAAAGAATTAGAGCGAGAACAAGCTAACACCCAACCAGACCAACTTTAACCGCACTGGTAGTATGATAACACTTCTAGAAATACCTTTTTTCCCCCTCTTACGCGTCAGCATATACAGTACAGAGCAGATCTAATGAAGATCTTTCCATGTTTGACCACCTGAGTAAATGAACCAAGCCAGGGACCTAAGGATATGAAATAACCAATTCAGCAGTGCCTGATAATTCTCTCAAAGGAATACAAAAATTTTTGCACAGCGGCAGAAGATGATTTTAGGTTCATCTAAACTTGTTAGGTTTCCATGAGAAGAATTAAAGGAGATGTTAAGATAAATTCTCAACTTTGTATTCATCAGAAGTAAAACACGAGGATATAAACCACTTTATTATGTTAATATTTCTAGCCTTGTGGTAAAAAGAACCTTAGCAAGGCGGTAAAAAAAGTATATATTCTTTAGATCAATTAGATGCTTAAAGTACAGAATAGTATGTCAGTGTAAAAATAATGTCAATGGTACTGCAAAATAAAAGATGCGCTTAAATGCAACACTTATTTGTCAGAAACCATCTGCTTTTTCTTTCATTTTTTTCAGATTTTGATCTGTAAGAAATCACATCAGTATCAAATGTCACTTAGTTCTTATTCAAACAGAGCAGTCCAGACACAGCGGCTGCACCAGCTGACTTAGCTGACCTGGGCCTAGAGCAACAACAAACCCCTATAAATCACCAGATGTAAGCAATTGAATAGTGATCAATTTAATTAACTGAACATCCTTCCAAAATTTACTGTATTGTTTTAACCCTTCAGGTTTCTTCAAGCAAGGTAACTTGCAATTTGTATTCAAGGACAGGATTTGGCCAGAGGGCTACATATTGACAGCTTTAGACACTTTAGATTCTCACTGATAAAACGCAAATCACACACATGAAAAACACTTCTTTTCTCTTTTTTCTAATTAACAGTATGATAGTAACTATTTTTCTACAAGTTCATATTAAAACTAGATCACAGAAAAAAAACCAAACAACTAATTTCAAGTGAAAACTTCAGGATTAAGATTTCCTTTAAAATCAACTTTTTTGGTTACAGGCCCTATATGCCTTTTGTAACTTCATACTCGTATTACAAATGTTACTATGTCAACTGACCTACTCATTTCTTTCAAATAAACAATGAACATGGACACAATTGTGTGCCACAATTGTATGTATTAACTGCAGCCATAAAAAAACATGCCACACATTAAAATGGGCTCAGAAAGACATTTTCGAGAAATTGGCAAAACATCTAACCTAGATACTTGTCCTGAAGCTGTCTCGAGGGGATTTCCCTGTGTTGCCCACTGAAATTAATGGAATTCTACCGTGATTTAACACACGAGGATCTCAGCCAAGATGCATAATGATAGAGTATAACTCTTGTTTTAAAGACTGCATTGTACAAGTTTGTATAACGATTACTGATGTTTGTACAGTGCCTAGTGCAACAGGACTGAGGCTTCTGGGCACTACCACAACATAAATTAATTCTAATGCAGTCTTTGTATCTGAGAGAAGCACAAAAACTACCAGGATTAAGCTCAATTATACACATTTTAAACAACCTGCTAAATAATATGACATAATCAACTTCCTAACCACAAGCTGCTCTATTTCCAGTTATTTCACTTTAATCTCTGTAATGCACTAATTTCTATGAACTCTGCAGAGTTAGTTCCACTAACCAGGGACAAGAGTAAGATCTACTTACAAAGACAGAAGAGTTACATTTGCAGAGACTGGTCCCAGATTTGGAATGATCTCCAGTTCATTGTAGTTCAGCTTCCTATTAATGTTACAAAAGGGTTAGCTTTAATGTTAATCAAAAGTATGTACATTGAATTTGCTAAATTGCTGAACTGTGTCACCTCAAAATTAAAAATAATTCCAGTTTCACTTAATGTAAAATATCAGAAGAGCAAACATCTTTGTTGTTTAACCAACTATCCCTAGAGAAATAGCTATACAATTAGCATACACAAATAAAGGTTAGGTATTTTTGGTTGGAGTTTTTTGTTTTGGTTTGGTTTTTAATTAAGACAAATTAACTTACACTTCCTGAAGACTATGAAGGTGATCCAAGAGACTGGTCTTGATTGAAGATAATTTGTTGTGACTTAAGTCCCTATGAGGTTACAAAAACAAACAGCCTGTCAGTTTTGCCATACAATATCGGGTAAAGCAATACTGTTTCAATCCAAATAATGTTATCACTTGTCTACAAGTACGTAACAAGATATTTTTATATTAGTAAAATCAGAATAGAAACTCATTTGAGTATACACGGCATAAGTAAGTGCAAATACCTTGATAATTGCCAGCAGTGTCAAAGAAATTTCTCTATCTCTGAACAATTTAGAACTGTTCATTGGAATGTAAGACCCATGAAAAACATCTTAAGATTCTGAGTCATATACACCGACAACCCCCCTCCTGCATCCCTTCACAACAAGAGGTCTGGCTAAAACAACCTCTGTTGTTTGAACTAGGAAAATTCATAAACCAATAGTCATTGCAGCCTTATTCCTTCGGCTAATCATAACATTTGTACCATTTACTCTTCTCACTCCCTTCTTTACAGCAACAGACAGATCACAAATACATAATGAGGACTATCCATAAATCTAAACTGTATTTTCATGCTTTCATACAATTCAGGACACCATTTCTACATAACCAAATTTAATGGAGATCTTCAGTAGTATCAGAAGAAAACAGACATAGGAAGAGCCAGTTCTGAGTTTTAAGATGTCTATATAATAGTGATATTATTACCACACTTAACTACACTTGAAGAAGCAGCTCAAGCACTTAGCTTGTGCCACTTTGTATTGAAGATTCCAAATATCTTTTGATGCAATTCATAAAAAAATCTTGTTAGCACTTTTGCAGTGTGCTGCAAACAAACCAGGTACTAAAAATGCAATGCATTTTGTTTACCACTGCCAAGAAATGCTTTTCCTTACATTATCATGCATATTTGCCATATGTGCTCTCAAACATTTGACACCACACAATAAAGACTAAAGAAAATTTTACTCAGAAGTACTGGATATATCAAAGAAATATGAGGGATCACACAGTAAAATGCAGAGCCAACTACAGAACAAACTTGCACATCTATAAACACCTGCACAAGCAGTACAGTCTCACAACTGATCTAACCAAGACCAGCTCTGTTGAAGGCCTCCCCCTTCGCAGTCACTCATCCACCAAAACATGCACTTCCCTGCCCCCTTACTACAGACTGTCACTACCTCATCTCTATCACTCCAGCCCTCTGCAAGCATTTCTTGCATGTTAAAACACTGCATTTATCCAAGCCAGCAAACAAAAACTACATTATTTTTAAGGAATTCTTAAACTCCAGTGAGCGTTGTAATGCAGGCATATAAAGAAATGAACCAGCACACCTCAGCAGTGAATGGGTAAAAGGTGCTTTGAAAAGCAGTCTTTTGAAAAAGAAGTTTCTCACATTTCATGACACTTCTCTGTGCTAATTAAGCACTCAACACTCATCCAACATGCCTGGGGTTCTCATCAAGCCGCACAGGCATGAAGTGTATTTCAAGCTGAATCTATGAGTAAACTACAGGATTCCTTACTTTTTCCAAGCAAGATGACTCAGTACAGTCATCCCTACTGAGCATGCCAAACACAGGCCTGACTGCCATGGATGTGTCTACTCTCCCTCTACAGTTCTGGAAGTGAAGAAACCTGATGAACAGCATATCCTTGATGCACACAGACCAAAACTAGCTTAAATTAAGCCAAGCTCAATGTCTCTTCTAGGTGTTCCGCTCTGTGACTAAGTCCTACACGACTGCAGACCCAGAAAACTCATTTCTCTGCACCCACCATTGCATATCCTGAAACACAGCTGTAATGCTGCAACGCAGCCAGGCACATACGTTTCTTCAACAGCACATATGGATAGTAAAACTGTGTTTTAGTCTCCCCCAGCTGATTTGATCAACATTGCCAGGATAGATTTGTCACTTTTGTCCTCCCCTGCAGTTGGTGGTTAGAAAACCAGTAGTAATAAAACTCAAATATAAAAAATAATCCCAGGCACATATGGGTATTACGAGTGTACCACCAATACTCAGTTACGAGGTGTGCTCTGAGCCAGCCAACTGCACCAGGCCTAGTGGGCTGCTGAGCTGTGGCACCAGCACCTGGCTCAGGGCCGTGGGTAGAGACAAAAAACATGCTGCATTTCCCAAACCAGGGTTGCACAGGAGTGTGCATAGGGCAGACCCGCAGGTGCAAACAGCATTTTCCTGCACAAAAAAAATGAGGCTGAAGGCTGGAGGAGAGCCACCTAGAGAAAGAGAACATCCTCCACCACCTTCAGGTGGCCACAGAGGGGATGTTTTCAAAGACTCAGCTCTGGACTCAAGCACCTAATATAAAATCTGTGCCTTCTTCCAGGTGCCTAAATCCCTACAGATTTTCCTCTTAAGGATGGAAAACCAATACAGTGTCAACATTTCCTAAAACCCACAAATGTTAACTTCACCATTATGATTTTGAGTTCTCCTGTAAATTAGGTTAACCACACTTAAACTAGAGGATTGCATCCTTCACTGCTTAACAATCTAGTGTAAACATTCTCCTAGCCACAGAATGGAGAAAAATCCCTTTGTTTAACATATGAAGGGATTAACTGCACAGATTTGAAATTCTCATACTGCATTTTTAAGTGTAAATACTGAAAAAATATGCTTTTACAAAGATCTATACGGGAATATAACTTAGTTCTTTAAAGCAGAGTAGAGACAAATTTTACCCTTAAACTTAATTCAATATTTGGCTCTAATCTGTAGGGATTATAAGAACTATGTGAATAAACAGATAAAATTCAGTTAAGTTATGGCTGTTAGTGCCCAATATATTACTGTTCTTCATGCTTCAGACAAGACTTAAGAATCAGTAATTATTTCAACAAAGACCTTTCAACATTAGTGCTAAAAACCTGCTTTCTTCATTTCATCTAAAAACCCTGCAAAAGGTTTATTTAAAGCATGTTTGCCTAAAGGACCTACCAGACAGTAACAGACGTGAGTAGATTTGTTCTGCTGGAGTTATAACATGTTAAAAAAAAAAAAATCTGGCAGAGTCCTTAAACTATAAAAATCCTGCAATTACAACCACTGCTGTGCATGATCACCACACTGGAGCCAGACACTTTCACTCATAGCTCAAGCTCACATCCATCTGGAGTCTATCAAGGAGTGTAACTTACACTAAGTTTCAAACTACTTTTTTTGTGTTTGTTTTTTTAACACTAAAGATACATTCACATTTTCCAAGTAGTATCTACTTTAAAAAAATACATACATACAAATTCTTCATGCCTGGTTTACTTACAGCAGGTTGTCAAATACGAGTTGCAAAACAAAAAAACCTGAAGCAAAAGAACAACAAAAAAATACCAGCCCTCCAGACAATATTGAACTGCCTGTTTCATAAAGCTGTATACATGCTTGTCCACCCATAGTTGGATAGAATATGAATTATCAATATTTTATTAAACATTATTTTAGTACTACTGGCATGAGAAACTTCTGGAAAAGAAAAAAGCTTTGCAAGTCACATTTTAAGTTAAATCAGAGTGGCTGGAAGTGAACCAAGAGTTAAAATATTTGCCTTTTACTAACGTTCTAAGTGAAGCTTAAGCCTGCAGAAGTTTCTCAAACTTATAAGCACTGGACTGGAGACATTTTTTAAATATAAAAATCTATCATCTCTGTTGCAAAGCTACAAGTACATTTCAGTTCAATGCATTTCTCAACATATCTTAAAACAAGTAGGAAGAAAAAGTTGGAAAATTAAGCAGTATTTTTCCTTCATTGAAATGGAACTGACAATGTTAAAACACTATTACTATGTCTTTTTTCCATTTCTAAATTTTCCTTGTCTGTTAAAATCACATTACAAGTGGGGAGAAATTTTCCTCTGTGATTACTTTTGCTACTAGAATTTCAGAAGTCATTAAAGATATAAAGAATGCACTCTGAAACTTTAGAAACCAGATTTATATTAAGAAATTATTTATAAAAATAATAAGCATATATACCTGTACTTCACTTCAGAGTTCTAATAAAAGTGATTGGACATTTAAAGTAGAATTGCCCCAATTGAAAAAGCATGCCACAGTTTTGGAGGCCCTTTAAGAACCTGTCCTATGAAAGAAACTATTTTCTATGTTCCATTATGTTTGTATGACCATCTTTCATAAGTCACAAGTCTCAGCATTAGCTGAAATGTAACTCTGAACCACATTTGTTTGATCAAAAATTGAAAGGAAGGCCTAATGCAAAGAGGGAGAGAGCAAGTGCTTCTTCACACATTTTAGAGATATAACTTTTAGACTCTAACTTAATATAAAACACTTAGTCACAATTATCATCTTCCTTAGAGAACTCAGAAACCTGAGCCCCAAGTCAAATTTTAAAATGCAAATCCAGCAACAGCTCCTTAATCAGTCCCACTGGGGCCTATAGAGCTGCTAATTCAGCAGAAATCAGCAGAGCTGAAAAACAAAAAGCCAGGCTGTAGCTGTTTTAAGACACTGATCCAAAGTGACTCATAAATCAGCCTGCTATGTTCAAGTTTTAGTCTGGAAAATATTGAAAAACAGCTGTGAAAACCATACGGCCTTTTTTCTGGCAGTTCTGGTAGACCACTAGAGGATTTATAAAATATAAATACTAAAGATGTAATATAAACACAAGTGAAAACCATCTTTCAGACTTTCCCTCCTATCCCACCAACAGTTTCAGCATTCCTCAGTGAACCTGGTGAAGGGTACAGCAATGCCAGCAGGAGTTTGCACACCTGGGAGACACTGGCCAACGCTCAACACTTTTCTTCCCCTCCATCCCATCCCTCCTCTTCCAGCTCTGCTACACCAGCTCTAACAAAGCCACATTCTTACAATCTTGGGACATACATCCTGGAATTAAATGTAAATCTAAATTCAAAACTATTTGTACACAAAGCCATTAAAAATGTTTATGAGTTTTCAGTAGACTTATCTCCCACAAAAGCAGGGTAACAGAATATGGTATTTTTGGTTAAAATCACAGTAAAGTTGGCCTGTTTACACCCCACTGTGAAGCCACTTCTGTATAAAGCAGTAGACTCATGATCAAAAAGAAGAGGACAGAACTCAAGGTCTATTTTTTTTATTTCCCTCCTTGCCCACTGTGAGGTCACTTTTATTTTATTTCAACAGGGGATTTGAACACAAAAGGCATGAAAGAATGAAACAAGAGTTTCAAAAACCTGCTAACCATCTGGGCAAGATGGTTAAGACAGATGGGCAAAGGAAGGTGTAAAGCATAACATAGGTCTAGACCTTTTCAGGCAGAAGAGCTTTCACTCTGCTGCTTGGGAGACCTCACCTGCGTATGTTGAGAACACGGGGTAATAGTTGTTTTCTCAAGAGGATTGGAAAGCCTGCAATTAAACTACTAGCCTTTGGCTATACCTGCTATGGACTTCCATGGAAAACACAGTAAACATATAGCAATAAAATTCATAAACAGTCTTTTACAATTTGTAATGTTGCAACAATAATCTAGACTAGTCAAACCTTTTTTGCATATGTAAAGATGAACGCTTTAACCTTACAGATTGCACAATCCCAGCTCGAAGTACTGGGGTAGCTGGAGGTAACAGGCAACACCACACTCTTCCGTGTTCTCTTATTAAGAGGGGAAGGAAGAAAACTGGATACTTCTAAGGCATTTGACACAATCAAAAGAAATATTTACACAAAAGCGGTCAGACCACATGGTTTGGTGACACCTAAAAGATGTACTCCTGTGAGTTTAAAAGCAAGTGACACAGCTGTCCACTGAGTAATCACAGCAGGGTTTCTTACAGCAGGGTTTCTTACAACAGGCCAAAGCTTATTTATACAAGCAGAACTTATTTTCTCACACTTTTAAAGGAATGTGAACTTACATAAGGACAATTTACACTACCAAGGGAATTCTAATTAGAAAAATCTCCCTTGTGCTAACAAAAAAGCCCTGCAATGCATTTTATTGTCTCTCGGGAACATAAGTGGAAAAGACAAATTTGAATTACTGCTAATGCAAAACGTTTTTTAAGCCAAGTCTAAAAAACGAAAGTGTTGTTATTTTTCCCCTTGTTTTTTTGTTTACCACACGTGGATTTTAACTTAATAGCACTAAAATAAACTAAGCTAAGAAACTAAACTATGAAGCTTAGCTTAGTATCAAAAAAAGCCTTAGGTTTTGTCAGAAAGCTTGTGAGCATCCTGAAATAGTTCAAAAGAACAGGAGGATGAAATATAACAGGAAGCAAAACCAGTTGTTGAATGTAAAGCAGATCCAGTGTTTGATCCATAAGCTTCAATCACATAAGCCAACAAAAAAAAAAAGTTTCTTTCCTCTCACACTTTCCTACGCCAGTCCTGGAAATATTCAACTCCCAGAGCCATGTCTGTGTTCAGTTCCATATGGTGTCAATACAGCCATCCACATTTCATGAGTAAAGCAGCATGACCTCCAGACAAGGCAATTGAACAGAATTAGCCACAACTAATTGAAAGTCTTCCTGTTTACTTTAAAGCCCTTATCTCAATCTGCTTTGAAAGTGTAATCGAAAATTAATACGACTAATATAGAAGATCATTCAGTGACAAGGGATTAAAAACAAATGTGACAAGTCCCTCAGCTATTTTCGGGCTTTTAGAAAGCTGACATAATTTATGCTTTTTCCATAAAAGTTTTTCACTGGAAATAGATTTCTGCAGCTGTCACCTGGGTTGGGTCGCTCCGCGGCGCTGGCCGAGCGGGCGCGCTCCGGTGCGCGCACCATCGCTAGAGCCAAAACTACAGGGGCGAAGAGCTACACGAGGAAACGCGACAGCAGCGTTCCCGACACACAAATCAGTGCTAGCCTGATGATTATTGAACGCTTTCCAAGAAAGTCAACAGAACTTTTTCCTCGCTCTCTCCGACACTGAACAGCGCTCCCGGGCCCCATTTCGCCCAGGTGCTTATCGCCACCGCGTCCCGGGACCGCAGCCCGCCCCAGGGACGCTGTCCTGCTGCGGCCGCCGCCGCCCTCGCCGCGCCCGCTGACAGCCCGGACGCGGCCCCCGGCGCTGCCCCTCCCGCACCTCGCGGCCGCCACGACACCGCGCTGCCTCTCAAAGCCCGCCCGCGGACCGGACCGCGGCCCCGGGGGCAGAATATGGCGGTCGGACGGGCGCGGGACGGCGCCTTCAGCCCCCCGCGGTGCCCGCCGCCCCGATACTCACAGCTGCACCGCCCCCCGCGGCAGCTGCTCGGGCAGCCGGCTCAGCTCCAGGCGGCTGCAAGCGACGAGGTGCCCGGCGCAGCGGCAGGGTGCGGGGCAGCGGGCGGAGGCGGCGCCGCCGCCCAGCAGCAGCAGCAGCAGCGCCGGGAGAGCGGCGGGCGCCCCGCGGGGCCGGCGGGGCATGGCGGGCTCAGAGCCGCTGCCCGCGCTCCCGGCCCTGGCGTTCCCCCACTGACAGAGCGGAGCGGGGCGCGGCGCGACCTCCTGCTTCTCAGTGCGGGTGGCTGCTCCCGCTCATACCCCGGAGTGGCCACCGAGGGCGGGAGGCGGTGGGAGCGGGGGGCGCTGTAGAAAAAAGTAAAGACAGAAAGCGGGAGGGGACCGCAGCGCCGCCACCGCCGCCAGCCACTCTGCAAACTTTCCGCCGCCTCAGCCCGCCTCCGCGCGTCCGCGGGAGCCCCGAGCACCGCCCGCCCCGCCGCAGCCCCCTCCCCCTGCCATGTGACAGCCGCAGCCCCTGCCCGCTCCGCCGCGGCCGGGCCCCGCGGGGCGGGGGCTGGGAGAGCGGGTGCCAGGCGTGGGCTGGCGTGGAGCCCCGCAGCTTCGCGGCCGTGGCAGCGACACTCGCGGCCTGCCCCGGGCGGCGGCACATGGCCGGCCTCGCATCACGGCGGGCGCTACGGTGGGACCTTGCTGCTGTCCCCGGCCTGTCCGTGGGCGGGCGGGAGCGGGCAGCGGGCCCTGAGTGCTTAGAGCGGCAGCCACGGCGCACGGGCCGTGGTGAGAAGGCACGGGCACCGTGGTCTTCCTCGTGCGGGATTTCCCTTTGCCGCCGCGCCAGTTAGCGCGTGTCGTGGTAATCCAAAAGCTGCTCCAGAGGCCCCAGAGGGTTCCCAGCCAAGCCTGGGGTCACTGGCATGTAAAAGGTGAGGTGAGGTTAACTCCTGCCTTCCGGGTCCTACATGGCTAGTCCAGACACCATAATTAAGCCCATTATGTTCCCCACAGGATCCCAGCTCCAAAGGTTCAGGGGAGTGGGCAGGGCGTACAGATTCCACATCTCTGAGGTAATCTATGTAATTTAAGTAAATACCTATTGTTCAAGTTCCATATGTAAGGCTGGACCCTACAATGGATTCAATTACTGTAGGCTTCACACACCCCTATTCCATAGCAGCAGCCATCAAACTGCTCATGGACACTGTTCTTTCCTTCCCAGGTTTGTATGTTTCACCTGAAAGATTGTAGATATCTTAGACACTGAACCTGAACCTTCAAAGTCTTAACAGCTCTGATAGCAAGATCTGTAAGGCAGAAACTTTGTCCCTGTTTTTATTGTTTCCATGCGTATCTAAGGACACAGGGATTTTGTTAAAGAAACAAAACTACATTTCAGTCAGGAATCATGAATTTGCAAGCCAAGCAAGCAAGTAACTATGAACATTCACATGCCACTCTGGACACAACTGTTCCAGGTGCATAGGATGTGCAGAGCTGTGCGGTGTTTTGTCAGCTTGTGCTCCGTTGACCACTAGTGTTCCTTAAGGAAATTATTGTGGGAAAACAAACAAATACTGAAGGAGCACACTTTTTTCCTACACTTTTTTCTTTTTGCTATAAAAGCAAGCAAGTAAAGAAACAAAATACAGGATAAAAATTATTTAGTATGTCTTTACAAGTTCCTCTCATTTATTTGTTGTGAATGAAAACTGTCCTGGCAGCATTGACATGTCAATATTTCGATGTCTTTTGCAGCCTTCTTCCTTTGGAAAATATTAGGGTGACATTAGATCAACAAAGCCTGTGAAACACTGAACTATTCTAAACAGACAGTAGGACAGTGGCAAATTCAGATTTTTGAAGCTATCCCTCATTAGTCTGTACTTGTTCCCATCAAAGTCAGTGGGAAAGCTTCCTTCTCTTTCTAAAGTTCTAGCTGTCCAGGTGTTTCACACCATTACACCAAGGTACAGAGACACTTGAATATGTTTTGTTCGTATTTAGGTAAGATATGCCATACTTGCCACTTTTGCAAAGTGATCAAAAATTCAAGATTTTGTTGCTCTGGGTGATTATTGAACAATCTACTAAAATTAAAAAGGATTTGAGGTAACTAAGCCTTGTACTATGGTTCCTAGAGTGCACAGCAAAGGGCCTCAATTATCTGGGGAAAGTGAGCTTGTCTTATCTTGAGTTTGGCAAGGGCAGTGATTGACTAGTAGGTGGCAACAGAGTCATTAAGCTGCCAGTTTTAACATCCAAGGAATAGAAAAATTAGAAACAAAGTATTTTGAACTTATTTTATCATAGCAGTCAATAATATATGCAGTGCATATGTGAACCATGAAACAAGAGAATCTGAGAAACAAAGGTAGGAAAAAAAAAGATAAAAAGGGCAGGAACTTCTGGTTTTGTGATTTTGAAAACCACTCATGCAGGCAGGGAATACTGTGCCTTAGAAAAACCTAATGCATATTTAGTGCTAGTAATATATGAAGCTGTTTTAAATTAAGCAAGGTAAATAAATTCAGAAAATCCATTTGTCTTTGCAGCTTCTTTTCTGAAAATACTCAATAAAACATTTTTAAATTGATTATGTATTATGAATCTTAAAATGCTTATATGCTGCACTTCAGAGTCCATGACAGAAAGTCTTTCTTCCCACAGGGAAATTTGCTCTCTTCAGAAGTCTCAGGGACTGATTCTGCATCTCATATGAACACTGTAAGGGCTGACAGTCCCCAATCCCAGGGGTCTCTTTATCATTGGTTTTAGGTTGAGAGTGCACTGTGACTGTACATAAGCAAATACAAATCCCTCCTTCACAGGTTTGGCTAGCCTATACCTGTCCTAAGTAAGCTTATATCTAAATGAAAGGTCTCCCATTCCTCTACCTGGTTATCTCCACACGTAGCAAGGGATGTCTGCCGACCCTTGTTTGGCATTAGCATTAGTGTAAATGCACATTCAACAGTTTTAGGGGACTGATTTGACTGAACTCCCTTAAAAATTAAAAAAAAACACTGTGCGCGTGCGCGCGCACACACACACACTTTAATTCTGAGTTGGAGTAATTTCCTCATCCTCCAGTTTTCCATGTAGCTGCACAAGGAAGGCGGTTATGCAAAGGCAGGCCCTTTCCATGGCAGCCTGAAGGGATGATGTTGAGGAGGGGGAAGCATGGCTGCACAGAAAAATTCTTGTAAAACTAGACCCTCAAGCTCTCTCTTTGGCTAACGAGATTAATTTCCTCCACAAGATTACCAAGCATAGTAGTCTGGGTGAGTTGGGAGTGGAGCAAAGGAGGTTGTGTAGAGATCTGTAGACCATTCTTTGGGATGTTAGGGCTTGATTCTAATGGTATCATTTTCAGTCTCTGATTATTTTAAATCAGATAAACACAGGTTTATGGATTCAAGTCCAAACATATGCTGTTTAAAATATGTATTCACTTCAGGCAAAAGACACACCCAAAAGCAATCTAAGTATGATTTTTTTGCATATCATTAACACACTGAAATCAGGGACTGCTTTCAAGTAACCTACCTCCAGAAAAGTTCAACCCTAAATCAGACTCGGTTTAGCAGATTATTAAAAATAATTTACCAATTGCTAAGTTAAGCAAAACCAAATTAAGATACTATACATTTTCTGAGTTTAAATTAGAATATCTTTTATAACACAAGTAAGAATTTGATTAATCTAAATACAGTTTTTTATTCAGTTTTTAAAGGAGTCTCAAGCCACTACATCAGACAATTATATATTGCTGTATGTACTTATAGCTGAATCTGCAGAATTTATGTCAGAAGGTCAAAAGGAGTGAACAGTTACATTTACTAAATGATTTTGTCCATTAAGGCCACTTCAGGAATTAAAAGTCTTCCCTTGTACTCCTGGATCATGTCGTAATCCAATTCTATGTCTAGTATTCATTTTGGATTTTCTACTTTTCATGGGTAAATAAAGTCATTTTGTTAGTATTCAGCAGCAAAAAGCAGAAGCAAAGGAGAATGAAATTGCTTATACTCTGACACATCTTGGTTCTGATAGAGTGATGTAGAAAATAGTGGCCCATTTATTGTCTTTCCCACCAGTAAATGATCTTGTAGGAGTATTGGCAGAATTAACATCCTGTGTATTTATTCCTAAACTTTCACAGTTCCATTTTATTTCTAGTCAAAGAAGATGTTTAAGGCTGTCTGGGAGAAGGAAACGAAGAGGTCATCCTCTCAAGATCATCGCTCCCTATTGCAAGTTCTCCAATATTGTCCAGTAAAAAAAAAATCTTAACGCTAGCAAAACTTCTTACTAAAGCCACAGCTGGAGGGAGAGATGAACTAGTGAGACCCATCCTGCTTAAAAAACAAAAGTGAAGCAGGACATGCTTTTTGTGGAGGCTGCTTGCATACATTAAATAACCTGCAATAGGCAAAAGGAAGTTTTGCCTCAGGCACCTGTCTGGAAGTTACTAGAGAGTCCCAGAAAAACTCCTTATTGAATGCAGAAGACTCTTTTCACTTCTTTGCTTTGTGTGTAAAGAACAATCTCATCCAATATCATGGAATATTTTTCATGGAAATTACTCTAAATGTAGAGCTTTCCCACCCTCCTTTTCTTCTGCCCATTTGGTATGGCAATTGATATTAATTTTAATTTTAATTTATAATAGCACTAAGACTTCATGACCATTTATTTCAATCCCTGTGATTAACAATTGCAATTTCACTTGTATTTGAGGAAAACAATAAAATATTCTTAAATAATTTCCCAGTAATTGTGAATCTCCTACCAATGTGTCATAAGTCCATAGTGAATATTCCAAGGTGCATACAGAAATTTATTTTTGGTAGTAATTATACTTGACTTTATGTGATCCAACAGTGAAACCATGAAAACCAAATTATGCATAATTGAATGCACTGATTACAAACAGAAAAACCATATGAACTCTTTCTGAAAACTTTGCCTAGGGCAGAATATGTTCAGCTTTTATAGAATTCATCCAAACAGTGAGTGTTTGCCTCCATTACAAATAAACTTAAAACATCCTAAGGCAGTCCACATTAGTGAAGATTGTTAATGTTTTCAAGTCATGTCCTGCTGGGGCTAAGTGGGAAGTTAGTGCATGATTGCAAGGACAATTAAACAGTCAACATCTACAGTGATGTAACTTCAAAGAGGGAAAAAGAAGACTTAGTTTTATGTCATTAAGGAACACTCAAATTGAAATGTTGTCAATTTGAATAAAAATAAGTAGATGTAATGTCAGGATGGTGCTACTGTAATAAAACACCTGCCAGGTCTGTTCTACCCGTTCTTTTAGTTTGTTGGGGGGGTTTAAATAAGCAAACGTTTTGTGGTAAGAAAGATCAAGAAGTAGCCAAAAAGGGAATCTGAAAGAGGTGCTCTGTCGAACCTAGCAGTGGCTCTCCCAGACAGTAATGTCTTCAGTGTTCCCCTCCTCCACTTCCTTGAGGTGGGGGTTATGGTACTGTTAAACTCAAACATATGTTCCTTTCTGCAACGGGGATCGAAATTTCTGCCAGAGGAGAAAGTACTTGAAGGTTGTTATCTGCTTAAATAGTCAGAGGCCAATTTGGTAAGATTTTTATCAATGTTTTGCAGCCCCCATTGCAGCCCCCATGTTAAGTATTCACCACATTTAGGTGTGTAACTCATTGAAGTCAACTTCTTAAAGAATCTCACAGTGAGAAATCAATGGGAGTCAGGCCTTAAATCTTTGAGGAATTTATTGTCTGATTGTCTGTTCCAGGGGGAGAATGAGCTGCAGCTGGGACTCATCTTATGTAATTTTAGCAATTTGGAAGTTTGATATCTATTCTAAAGCAGTTGTCTTAGCTTCTTCTGTAGTCAGTGGAGAAAGAAACATTCAAGGAGTGATTACTACCTTTCTAAACTAGGCAATCAAAGCATTTAGAATGAATCAGTCTCTGGACGATTTTCTCCTTCTCTGTTGACTAGAAAGAGCCTTTTGACTAGCTTAGGCTAGACCCTGGATTTCCAGATGATTCTCAATCTGTGCCTTCAAATATACATATTAAATAAATTAATAGAAAAATATAGAAGCATGTTTCTAAAATTTTTTTCTATCATAGGTGCCTTAAATATCACTGCAAAGTTTATCATAAATATGAATTGTAGTTTTTAATTTTATTATAGCCCTGTTATAGTTTGCTTTGTTTTCTGCTGATGTAACAAGTTCTACTAAGGATTTATTAACAAATTAAATCTTACAAGATTCAGTAAAACAAAGGGGAAATGTGAGTGCTGTGCATAAGTATCATGTACAAATACAAAATGAGGACCATGTGGAGAAAGATCTAGTAATGCATCACAAACTAAATATGCGTCAACAATGAAACATCATAGAAGGCATTTTCAGGTATACCAGTTGGAGTCTTCTACGTAAGAGAAAGAAATAATGTTCTGGTGAGCGCAGAGATGAAGTATTATATCCCTTTTGGGGGTCAGATATAAAAGGAAGGAGTGGAGAGAGCTACGGGAAGTTGGTAGCAAGCTCAGGAGGACAGTTTCCAGCTCTCACAAAATGAACACCTAGTGTCGCAACACAGCAAGCAACACTTGAGATTTTGCACAAAGCTATCCCATTGCCATCATTGGGAAACCAGTGAGTCATAGTAGACTGTAGTGTCGTCTGGACTTGCTCCCCCGCTTCTGCTGTCTGCTGCCTCTTGCTTTCCTAATTATTATATGAAACAAAATAAACAAGCACTATCCCAGTGAGAAGTTGGCCAAACACACATTGCACCACTTCCAGAGCTGCTCGAGTGGTTACTTGCAATAGCTATGTTTGCCAATAAAGTCTGACTTTCCAAGCGGGAGTATCAAAGGAGCAGGCTGGATCCGACAGCAGCAAATACAGCGTGCAGATCTGGATGGGCTGTGTGCCAGCTACAGCCCAGCAGGAGTTGCAAGCAACACCAGCCCTGTGCACCAGCTGGCCAGACTGATGAACAATGGTCTGCAACACACTCTTTGCTTTGATCTTGTTAGTATGGAATCAGGAGAAACTGCAAGGGATACTGGTATGAATCCTGTTCGTGGCTCTGACACTTTTGGGGAACCTTATCCAAGCAAAACTTTCTGTGGCCTCTTTTACGTCTCTGACATTCAGGCAACACGGTATGGGAAGTCTCTGAAACACAGATGTCACCTTCCAAATAGCCCTGTTAGCTGCCACTGGGAAGCTGAGGTTTGTCCATTTCCTAATGGTCATGGCACTTCTTTTGACCATCAGTAACTTTTTCAAGTGGGTTTTCTGATAAGGTAAGCTTTCCACAGCACACATTTCCACAATGTTGTCAGTTGTGAAGTTTTTCCTTTGTTGTTTTCCCTCCTAGGTTTGAAGACTAGTCTTCTCCTCTTAGTCATTTCTCCCTTTCACCAGCCTCTCCAATCTATCAAAGGAAATAGTCAGCAGTGCAGAGAGTTGCACATGTTGACTCTTGAAATACTTTCCTGGTTGTGTGCTGTCATCTCCAAACAAGAAGCTTCTGGTTCAGAGACTCTCCTTGCAGTTGTATTCTGTGTTGCTGCTCAGCTTATGAAGAGGAAATAAATAGGATAAAAGACTGCAATGCATTAGCATTGCTACAAGGCAAATAGCTCAGTGTACAATTCCCTTCAGAGTGTACTGACCTCAGCATTAGAAAAAGCAACTTTCTAGAGAGACATCAACAAGAATGTCAACATCCTACCACATCCTAGGTGGATAAGAAGACACAGTGCCACAGTGTGGGGTATTACATGTCTTGGCCCACATATACAGTGTCAAAATCAAAGCAGTACTACCACATGCATGATCAGGCTGGGCTCAAGTCTGGCAGTGGTGATTAAGAAACCATGGCTTTCACTGAATTGCAGACACTCAATAATTGAGTTATCTTTTGAGTGACATAATAAACAAAGTCTCTGTAAGGTTGGCTAAGCTACTGCTACAGTAGAAATTTCCCAATTTTGGTGGGGGGGGAGAAAAAAAAGAAGCTAAAAACTAAAGTAAACAGGAAGAGATTTGCTGATCATTTTAAACTTTGGGAAAATTACATCTTATTTTAATCGTAATGAAAAAAAAAATCACCACAAATACACCACATTATCCATACTAATATTTTTTGTTCTGAATTTTTGTTAGGAAAAACTGCTAATGATAAACACAAAATTACTTTTCTAGAATTTCGATAAAATCGTACATGCCCTTACCGAGTACCACATGTAAGTAATATTTCAGTTATCCCACTGATGTCACTGAGATGGAATTAAAAGTGCTGAAATCTTCAGTGATGGATATTTCACTGCAGCTGTGAGCAATATGTGCCTCAGAGACTGTAATTCTCCTGGGCAATATTAAACCCTTGGACTTGCATCTTATTAGTAAAATAATACTATTTAAAAATAGTATCAAAAGAAATCTAGCCAAGAAATTTAGCCTTGTGTATATTTCAGTTCATATATAATTTAATCTCATAAATTATAAATAAATGTGCTTTTTACACATATGACTGCATTTCATATAAAGTAAACCATAAAGTATGTTAAAATAAGATCAACAAGAAGAGAGCAGAGTTAAAACTAAAACCATAATCTCCTACATGACTTTTGAAAATATGGCACTGTCTAATAAATGGCAACAGACAAATATGAAGTAGTAGATATTTTTTTTAAATTTTTAAGTGTAGCTGCCTGACTTCTTCTGCATTTTAGATCTCTTAAACTTACTCTTATGCTTTCCAAATACTTCATTCTCTAATTTAATTTTCCTAAACAGATGTTTTAAAATTAAGTTTATA
This sequence comes from Pseudopipra pipra, assembly GCF_036250125.1. NCBI lineage: Eukaryota > Metazoa > Chordata > Aves > Passeriformes > Pipridae > Pseudopipra > Pseudopipra pipra. Next base: position 43,871,420 of record NC_087553.1, on the reverse strand, counting down.
ATTAATTATAATATATGTAAGAACAGTTCACAGAAATGAATAATTCTACCGAAGAAGCTACTACTGACTACGTTGCAAATGCAAACAATGCTTTGTTGTAATCATCTTTATTTAGTAGCATACGCTGAACTCCAGAGCTGAAACAGACTATTGTGACATTACCTGATTTAGAAGAGCACTTGAGCATGTATTTAAGAAGGAGGTTTGGACACAGAACAGAAAGCCCAGAAGGATGAACGGTGAGAACCCTTACTGACCAAGACCCCTTCATGAACGAGGGTCTGAGTGTGCGACCTGTGACAAAGCTGACCTGACTGCAGTCAGTGGGGAAAGTCATTATAGCTGTGAGAATTCTGAGCCTGTTTCCCTAAGCTGTCTCCAGCACTACTCCTTCAGCACATCAGCTGTGCCTGAATAGCGTTTTGTCTGTGACCTGAGGACCTTTCTGTACCCATGGACAATTTTTCAAGTGGGGAGGATGAGGTAGTGTAGAGCAGACAGAATATCCCTGTGAACAGTTCCTCACACCATTTTTTCAAGCAGCCCAGATTTTCCCACCCAGCACACTGCCTGCTCAGACCTGCCCCAACCACCCTTTCCACAGTGCGAGCACAGCTGCTTGTGGTGCCTTAGAGGAAGCTAGATCATTACTTTTTTGTTGGAGTTATTTTTAACCTGACTGTTCATTTGTTTGGTTTGTCATTTGACCCCACAAATGATGCCAGGTGCCATAATATGAACCGGGAAACAAGTGGCAAGGCATTAGGGGTCCTCGGTGCACCTCAAGTGGTTGTTACCACTAAAAAGAGCATTTCTAATTCATTGTGGCCTGAAGAATCTCATTTAATGTGGTGGTAAATGCAGTCTTTGGGCACCAAGTCTGAGTCTAGGAACATTACAGTCCCTAGAACTTAAAAAAACTCACTCTGCCTCTTCAAATAAATTAAATATTTTTTCCATAGGCATCTTAGACTTTGAAGCTTTGCTGTCTCAAATGTTGTCTTCCCTGGTTTAACTTTATGCAGAATCAGAATGGATCTCTCTGTTTTTCAAACAAAGCTAGTATAGGATCCTAAAGATAGCATTAAGCATCATGCTGTCCAGTTTGGCGGAATGCAATTGTGTATTCACACCTGATCTGTCTTCAATGTGCACTTCCATTTACTCTAATAATGCGCAGGTCTGATATTAATGATTATGGAACCTGCAGTACAAAAAAAATGAGCTCATTTTCATAAGCCTGGCAGACATTCATAATACCAGTAAGGAACGTATAGGGCCTCAAAAACTGAAAAATAGTTGAAAGCAAACCCAAAAGCGTGGATCAGTGCTTATACTTTAAGTTCTTCCATTTCTGATGCTGTCTAAAGCTGGTCTGAAGCCACAAAGTTTACATGCATGCTACAGTTCTTTAATGCACGATTTTGTTCTCCTTTTTTGATTTGAATGTTGCACAGTTAGTGCTCAGACCCCCATTTTTGTATTGCACTTGTAAATTCATATATACAGATAAGTATATTTTATATATTCTTTAACTTTCTGTGCATATGATATTTAACTTCATGTACTGCATGTGTTTTTGTCAGAAGTACAATAGGTTCCAAGCACAGCTAGTGCTGCCTCCAGCTGACACTCTCTGTCAGCCTCAGGCTCAACACCCTGGCAGGAAAACTTGCAAATCCTGCTGCACCCCATGGATTTCTGTGATTTGCTGTGTTGATAGAAACATCCCCTTTGCTGAGGCATTAGAAGTTCCCAGACGAGGAACCTTTGCGTCACTCTTCCAAACTCACCAAACTGTTATACAACTGCAGCTTTGAGTCTCTTTGATGCTAAACTTGGAATATATGTTATTGCCATACATACAAAAGAAAACCAAAACAACCATCAAGTAAGGAGGATAACACTGAACCTAATGGGTGAATTACTGCATGGTTTTAAAGAGGCTGGCATTTCTCTACATGAAAGAAAAGGCTAGGCATTTCTCTGCCATCAGAAAGATTCTGTTCTGCCCCACAGTTAATAGTACAGTGTTGCCTTATATTATCTTAGAGTGACCTTAACATAGTTCTACAGATGCCATGGATTTGGTGAATTATTTTGGGAACATATTTGGTCCCTTCTGGGAAATTAAATAAAGCGCTCAATACATTGCATCACTAAATCTGATTTTTTTTTTTTTTTTGTAATTGATCTGTCACAGATCAAATTTCATCTGGAAACTTCAGGAAAGACAAACAAAGGTCTGGATAAACACTGGAGAAAAATGTCCTGTAGGATTATGGAATCATAGAATATCCTGAGTTGGAAGGGACCCACAACGGTCACCAAAATCCAACTCCTGATGTCAAGGCTTGTATTCCTTGTTTTCATTTTTGGCCTTAAAGAACAAGAAAAAAAAAGTGCTTTATGTATATTTATAATTGGTAAAAACTGTAAACACAATGGATAACAGCAAACAATAAATGAAACTTGTAGATATTAGAAATACAGATGAGGTAATTTAGGCCTCTGTTCTGCAAATAGTTGTAAACCTGTTTAATGTCAGGAGTGTGAGTGGTCTTTTAATTCCAGCAGACTACTCCCATACCTAAAGTCACAAAAGACGTAAGCACGGTGTTTTCTGAAGTTTAATTGTACAAAATGTTAAATCAATATATATAGAGAAGTGTACTTTGAAATCAGATTACAATAAAGGAGACTACTTAGAATGCAAGAAAATTAAGACAAAAGTAGGTGTACAAGCGGCAGACCAGGGAAGTGCACTGCTTAGCTGACCCGCAGCACAAAGGAAAGGTTCGATCCCGTTTCACCCAACGGGACATTTGACATTTTCCTTTCATTAATTTCCTATGAAGATGTGGGTGTGACAATCCTCTTAAGAAACCTTTGCAAATTATATGGTTTGCTTTTAGAAAAAGGGAGGTCATTCCTATGTTACACTGAATAATAATTCTAACTGAGCTTTTAAAAAGGTGTTTTTCTGCTATTTGTTTGCTTTTTGAGGTTTCCTTCGATTGAGGAACTTTCAGGAGCCATTTCCAATGCATAGCACTAATTGGAGATGAAAGAGGAGGCCGATTAGCACTTAATTCCCCGGCGTGGGGCCACTGCGGTGCCCGGGGCAGTGCGGGGCGGGTGCGGTTCCGCGGGTCTGGCCCGCGCACTGAGCGATGTCGCGATCCCTGCGGCGTCGTCGGGGGCCGAAAGAGCCCGGCCGCGCTCTCACGGGAGTCCATGGGATGCTTTTTGCCCGTTCCTGACAGGATAAAAAAACTACTAAATTAAGTGTCCGGCCAGAGAGAATAGGTAGGCAATAAAGGTGTTACCAAGCACTTTTTCCTTTCTAAAAAAAATTCAGTTCGTACAATTAAACACGCTTCAGATATTAACTACTTTTGATTTTACAAATTCACTGTTCAAAAGCTGATTAATCAGCATATTAGAGGACACTAATCCTTCTAGAAAGCCCCTTGGTAATTACTTTTTAAGAGCATCACTGGCAAACTCAAGTTTGTTTATTCCTCCGACTCGGCACAGAAAGAAGCTTTTAGTGTGGCGAAATACTTCCACCTTTTTGTGTTAGCTGAAAGAGGTAATAAAGACGTGTTTTAATGAAACAATTCAGAGATCTGTTGTGAAATCTCAAGATGTTTATTGCTTAAGAAAGGAGGGGAAAAAATCCCTTTTAACACTTTTTAGATGTTATTTAATTTTAAAATTAATTTAGGATGACTACAAGTTATTGAAAGGAAATAGAGGGAGGAAATTAGACTCAGAAAATTTTGAAACACAATGGGATGATTCTTGCTATTAGAATTTTTAAAAGCTTAAATTTCTAATTTTTTCCCCTTAAGGAATATAGCAAAATATAATTAAAACCACTGCATTTGAAGGAACCGTAATAAGACCAATTGCGCTTGAGGACTGCAAGAGCTCAGCTGTGATAGGTTTAAAGGGTGCTTCTGGTGAGAGTTATTGAGGGAAAAGATTATTATGAAAAGCAATCCTGTCTCTGGTTATGCTGGTGGGAAATTACCAAGGAATATATTAATCAAATGCTTCACTTTTCAACACTCTACCACCAAAAAAGGAACACTTCATTTAGGGGAATAAAGTTTTGCATTTAAATAAAGAAAAATAGAGCACACAAACTTTTCATAAGAGAATAATTTCTAAAAAACCCAAACCAAATCAAACAAACACCTAAACAAATGAACAAACAAGCATAAAACCAAACCCCACAATTCAAATGCAACAATGGGTACCAGTAAGGAACTTGCAGTGTTTTGTTTTAACTAGTTTATTTTCTTGTTTTATGACCAAATAGCCTATCTGTCAGACAGTGGACAATGCCTGTGAAAGAAATAGAAAACCGATCATAAACCTGAACCTGAAGGATGAACTGTGAATTGCCAGATGCCCATTTACTTCATGCAGATTTGTGACTTCTCAGACTTTTGAAAGGATGGAATTCATGGTTGGAGTAAGGCTTTTGATTTCATAGCAAACTTGTCAAAGCTGGACAAAACATATATTTTGCCTTCCTAATGAAATAAGTGAGAAAAGTAACTTCCTGTGCTGTTTCTGAGTTGAAATTCAGTAACTGAAATTCTAAACATATTTTTTTTAAACTAAACAAGACTCATTCCTCATTGCCTGCAGAATAAATGTGGTAATTTTCAAGCCAAAACAAGTCAAAGGTATAAAACAGCTTAAAAAAGAGCTTTGTAATGGTTGCAAACCTAATTGCAGATAGTCTATTGCCTCTCCAAAATAAACACATAATAAAATAATAAGTAATAAATAGGGTAATTACCTCATACCTGTGTATAATAAATCAGGTCTTACAGAGCAGTGACATAGAGCTCTCTGAGAATCACATTGCTTGTGGAGGTGTGAGTATTTTTGGAATAATGTTGTCAAATTTCAATAACAATAGAAGATTGTGCTTTGTTTGTGTCTAGACATAGGGAATTATTTTGTGATTCTTTAATTCACAGGAATGAGAAAAGCTAGTGTCCAGTTTAGACCCTAGTCATACTGGCTGCCGTATGCTAAGGAGGCCAGCAGCTCTGGTTTGCAGCCAAGTAGAGTGAAATCGAAGTTATCTGGGCCTCATGCTTTGAAGCAGTCATAAACTCTTATTTGGATTTCCAACTGGAAATGTTAGGGGTCATCAGGGGAAGCTCTTGTGACTCTTGAAAGCAGATGGATTCCCTCTCCTGCTTTCCATCTCCAAAACATTGTGTTATCCAAAGGTAGAAGCTTCCACAGATTGAAGAGGCATAAGGTCATGGAAAGATGTCTGTAGACAAATCCAGTAAGTCTCAGTTTTCTCCCTTACATAAGCAGAAAGGACTGTCTTAGCATCAGGCAAAATGGATGTTACAAGTTCATCAAAATTTTATGTACAGAAAAGTAAAATCTGTATTTGCAAAATTATTTGGAAAGGGAACAGGGGAACTACTGATGTCCTCCTCTCCCTCCTTTCCTCCCTGCCTTTCTCTCCAAAAAAACTAAAAGGGAAAAAAAAAAAAAAAAAAAGAAAAAGCACATACTTAAAACTGATAAATAAAATAAGTCACTCTCGGAAAAAAAGACAGTTTATCTCTGCTTTAAGATAATCAAAGACAACACTGTTGCATATATATTTTCTAGATTATTAACCTGATAAATTCAGTTTCCATTCCATCACAGGATAGCCTCAGTACAGAATTCTAGCATATAAGTCAAAACTCAGTTTCCACTGTCTTCAATACACCATTGAGTAAATTACTTAGGTCCACAAAAGCACTCGGGTACCTCAAATTGTTCCTAATCCGAAGACTACTGTTATCAAAATCCTGCCTGCATTTTGATTGCTGGAGAATCCTAGTGCACACTGCCTGGAGCAGCATGCTAAGAAAAGTTTTTTGTAAGGAGTTAATTCACTATCCACACTATTTGTTTTCACCTCCGGATGGAGAAGGAAAAGTGCTAGCTGCCTCCAACATGACCATCAGAAGTGTCTTGTGTGGATTCATGGACAGACCCAGGGAAAATTTCTTTTTTAGCACTAATGCAAAGCATGAAGTTTGAATTGGAGGTGTTTCCAGGATGCCATTTTTGCAGAATGCACAACTTAATACCTTTTTCAGAGAAAAAGTCTTCATTGCATATTGTTTATAACTTATCTCCACTGAGTTAGTACTAGCTTAGCACATACTTTCAAAATAGCTTTGCTGTAAGGGAACTTCTTTCACAGTTTGAGATGTAACTCGTGAACAGTTCCAGGCCATATCTCTCCATTTGAGTTGTATGTACAAGTTCCTTTAGTAACTATTGTGTGTTCTATGTGAAAGCCTTTCTTGTCTTGCTGGGACCAGACTTCAGCAGTGTGCAGATGTTCCAGGAAGCCATCCTCTCTCTCCCTTCATGTCATCATGCTTGTACTAGTCTCTATGTAATTGTTTGGGTTCTATTTAATGTAATCTCTGGTTTCCTTCTGATGTTTGCTATTATCTGATGTTGTTTGCAAATGTTAAAGAAAAATCAGTGTCACTGATCATTGAGATTCTTGTAAAATTCAGATCCTAACCTTGACATAACTTTATATGACAAGGTGACTGATAACTCTTCATTGCTTGCCTTACCTACTGCGGGGCAATCTGCCATGTGTCATCCATGCACTTTGTTCCAGTGCAGCTCGGGTTTTTGCATTTTCCCACTTCTTGAGGGCTGTACCCAGATCTGCTGACTTGAGTACATGGGCTTTGGATCTTTGGATCATTATTGTCCCCTGTAATTTACCACTTTTTTTGTTCTGTCATTCATTCTTCTGCTAGTGTGAAACAAAAACATTGTTCTTTGATGCATCCTTTTATGAGGTCTTTCCTTGTATGGCTGGTAACTACTGTGACACTCTAGGATGTCCTGCAGCTCTATCTTCATTTGCTTTCAAAGCAACGGTTAGATGATAATTTGTGCTTAAGTTCCCAATTGACACTGACTGATTTGTGTTCCACCGTGGGGCATGGAGGCCTGTTGTCTCAACAAGTCAAGTTTACTACACATTTTTCAAAGATCAAAAGGGTCTCTGCCTGAATTTGTAAACTGAGAATCAGTGCACATAAGTAGAAATGATGATAGGGGTGTGCAAAGAAGCAGTGAGAAACTCTTGGTCAGCATAGTGTTAGGTCTCAACACAACCAGTTGTTCTTTGCAGTAATACAGATTTACATTTCTTTCCTATGCAATGCAACAAGTGTTTTAGAGGTGTTTTAGAGGAAGAACAACCAGAGATTCACTAATATTCAAAATGAACATGAAATATGAACTGACAAAGTCTGTTAAGCAGATGATAGAGTAATCGTATATTTTACTTAAATACTGTCACTGTATGTACTAGACTCCTGTGTTTGATTCATGGACATATTAATTACAGTGCTAAACCTCTCCTGGCAGGTGAAGTATAATAAGTCTTCAAATAACAGAACACACCTAATTTCACCTCAACCCCTTTTCTATAAACAAATGTATGAGTGTCTCTCCAGAAGCACAGAATCTTATCTACATGGAAACTCAAATATTTAAAATTAGAATCACTATGAGGGGCGGATTACTATGAAGGGACTTGATCTACAGCTGCTGTTTAATACCAGCCAACCTAAATCTTATGCCAAAAATGTCTAGTGTTTGTTTTCTTTTATGAAGAAGCAGATGATTGTCCAGATGATATCCAGATGATTAAAAGGAAGCTGAATCTGTATCCTATCAAAATCCCTCTGAAGCTCATCCATAATTTCTCCTTTTTCCCACTGTACATACTTCTTTCATGTGCAAGAAGTTTCAGACAAACCAGGGGCTATTCATTAAGCAAAACAAATACAGTAGTGTACTAAAACTGAATTTCTACAATACGTTGCTAGCTGATCATTATCCGATGCAGTAAATATCCTTCTTGCAGCAACAATTATCCTGTGTTCTATCCTGCTTCATGAATGACCCCAGAAACAGTAGTTGATATAAAAACTTTTGTGGTCTAGGCTAACTTTTGTTATAATTCCCCATGAACCAAATAATAGGGCATTTGTAGTAAATTTGGTTACCACAGGAATATTTTTATGAGGTCTGTTTGTAAATTTTATGTCAAAGACATGAGATTTCTGCAGTTGAGAACAGATTTTTTAAAAAATAATGTGACACTTTTAGGGACCACGATATTAATTTAGCACCTTAGAACACCCCCTGCATACCTTCAGTGCAGAGTAAATGCATCAGTTGTATTTTTATTTTATGTTGTAACAAATTCTACTTTAGAGGTCTACATAGCTTATATATAGCTTATGACACTAATATGTTTATTCTCCTTCAGTGTAAATGGCTCCTTTACTGAAGTAGGGAATTTTAGAGTGTAGTTCATCTCACCTGTTTCAGACAGTTACTTGAAGATAGGATGAATCATTCCTTTGAATGTAATCAAATCATTCCTTTGTATATAATCTTATTGATTATATACATAAGATTTCTTGTTATTATAAAGAGAGACAATTCGGTATAATCAAATCATAGATTCTAATGCATATTGCATCCTGTCTTCTATCACCTGACCTCACAGGAGAAGGAATATATACAGTTTTCCTCAAAGAATTTTATGAGCATCTTTTGTATGGATAAAGGCCAAGAGAGCTGGGACTGTTCAGCCTGGAGGAGAGAGGCTCAGAGGGGTCTTGTCAATGTGTACAAATATCTGAAGGGAAGGTACAAAGAAGAAGGAGTCTGTCTCTTTTCAGTGGTGCTAAGTGACAGGACCAGAGGCAATAGACACAAACTGAAACAGAGAAGGTTCCCTCTGAACTTCAGGAAACACCTTCTATTGTGAGGGTGACAGAGCACTGACAGAAGTTGCCCAGGTAAGTTGTGGAGGCTCTGACCTTGGAGACCTGGTCCTGTGCAGCCAGGTCTAGGTGGCCCTGCTTGAGCAGAAGGGTTGGACCAGATGACTTTCATAGGTCCTTTCCAACCTCAAATATTCTGTGATTCTGTGATATTACATCTGGATTCTATTAATGATATTTACATAAAGATGTCATTGACCGCAGACTATTTAAATAATAAATAGGATTTTTGAGGGTGCAATTTTTCTTTACGGAAAGACCTGTTACCTCTCAACTTTTGTTCCTTCTGCTCCTCTTTTGTCAGAGAAGCAGGACACCTCCTCTTTCATAATCACTGATGTTTGGGGTGACTTGAGTGAATCATTTGACTCTTAAATGAACTGGTTCAGCTTTGTGGGTCAGCAGCATACTGAACCTATGGGGAGGAAAAGAGAAATTTTTCTTGTTTAGTTTCTTGAATCTACTCGTGCATCATGTAAGTGTTGATGGTATGAGGAAATTCACAGCCAAACGAAAATAGTAATTTTCCCTTCCTTTTCCTATTGTCTGCAATGTCAAACTTAATCCTAAGGAAAGGAACAGCTTCAGGAGCAACTGTTTAATTTTTTTATTGTATCCACTTGTAAAAGAGCTCGAGGTACTTCTAATCTGTACTGTCTAAGCTTAACATTTCAGTCTGGACCCATGTACTCCAAATCCCAGCCCAGGCTGGCTGGAATCTTCTTAGAAACCTATTTTGGGTAACTTTATCCAGTACCTACTCTAAAGATAAGGTGTCTGGTGTTGCATGATTTCAGAATGAAACCAAGTGAAACTCAATAGTTGGGATTTCATTTTGCTTAGACCTCCTGGGTTCATGTCATCTGTTAAGGGGGACCTGGGGCAGGGAGCCCCACAGAGCAGAGCAGGACCAAACAGTACAAGCAAATGAACTAAAATAGGCAGCTTCAGTCTTGCAAAGAGAAACTGCAACTTCACAGGCAATTTAGCTGGTACAGTTTATTCTAATTTATTACAGTAAACTACATATTAGAAAACGTTAACAGATCAGGGCAGATTTATGACAGGGAAGGCTACTGTGCTAATGAGTGGTCCCCTCATTAGCATTGCCTGGAGCAGCACATGCTCTCTCTCATCCTTTCCTTGCTACATTTTCCTATTACCATCACAGCAGAAGCAAGCCTTGTGTATCCTGTAATCTCTGACTGGGAGGAACCTTGTTTGGAACCTAAAGAAGGGAACCACCAGATGGCTTTTAAAATGATTTACAGCTTGGTTGTTTGTATTTGGGTATTTACCTGAAGAGGCACAGGAATAACTGGCCACTGGGCACCTCTGAAAAGCCATATCTCAGTTGTGGTGGCTTCTAGAGTGGTTATAGCTTTTACATGTTGCGTTGCTGCTAACTGACTGTGACTATCAACTTTTCTACTGTTTTATACCTCTGTATACAAAATAGTATTCTTAACACCTGTCATGACAAAAGAGTTTTTTTTTTCATTACTATGCATTTTTTTCATTAGTACATACAAAGAATTTGCATTTTCAGCATTACTGTATGTGGCTTCAAGAGGGAGAAATATTCTGTGGGTTTCGCTGACTAACTAATGTAAAGCATTTGAGATCTTGGATTGGCAGGTGCTGTCAAAGCATAAAATATGACCAAAATACCTTTAAATCAATGAAAGACCCAGAGTATCACAATTCAGAGAGCAAACAAGCCTAATTGTTTACTCTCCACTCTGTCACAGTCTGTAAGTGCAGACTCAAAATTAATGTAGTATATTTTAGCCACCCAGCTAAAACCCACAAAAATCCATATAAAACACCTTCCAAATTCTTTAATGTCAGATTGCACTAGTATAAGATAACTCTTTCTGTGATACCTTTTTTCTTTTAAATGTTTCATCTGTTGTTAAATACATAGCAATTTGAAAGGATTGGAGTGATTTTTTCACAGATTCAATAGTCCAGCTGTTGATAAAACTACTCCTAAATGTCTCTAATGGTAGACTCTGCATTTCTCCCACCCTCTTCCCACAGAACTCTAAAGAAAACTTTTCATACTGGGTATTAGCAAACTGTCTGAAGATAACACTGTGATTTTTTTTTTTTAACTTGTGAGTATATGATTAAGTTCTGGTTTATAACAATCATTTAACTTATGTTAAATGTTATGACTGTCAGACAGTCTGGATTTCGCTCTACAGACACGTTCAAGGTTCCTAATTTTTTTTTTCTGTTCAAGACAATTTGCATTTGCCATATAATACGTCATAGAAAAGAGAGGAAAGGAGAGAAATGCAGATGCCCAGATTTTCCAAAGTGCTCTGGCCACTTCAAATCATCCCATAAAACTTCCAGATCCCTTTCCTTGGGGAAAAGTGCAGGTGGTGGTGGGTTGCAGGAGTTGCTCCTAGACTAAGCTCCAGCTGGCTGCCAGCAGAGAGGGTGCAGAGGGGAGAAAGAAGGTGTTGCTGGGGCTGTGGGTGTCTGGCTGCTGCTTGCCTGCCGTTTCCCTGTGTGGGTCTTGGCAGCTGGTGAGAGCAATGCTACTTGGAGAGGGGCTTGGGGAAAACATCCAGGGTCTTCCAGAGTGGAGACCTTCAGTTTTCCTTGAACTACTCTGTAATATCTTCAAAACTGAGGAATTCCTGAGAATAACAGAGAGAGAGAGAAGGGGGTGGTGGGAAGAGGACTAGAAATGGAGTAAAATCCCCAAGCATCATTCATTCACTGGTAAAGGGGAGGCAGAAAGGCAAAAGACAGGAATGCAAAGTTTTAAAAAGTTGAAATTTTGGTATTTCCAGTTTGGAAAACCTTGAATTATCTGAAAAATTGTTGTGATTTGCTTTGCAATTTTCTTGTTAAAATAATAACTAGAAAATTAATTACTATTCCTTGTACTCTCCACTGATTCTCTCGGATCTGGATAAAGCTTTGTGACGGTAATTTTTTCCCCCTATACATAAAGTAATATATTTTAAGACCAGAAGAGACTGTTCACATGACCTCATACATGACAAAGGCAATTTGTTTGCTGTATATTAATTCCTGTTTCAAGTCTGATTCAACTGCAGCATACCACACAGAAATTTTCTCACTTAAAACTGTTATCCCCTTGTTTAATGTCAGTGAGCTCTATTATCATTTTTTTTAGTAACAACAATCACTGTGGGAAGTCTAACTTACCAGGGGCTCAGATCCAGAAGTCCCCTCCTCTTGGTTCCCCTCCTCTAGTCCTGGGAGAACGGTCATTAGTCGTCCTGTTTAAGTACATGATTTTACTTTTAATCATGACAAAAATCATATAACTACCTAAGCAAATGAAATAAAACAATGCCAGCAAAACAGCATCTTTTTTTATAATATTCCTCTCACATTAATGGCAAAAGCAAACTGTGGTGATCTCTAGGTTGTTTGGGTTTTGTTTGTTTGTTTTTTTTTTTTCTGGTTTAATTAGTTAATTAAAATATACATTAAAATTAGGGTAAAAGATTGTCCCTGAGGGACTTTACTCAAAAATTACTCCATGTTTATAGCTGCATTTCAAGACCTTCTGGTTTCTAATCTATTTACTGTGTGCCCTGTTAACTTTACAGCATTATAGTTTATTGTTGATAACATTCTGTGATGTCCTGTCAAATAATATTTGATTTATTTACATTGTTAACTTTATCAAATCCATAATTTCACTTGCTATTAAATACTTAATTGCTGTTGCAGATAAATGCCTCTTGGCATTTTTTTCTGTAGAGAGAAGGTAAAGCAGAGGTGAACAGCCTGGAGCTGTGACAAGGCAAGAACCTGGGAAGCATACAAAGAAAAGGATCTGATTGAGGGCAATATGGACAATATAGGGCTTTAACAGGAACAGTTTAAACCAGGCCCCAAGTTAACAGCCTGACTCTCTGGGAAGCACAAGAGAGGAAGCACTGTGGTGCTGATAGGAGTGTAAAGGCAGAAACTCCACCTGATGGTCAGGGTTGAACACCTCAGGCATTGGCATCTCTGAGTAATTCCTACAAAACTAGAAGAGATGTCTATGTGACTCCTCATTTTTCTCTCCTGTGTTCAGTCTGGCCTCCTCTAATGACACCATAATAACTGTATTAGAGCAGAACCATAAGATTTCTCCAGTTTCATATTTCCTGTATGTTATCACATCTACCATGGAGTGGGATTATATAGCTGGTTATTTTTTATATGTACAGGATGTTCAGGTCATAGATGCAATTTGTGCTCTTGGAACAGCAGATGTATCTGTTTCTCTAGTAATGCATTCCTCTTCCAGCCTCAAAAAAAACATAAGAAATCAGAAATGACAGTTATGTTGTATCGCAATCAACACTCCTAATTTAATGAACTTTTGATAATACTGCCAATAAGATAGTTTGCTGCTTTGTTGAACATTACATCTTGCAAAATCCCTATTAACAGTAACTAAACAGACATCATCCACACAAATACTTTCATTAAGTGGAAACTCTGATATAAATCTTCTGTATTTAACCACTAACCTCAAATTAATACAGCACACTGGAAAAAAAATCTATTTTTTTGGGTAGGTTACTTTTACTGGCTTCATTAATGCCTTCAATATATATTCTCTGCTCAGTTTATCCAGAAGCAGCTTTTAGCAGAGGTTTGTTTTTGTTTTGTTTTTCTGTGAATACAAGAGGCATCAGAAGCCGCAGCAGCAGGGTATTGAAGTTTGTCTCACTTTGATTTGCTTCATCTAGAAGGAAACAGATCCAGCAGTGTGCCAGCCTAAGGTAAGCTGTACATGTTAGAAACTACATCAGAGCATTGGAGTGATGCATCAACTTCTCTAATCAGAAGAAATATCCTAGGATGTGTTTGGGAGAGAGAAAGGAGGAAAAAATTGAAGGAAATGATAGGAAGCCTGATGAGAAAATAAAGGGATTTTCTGAAAAACTGGACCAAGACTCCAAAGCATTTGAAAACATCCATCTACATAGAATAAGGAAAAAACACATGCATTCTACCAGTGCACAATCGATATTAATAGGTTTATAACTATGAAAATGTGGAGGGTTTTTTGTTGTTTTTTTTTGGTTTTGGTTTTTTTTTTTGTTTTGTTTTGTTTTGTTTGTTGTTGTTGTTGTTTTGTTTTGTTTTGTTTTGTTTTTTCCCACTTAATTTAACTCCTTTTTCAAAGAGAGGAAGAGGTTATTTTTCTTCCGAGTTGGAGTTAGTGAAATAGCATTTCTCTCTTCACATCCACACAAATGTGAAGGGCAAATCATGAAGGTATTTCGCATGGTGCTCTCCAAGTGGTAACTCCCAGGGGCAAAGGCTGTTCTGAGGAGATCCTCAGAGTCAGCATGTGGTTGGTCCAGTGCCAGACATGCTGTGTCAAGCAGCCATGATATCCTCACATGGCAAGATCGATTCTTTGGACCTTCTCTGCCTATATGCAGTGGCTATGAGTGTGTGAATGAGGTGTATAACAAGTGCAATACCATTGTGTGCAGATATTCGTAAAAGATGTCCTTAAGCTCCTGTGGGCTTTGTAATTAATTTCTGCTTAGTTTAAACTCTGTTGTATTTCCTTTCCCTTCCCTTGCTGGATAAATAAGAGTTTGCTTTCATGATAGCTCTTACAGAGCCTCTGCTTTACCAGGTGACCCAGCACTACAAAGAGGATACAGATTAGGTATGGGCAAATAATCACATCTATGCTGAATTACTGAGAGCACACAACAAACAAAGTATGTTGACTTTATGCTTCTGTGCTGACTTTCTGGCAGATGCAGGTGCTGCAAGATGCTACCTGATCTGGCACAAAGGTAGAGTGGAGCAACAGACAATACCCGATTCTGCATAAAGCCTGACAGACAAGAACCCCAGGGTTTGTTTTGTTTTTAACAAATTCGCAGTGAATTGAGTTTAGGCTATGTTAAAGGTTTTTTTGTACTGTAGCCAAGATATTTTTAGAACAAGGTACTAAAATCCATAATCTGGGTTTACTATATCATCAAACAAGAACCTGAGTTTAATGGCAAGAAGGGTTGTTGAGGCAATATATTCTGAGTCTATAGAGCACTTGGAAGACATAATTCTCTTACTGTTTTTTTCTGTTCTAACTAGTGACTCGTAAAACTCAGCTTAAAGAGCAGAACATTGTTGGTTCTGGTTTTCTGATTCAAAAAACAGCTTACTATTTATTCAGCATTATTTAAAGTTACCTGTTTTTAATATATGCTGTTCACAAACATGTCCCAACTATGACTTTATACCTACAAATCAGAGTCTGTGGCACATTCTGCTTCCTTGAATTGGCATCTGCATTAGAAGACATTACATGGAAAATGGCACTGACAGTTCCTGTTATTTGGCTTTATCTTCTCCCTCCCTATCTCTCACTAAATGGAAATATGGCAAACAACTTAATGTTAATTGCCATGAATTAAATCTTATCTCTGTCTTGATTCTCTAAAATACCAATGTTTCAAACACTGTGCTTGATATACACTTAGAGAGGACAACACTCAGTTGAAGAAAATAGGTAATTATTTATAAATGAGGCACCATAGAACTTAACTTTTTTGAGGCCAAAGTTTAGAGTGAAATCCAAAAGTTTCAGTTTATTTCCCCTGACAGGCCTGGGGAAACAGATACTTCACATGGTACCCTAAATCCTTGTACTATGCAGAGCCTTGCTCAGGGTCGCTAGAGAAGTCAGATATATATGTTGAGATGGCAACTCTGAGGTGCTCAATGCATGTCTGCCAACAAGTGCTTCTCTCTGTTTAAAATCTGTCACTTACTCTCCTTCCCTATGCAGTGGAAACTTGAAACTATTCCCTTAAGTAATTGAGCACGGTTCAGCTTTTCTTCTGAAAGTTATTGACTGGACAAGGACCTCTTTACATAACAATCTGGGGATTATAGCAGTTGCAAAGGAAGCACTTAATTAATTTTGCTTCTGCCCTGAAAGAATTCATATGCATATATCTCAGGGAAATGTGAACCCCCCCCAGGCCACACACTGGCAGAGAATGAAGAGCGGAGCAACAAGAAGGCACACAAAGTGCTCACAGACCCTTGTGTTGGAGCTGAAGCATGCAATTTCACAAGTCAGTGAGCCATGCAAACCTGGCTTGAAAGTCTGGTGGTTAGTCACTCATATGGAAAAGAGGTATCCTGGGTTTTGACTTATCTATTTTATACTAAATAACAAGATTTAACCTGTCTGTATGAGGATTTGTGCACCCACTCCTACCTCCCTGCTTTCCAGCCACAGTGCTGATGACAGATGTTCACAGGTCAGTTCCAGAACCAATGCTGCAGTTTCATTTCAACTGCAAGTATGTGCTTGTTTCAAGGAGTCCTGCATCAACACAAGAGCCATGACTTTGCAGCTAGACTTATACTTCTCTGGACCTTGAGGGACCCTCAAAATACCCATCTGCAAAACATTTTCATCTGGAGTATCAGTCTTACTTTACCCCTGCCCTGTGTCAAGGATGCTCGTCCTTCTAGTAGCTCAGACTTCAATAGAGGATGCGGCTGCAGCAGGTTCTGGAATTCAGCACCTTGGACTTATATGCCCTCACCAAATATTTTATGTACTTGAATCCAGGTCTCTATGGAGAGAGAGAATTTCATTCTCTATGAAATTCAGTGCTGAGTGTAGAATTGTTCATATTTATATTAAATAGAGAGTATAAAAGCAGGTAAGAGGATTCCATCTAATTTTTTGTCATTTACATAGCACAAAAGGCGCCTGTGACAGTACAAAAAATCAGTTATGCTGCTCCCTATGTAAGGAGAAGTCTAAATGTCACACAGACCTTACATTAATGGCTGCAATCTGACATGATAGGTAAAACAAAAGAAATGGGATTCTGATGACATTGCTGTTTCAGGATTAATTGAACCTTTGGCACTTTGCAAAGCATCTTGCCCATGTTTCAAGCATGTGGCCTGTACCATATTCAGGATGCATTTTTTTAGACTTTAGAAATAGGACTGTAATAGTCCCAGTTGTTCTGTGTTATTTTTATTGATCACAGCTTTGTGTAAGCGAAGTTATGTCTCAGAAGTATGACTAGTTTGTCTGTGTGTAAATCCTACCAACCGTTCCTCTATTCTAATATCACTTTTGCCATTAACTTGAGGATCTGAGTTCATAATTTAAGTTTGATTGCTGATCTCACTGAAATTGGAGCTCTGCGACTCTATTCAGTGGACATAACATGGGTCTTTGTCCATTTCATCTCCTTGTTTCCATATTACCAAGAACAGATAAAAAATTATTGTGCCAGATGCTAAAACAGTGATCAGGTCAGAACAGGTATTATGCATCTGAATCTTGAAATGCATACGTGTTTTATATTAAACTGTCACTGTCTTGTGAACAAAAGTGGCATTGGAAGTTGGGGCTAGAAGCCAAGCATAGACCCTCCAAATTGAGGGAGCAGTTTCAAACATGGGCTGCAGCAAGGACATGTCCAGTCTGCTCTCCTAGCCTTGGCACTCCTGCCTGCACATCCCAGGGGATCCTCTCTAAGTTATCCTGTTGTTTGGTATCGTGCCATTGGTGTGCTGGAGACGCATGTTTGCTCCCTTGGGATAATTAAGAACTAAATTTTGGTTCTCTCACTTCCTGGGTGAATATTCTAGCAACTAAACAATTATGCACTTAATGCTACCATAGCATCAGATGTGTTAGTTGTAATCCTAGCCACAACTAATGTTTGAGTCTTCTCTAGGGACATTTGAGTTCAAATACCAATCCAACTAACCCATTAAATGAGAGGAGTAGATGAGGGATAAGCATCCATTTTTCCACTTCTGTGTATACATGGGAGACTTAAGGCAAATACCTTGGAAGTATTTAGGCTAAGAAGAGTATCACCTAATGAATTTATGTAGTTTACATGAGACAGCCCTGGAAATTAGGATAGACTGTACTTCTCTCTGAGACTGTGGCAAAATTTGGACATCCATTTCAAATTTTAGATAGAACTTGTTCTGCCTGAATATGTCAAAGAGAATCAATGGAAAATATTAACAATATCATATTTTTTCCCCTAAGATTTACAAATGTATGTTACCAGTAATAATATGATATCTTAATATTGTTACTTCTTCAGATTTCTGCTATGCTTTAAAACTTCATACATCTATGGTTTAGTCCCCTGGCTTCAACCCTTGCTTCCTCACAAAAGAGCAGATAGTAATGGGTAGTGAGACAGGAACTCTCATCCTATTCTCCTTAGCCTTTAAGCGTTTCTATGCTATCTATATTAAATAGTGATAACTTGTTTCAGATGGGAGCTCTTGGAAGCCTGGAAACTTCAAAAACTATTATACTGAGATGTCTTAGATGTTAGAACATCAGCAAGTGCAAAAAAACCCCCAAACAAATAAAAAACCCCCAAACCCAATACACTCGCCCTCACCACCTGTCACTTCAAAAAAAAAAAGAAGTTCTCTTTCCAATGCTGTTCTACATATTATATTCCCAGATCACTGGAGTGAGAGTTTAGTGCAAATTCCCCAGACAGGTAAACAAGTCTGGGAAAACACCATTCTCTGGGAAATTTGCCCTGCTTCACAAAGCCAGATAAACATAAAATTTTTTTGAAGAGGTAGGCTGGAGACAGGTATCTGGGTTGAAGTGGAATGGAGAGGACAGGCAAAGAGTCAGACTAGAGCAGTTTAATGAATTTGTGTTTACAGCTACTGGCACACCTAACAGTAAGCTGAAGATGTGTGCAGACCACTGACTGTCTCATGGCTTGTTTTCTCTGTGTCTGTCCTAAAATAAGAGATACTCTCCAGCATAAAAGCTGCATGATGGCCAATCAACTATGTCAAGGTCCCTGGAAGAGAACACGACTCATTCTGCCGAACTTGGTCAGACCTACTAGATTATGAACACAAGGAGTAAGAATCTGGTCTGAACAGAAACAGCAGCAGAGAAGTGTAGAGGATTGACAGCAGCCACAATTTAACCAGCTGCAGTAAGAAGTGATGGAAGCTGTTATCAGCCCCCTGTTATCAGTTACAAGTCCACCCTTTCTCTGTTTGCCCTTCTGTAATTCATAGAAGTTTTGAATATCTCCTAGCTTATATAATACATATTCACAGTGTGGCCTGTCTGCAGGAAAAGAAATCCTGATCTTAATTCCCCATTACTTTTTCCAAATGAGAGTTACTGTCTTAGCTGAACATTCCTCAGTCTTCTAAATCACCATGCCTTTGTATAATATGCATGATTGAGTACTTTGTAAACAGCTTTATGTTTAACAACATGCTGCAAAGAAGAAGTTTTGATGAATTAAGTTTCTTTTCTGGGATCATAAAGTATTTTCCTACCTCGTTTGGAGTGCATTTTGTTTCTTATGATGCATTCAGTTGAAACATTGCTATCTCTGTAAAGAAATGTAAAGTTATAAGCTAGTGGCTACATTCACTATACAGTAATATTAGCTGCTCCCATCCAATTCACATGGCCTTTACAATTTTGGATAGGATAATTCTCTTTCTTATGTGAAAGACCTAAGTAAAGTCCACTGAATCTAAAACCACTGCACAGTATAGTACAGTGTTACTACATCTTCTTTATCATGAGAATATAAATTAAGTCACAGAGAGTATTATTTTCAGCCAGTCATCTTTTATTTATTTATTTTAATGAGACAGATGACTTTATAAGATAAATATTTTCCAAAATCTTTACAAAATTTCTTGTGTGAACTCAGAGGATCAGCTTTTTCAACACTATTCATGAAGTCCTTACTGTCATACCTTGGTGAAGAGACACCAGCTACCCTTACTGATTTCAGCTGATTCAGATGTTGCCATGTGCAGCACTTTACCGCTTGGGGCACAAGATTCCAGGGTTAACAAAATAAGTCTTGCATAGTGGTGGTGGTGGTCTCATGGAGTCCTAGGAAAAGTTCAGCCCACTGTGGGCACTCGGTCAAAGAGTTTGCAATGCAAGACTGGGTTGAGATTTTTCTCCACAGCTGTCAACATTAAAGGTAGCCTGTCCCAGCGAATAAGAAGCTATCCCTCAAATGATAGGAAAGGAAGTTTCATTTAGTGGGATTACTCTTTGATATTCAGTCTTGGCTAGATAGCTAGGAGAACAAAGGTTATTTAGTGTAAGATGTTCAAGTTTGATTATAGTATTTCAATGTTAGCTTTATGCTATGGTAGTCTCCTCACCTGTGCAGACTTCGTGAGAATGTGTCCCTATGGGGTGGCCTCTTCAGATATCTGATAAATCTGTTGGCATGACTGAAGTAGTAATTCTAGTAAACTTCCTACCTTAAATGTTACTCCTTGGTTAATAAGAGCAATGTACAGAATGTGCTTGTGGAGTTATCAGCTCAGGAACCAGTGGCAAAGCTCCTAGATAAGAAAAAGAACAATGCTAATTTTTTGTGGGAAAGCGTCATACCATTTGAGGCACTCTGTACTTCTGCCCACACTTAGTAATAAGAAAGCAATGTAGTAAAATGTTATGATAATAGTTTGTCAGAACTAGCAATGAAGTATAAATACCTGCATATTCTAGTTCCCTGTCTTTAAATCAATTGTTGAAAAGCCCATCCCTTCCTATTGAGTAAAAATGTTTGGACCCACAGCAATCAAGGAGAATCTTGTCTCTGACTTGTAAAAGTCTCCAGGGAGGGCCTTCTCTATTCAGTATTGTTTAAAGTAGTGTGGACATATGTGTGATAAAAACGCTAAAGGGAGAATTATGACATCTGCATTGGAATCACTAGAAGTATTCTTGCTGCCTTTAGTGAAAAGGAATTTATCTGAATGTGGCCTCAATAAGAAGTTCAAGAAAAAATGTTTAGATTTGAGTTATTTCTTGTGATTTCAAAGTTTGGTTATTGTCAGAAGGAAATTATTTTTTTATGTGATTCCCACAGAAGGTCAGATATTTGGCATGATACAATTGAGCACGTAATGTTAAAACAACCAGTACTGGATCAGAGTGAAGCACCTTGTCTCTCCCTGACGACGGCAGTGGATGGCTTGGGAGAAGGCATCATGATGTGATACCTCACCTACCTTTTCTTCCAGCCTTCTGCAGTCCACAGATTTCCTGAACTCACATCTGTATCTTTGTAATTTAAGGCCATGGATCTATTATTTTACTGTATTTTTTGTCAATAAACATCTGAATAATTGCATCCTGTTCACCTTCTCTGACTTACAATCATCACCAGTGAGTTCTAGCATAATCTGTTGAGTCTTCTCTCTTCCAAATTTACTAGTTCTAGCCTACCTAACCTCTGCTGATACAGAAGGAAATCTATACTTTTGATTAGAATTGTTACCTCTGTACCTGTATTCTTTTGACATGAATAGCAAATAAAAATAAAAATGGAGACCTATCAGATTTATAATAATTGCATAACAACGATTTTGCTTTTTTTCTTTAGTCTAAGACTTTCTCTATTTATCTTTGTAACCAATACTGAGCATTGATCAGATTTTTATGGATTTATTCACTAATTCCAAGATATCTTTCTATAGTAGTAACATTTAGTTTACAGCCCACCACTGCATAGATCTCATTAGGACTGGTTTTGTTTATGATCCTGCATTTTTATGCATTACATTCCCCCTGACAGTTCATTACCCAACCAGCAAGTAATATGAATATTCATTTTTAAAATCTTGAATTAATGGAAAATATAATTTCCTTAAAATAATCTTCCTTTTCTAAATCATTTATTAGTATACTGAACAGTGCAACCCTTAGCACAGATCCTGGGCATCTCCTTTTTTTGTAAAATCACTTGTTTTTTTCCTTCTCTTGGTTTCTATACTTGGATTAGATCTTAATTTTTGAGAGGATCTTCCATGCTATGATTTCAGCTTAGTTTCTTGAAGATGAATGCTGTTAAAACTATTTTAAAATCTGTACTCACTACATAACCTGTATTTCCCACATCTGCCTGCTCTTGAGCACCTTCCAAAATCACTGGTAAATTTGTGAGGTATGACTTCCTTGTGCAAAAGTACTGTCCACTTTTCCTTATTATAAAATGTTTATCACTTTTTGATGGATCATGGGATATATTATAAAAGCTTCTACCAGTTTTCCCAATATGAATGTAAGATTTCCTAGTCTGTAGTTCCTTAATCCCTTTCGTAAAGTTTTTAAAAATCTTTGTCACATTGACTATTTCTCATTGCTGTGTTGTTGAGACCATTTCAAATATTAGCTCTTCCTATTTGATAAAGACATTCCAGCTTTCTTTGCAAAACTAAGGATCTGTCATTAAGTGTGCTGCGTAATTCAAAACGCGGTGCAGATTTCTAGATCTTCTCTGTGTAGTAAAAAAAAAAAATCACGAAATTCTGCTTTATTTAGAACACTTATCTTGTCCCACCGAACAGCCTCTGAGCAGTTTTCCCTTCACAAATGAAAGAACCAGATATTAGTAAGGCAGTTAGTCATTACAGTCACATCCTTGCAAGCTAAGAACACAGATGAATCGATGACTTCACCTCTGTTTACTTTAGTGGACAGGAATTAAAGACTCACTTAATTGCGCTGGGAGTTGGATACCTGCATACTCACAGAATGTGCTGAAAAGAATTTAAGCTTGCCAAAATAAATATCCAGCCTTCAGGTAGGAAAGATTTTCATTTGCAATGTTTATTGACACTGATTTCTGTTCTGAGTAAGACCTGAAGAGGTTTGGTTCACTGATTTTCATGAAAAGCAAACCAGTCTTAAGATCACAAAGTTAGGATTAGGATTTGGATTTGTAGAACCTGAAGCCTTGGGTCTCTCTGCCCAAAATTCTCTCTATATATATAGTTTGGGGTTTTTGTAGCTGTCTTTTTAGGTTTGACAGTTTCCCACCACATTGTTTTGATTTTAGAAAGCACTAGTCCCTGTGGCTACTAATCTTCTGCCTTATTAAGGTGTATATGCTCCCATTAGCTTCTTAGGAAAATTTAACTTGATAAATAGATTTCTGAACTCAGTAAGTCTACAGCATAGAGTGCTGCCATCAGGAAAACAGGGTTTGGAACTGAGAAAGTTTTTGCTGGGCTGACGGAAACTTGGCACGCTCTATGATAACTTAATGAATGCTGGTGGAAAACAGGCCCCCAAATCCTGGCAGCAGAAAGTAAGCCTGAGCTGTAGGTTTAGTAAATAAGCTGCTCATGCGCAACCCTAGATCCAAGGGTGGGATTACTGTTGGTCACTGCAACTTCAAGTACTGTCTGTGAAGGAGAAAAGGACCAAGGCAGACAGGAGCTGGGCAGTCAGATCTCCCACAGGATGGACTGCACCAGTGAGATCTCCCAGATCTCTCCTTACCCCCACCCTGCATGAAACCATGTGCCAGAGGGTAGCTGTCATACAACCACTGTCCTCTAAGGTGGTGAGACCGTGCTTTAGGCCCAAAGCTGCTTATTGGATTTTATTATTTATATACAAAATAGATTCAGGTGTCTAGGTGCCTTTCAAGTTTGTGAAGATCTAAAATACGTAGCCTCAAAGGGTCTCCTAGGTTGTCATTTCACTCTGCAGAGGTTGATTATTATAAGGACTGAAGTTTCTATCAGTTAAATTTCTTCCATGTCTAAGTGTTTGTAACTGTTCATACCCTGGAGTTGCCAAAACATGATCACGTGACCATCTTTAGCTTAGGTTTCAAACATATTTGAGGTATATGAATCAGACGTCGCTCTGCCTGCCTGCCCGGCACAGTTTAATCCAGTCAGCAGACTCAGATAAAATCTTAATTTTTGCCCTTCATTTAAAGTGAGACCAGATGACATAATACCCCTTTTACTTTTGTGGTTACAGTATTACAACATTATACTGCAGTTAATTTCCTTCTCCGCTTCAGTGCTTATCTCAGCAAGCAAATGAAGAGGAGCTTGTTCTGATAGCTGTTTCAATCAACTGCTGTCCGTGGAATGTTTTGGGACAGTAGGAAGAGGCTTGTGTTCAAGTTAAACACAACAGAGAGTGCTCACTGGAGAGGTGGGGAGAGCCTGGGCTCTTGATCTTTCCCATTCTGGGTGAACATGCCAAGCTCTAGATGAAAATAATTTTGCTAAATGGTGGTAAGGGTTTCTGTATCCTGCTTTAGATTTTATTACAGAGGGAAGAACAAAGTATCCTTCTCTGAAATGCTCAGTAGTCTGAAAAATAGACATCCAAAGCATGCAGATGCACATTATCCTCTGCAGGAAAAGCATTAAACCTCTGTCTCCCCAGTCTGAGGTGAGGGATTTAGTCATTAGTAGAATGTCTTATTAGTAGAATAAGAGAGAGGTAATCTTGTGTGTCCTTTCCAACTCAGGACATTCTGTGATTCCTCCTCCTGTGTTTTGTGAGAAAGGGGTTGGTTTAGGGACCTGCAATCAAGGATGGATTCTTTCTGCTGGGTCCAAGGGTGCCAATTCTGATTCACAGCAGCTGCTCATCCCTACCCTTATTCAGACTGTCAACACAAACACACTTATTTGCTTCAGGCACAACAACGGAGATCAGCTCAAAAAGTGCAGATTGTTGGCATCAACTTGGCTGAATTTTCTTGGGGTGAGGTAGGGAGTTGCCCCACCAACTGAGTCAGTCGCAGGTGGCCTGGGGCAGGAATCTCCAGCTAGAGAAGAGAGAAAACATCTGTCCTCACTTTAGGAGGGAGTTCAAAGCTAAAAATACCTCAGGCAGGAGGTTCCTCCTCTTATTCCAGAACTCCATGCTGAAATCAATGGCAGAATAGGTTTAAAGCCTCTGGATGCACCTAAATTCCTCTTTGTAATAGTCCACTACCTCATCATATCTTTCTCCAAGTACGGTCTCTTTCTTGCTCACTTAGAGTCCAGTTCTGGTCTCTGAAACTATTGCCAAAAAGCCCCTCAATATGGCAGGAATGAGATTAGGGAATGCAGGGACAGGTGCTCTGCAGTCTGTCACATCTGCTATCCTGGATGCCTGCAGGCAGGATGAGAAGATCCCTGTCCACAGCAACCTCTGTTGTTTGCAGAATCTAGCTTTCTCCTTAAACGTCACCTCCTCTCCTTCCTGTTTCTTAGTTACTTTTTCTTGTCAGAAAAGTAACTTCTTACCAGATCTGCATGAGGCTGTTTTCTGCAGATTTAGGAGCTTCAACAAATTCTGTCGTCTCCTGTCCTCTCCTTTGGCTCCTCTGCCAGAGAAGCTTGGTGAAGGGATAATAGAGGAATTGGGATGGGTTGGTGTGTATCAGGAGTGCAGTAGCTAGCCCAGATCCATTGTCACAACTGTTTGTGCAATTGCTTCTTAACCCAGTTCACTCAGACAGACATCAGTTTCAACAGATTAAATACCATATAACTTGGATCTTTTTGACCAAACAGGGTTAGAAATTAATTACATAAGCACTTTGTCTTGGTGGTGTAATGGATGGTGTAATGGAACAAGAAGGTGGAGCTTGGAGTAAAATGAGCAATAGGTGACTATAAAACTATGAACAATCTTAACTTTGGCTAGAAGGGAAAGTGCAACATCAGTTCTGTGTGCCAGCAAGGTTATTGCTGACATGAGACTATATCTCACTAGTATTAAGCAATTTCAGAAGAAGGTATCATCCTGAAGTAAATTCTAAGGGTATACTTTGGGTTTGTAACTTCCAGATTACAGACTTCTTGATAAAATCTTTTAGTATGTTTACAAGGGGGTCACCTGATATATTTTAATTTTGTAGAGATAAAGCAACTTTTCCAGATTCCTGTAATTTCAGCTTTCATATATTTTTCTCTGCTTTGTGCTAAGAAGGAAAAACATTAGTCATATGAATGTATATAGTCAGAGGAAGACAGAAAAAAGAAAATTATTCACAAAATTTTATCTTCAATGCCAACAATAGGAAAGTAGGAGTGGAGTTTTTTGTGTGGTCTGATAGTCACAGGTTGTGATTTTCCCAGATAGTAAAATTAGCATCTATATTGCTAGGACAAAGCTCGAGATTATCTCTGTTAGAAGACAAAGGGAAAGGTAAATAGGAGCTTTAAATATGGGTATGCTTATTTCCTTTCAGACTTGACTCATCAAAAGAAAGTTAAATTAATTTCATTTGGGAGGTTAGACCAATTACTGTGTGGCAGAAGAGAATGCTAACACATGCTTTAGACTGATTTCATTTGATGGAAAATGACTACATAATTATGTGAATAGAGTTTTAAATAATTTAATATCTTTTGTATACTGAGTAAATGGAAGTTGGCAAAAAGACCAAATTTTTAGCCCTCTTCGTGTCAGCAGAAATAAAAATGTATTTATCACATGAATGGAGTTAATTTCTTTAGATTTAAAGAAGGCAGTGTTGCATGTCTACCTCTAAAACCCTTTTGTATGGTACAGATAACATCAATTCTCAAATTAAACAAATTGTGTTACTGGAAAGCCCATGAAATTTTCTTTAACTTGATATTTTTTAAACATTAGTTGGATGAGCTTTGTTTAAATTAGGATTGAGTGTAAATCTTACAATATTATACATCAAGTATATTGTAGGTTAAAATATATATTACTTATAAATAGCACAGTGAAGTTTAAGTTAGGTTTTGCCTTGCATCTATGTAACAAACAATTAAAATATCTTCTGTTTTCCTCTATAACTTTTTAGTTAATTCTCTGCTAAGGATAAAACATCCAGACATAAACCATAATAACAGAACATCGAAGTTATACTGCTAAGGTTTGAAAAATCAAGACACAGGTATGTGTCCGCTAAGTATGTCTATTAAGTCTTAATTTTGGCCCCTTGTGAATATTCATTATTAAGCAGTTTTAAATGTTCTTACAATGTACCATACGTTGCATATAAATTTGTGTTTTCTAGAAGTAATTTGAGTGAAACAAAGATTTGAAAATCTGTTTACTAAGTAATGCCAAAGTAATTGTAAAATTTGTTGTCTTAATTATGCCATTGGAGAATAAACATGTAGTTAGGCCTCAAAGAAGAGGTTTCTTGATATATGCATAAGACATAAATCCAAACAATTATCAGCATATTTAGCTAATGCATCACTTGACTAAAAAGAAGTGGTATCAGCACCTGTGGTTCATTGACCAAAGATTGAGAAGAACTGTACTTATCTCTCAAGAGGTCATATTGCATTTTTTCTCCCTTGTAGGAATAGTAATTTTTCTAAAAGTAATTTAATACAATGTAATTTTTTCTAGTCACTGCTCACTCTATATCTGTTCTACTGTTAATTTGAAGATCACATTTTTTTCAAAGATATTGTATCGATTTTAATTACAGTTCTGAACTTCACCCAGGGGGTGTAATTTCCAATGTTGATCTCAAACCAGGCACGGACAGATAAGCTAACCTCAGTTGCTAGGCTCATAAGAGCAGAAAAAAATTAATTTCTGTTGGTGTTGCAAGTTCCTCTTGTTAGTGCCACAACCATCACTGGGATCACCATTTGAAATATGTCAAAAGAGGAGAGTGAATATTTGCAACAGAAGAGTTGTCATGCAGGGCGGCAGCACAGCACAGAACTCAGCCTGACATTGAACTGTTCTTTTTGGGATAGGCCTCACACGCTGTAAGCAACCAGACAGAACATACAGTGTTTCTACACTCTCTCATGAATTTCTAATTGGTAACTAATGTTACCTGCACATAATGGAGTTATAACAGGGTTATAGTGTCAACAGACATCTGGTAATGTGCCTGTAAGTGAACTAGAGCCATAAAAATGAGAGTGTTAGGTTATAGGATTCTTTGAGGTGAACAAATTCCTTTTCCTAGAGAGAGTTTTGTTTGAATTAGATTTTGAACAAATAACAAAAATCAGTCCATTGAAAACAAGCAGTCTGGGACATGGTTCTTGTTTACGCTGTGTGTAAGCAATGCAAATTGTCTTTAAAGGGAATGAATATTCTATTTGCATCACTTTAAGTCTGATTTATACTGCCAAACTGGTATAAAGGGGCCTTTGGGAATCCTTGAAGAAATTTTCAAAGATCTTAATGGAAAATATATTATATTTACATTGGTTTTCATAAGATATGAAGCCAAACTTAACAGGCATTATCTTTAATATTTTCTTCCCCAAGGTAAAATATGGGAAGTAAAATAGAAACAAAAATCAAACGAAAAATATATTTGGAATCAAAATGTCACCCAAGCAGTTAATCAAGAATCTTGTAAACCTCTGTATGAAAGCGGGTTTGGTTTTTAAGCTCTAAATGGTTATCTGAAAAGAAAAGGCAACTAAATGTAGAAGGTATGTGTCATATGTCTGGTGTGATGTGGTAATAATATGTTCTGATGATTACAGAGCATGTACCTGAAGGCATTTTATCTTAGTCTATGATTTCATTCTTCTATTTCTAGTGGATTGAGGCACATAATTTCTTTCAGAAAGGCTTGATTAGAAAATGAAAATGTGTTAAAACACATTTTTCCTTTCTCCTTCAATGAAAATGAGAAGAAAATAAGTTGGCCTTTTGAAAAAACAATACAGCTACCAAATAACTCAAATATGGTTTATATGATAAACTAAATAAAAAACCTGAATGCTTTCTGAAGCTTGTTGGATTTTTAAAAAAAAAATAAATTGAAAGACATCTTTGAAAAGCAACCATTTTATTTTATTTCAGATTTTTCACTGCTGCAAAATTTCAAGGGCATTAAAATGACTTCTCCTACACTCCTCATTAGAATGCTTCTCTTGTTTCTTCCCTGAAAAATCTTTATGCCATCAAATGTATATAGCACAATAGCACAAATTCAAAATTAGGAAGTACAGTATGGGGGATGACATAATTTGAGATGCGGGATAAAACCAAAATCTTTTCCACAGATAAAAATAAAAAATGCTTATCTTTTTTGAGGTGTCTATCAGGCAAAAAGTGTCAGATAAATTCCAGTTTTGTTTATTATTTTGCACTTAGCTAACAGACACTAGAGGCTTTTTTAATGAATTCTCTATTTTTTTCTTATTGGTATATGTTATTTTTAAAAATTATTAAATAGTTGGTTTTTTGCTCACCTGAGCTGACAGCACATAAAAGTATGAAGTGTTTACTACGTAAGCTGTGAATTAGTTATTTTACAGTCCTTGAGAAAATGTATACTGTGCTACAAATACAGTTTACACAGGACACATAGTATGAAAATAAGGTTATACTTACCTTGGTTAAAAGAAATATAGCACCTCTGATATTGTAACAATTTGCATAGATTACAAGTATGTCTTCTAACACCTATATTTTTGAAGTATTTGCATGTTTAAACCACTTCCTCCTATTCCCATAACCTCCCATCATTTTTTTGCTGTTACTGTGCAATGTAACAGCCCAGTTACATTGCTGTTGTAATCAAAAAAAACACCAAACAACTAGCCTCTGA
This sequence comes from Pseudopipra pipra, assembly GCF_036250125.1. Taxonomy (NCBI): domain Eukaryota; kingdom Metazoa; phylum Chordata; class Aves; order Passeriformes; family Pipridae; genus Pseudopipra; species Pseudopipra pipra. The sequence continues at coordinate 43,842,157 of NC_087553.1, read as the reverse complement.
ATTATGGAACTTAATTTCCAACTATGATCATGTCAAGTCATGTCAGATTGTGCAGAGAAACATCAAGAGATAACTCTTTCTCTGTTCCATATTAGGCTATCTATCTGTATAATATATATATATAAAAGTAAAATATGTATCTAACATATTCTCCAGAGTTTTTTGTACTTGTAATGATCTGATCATGAAGTGCCTGGCAACATATGTGAGTAGCCTGTGAAGGCTATTTAAAGAAGTCCAGTGAAATTGAAAAAAACTTAGAACTGATCCCACCAATGCTAAGAATTTCAGTTCTAACCCTCTTAAAAATAAAACCAAAATCTCTTTGCAGGTATGATACAGAAAATAGTGAAATAAGGTATCTGAGCATAAGATTAAAATAAATGCCTTATCTTGTATACCCACATACAACTAACGTGACCTAACACGTTAGAAAATAATAGACGTGGTTTGGTGAGTAATTTTGTAAGAGTACAGACCTGGATTTTCAGATGCTCACTTTGTGCTTTACTTGGTTCAGACAACTCTACTTTAAAGTCCTGTAACATGATAGAATGATAATTGGGCATTGATGAAAAACATCAATCATCATTGTATTGTGATTTGAGTTATATTTGTTTTAAAGTTGAGCAGTAAGTTGTTGTGAAATAAACCCTATGGGTTTGGTGACTGCACTTTGACAGCTCCTTCATTTCCAGTACAACTGTGAATCATTCTTTAAATCAATAGAACTCTAGGATTACCTAAAAGAGTTTTGAAGAATTTGTCAGTAAGAAAAAAAATTATGACTCTTTTTTAGTACATATCCCTTTGTGTTCCATATCCTCCCTAATACTTCTGTACCCTTGCCGTGGACATTTTTCCACCATTCCTGCTGGGACAAGTCACCCTGATTTTGAAGTTTTGTTCAGCCAATTCATTCAGTGGAAGTGTTTCTAATCAGTAATTTAAATGATTCATGTGCAAAGAAATTAAAATCAAGACAAAATTTCCCAATGTTTCATTAACCTCCTAGTATTATTTATGCCGGTTACTTTAGATCATTGGAAGGAGATTAATATTTGCCCATGGTTGAAAACAAGTATCTAATTACATAAACGAGATTGTATAAAGCCAAAACTGCTTTATATAGAAAGCTGTTTTAATTGTTACTTTCATGATAATCAGCTATTAACCACACAAGTGGTTGGTTGATCACAAGGACAGGGCTAAGGCTTACCAGAGTTATTCTGATGACTCAGAAAGTCCAAAGCAAACCTGAGTCTTGTAAACAATGGCTACAAATAATATAATCAATATTCATTGCAGCTCGTGTGGCGGTGTATATTAGCAGAGAGGAATACAGATGATGCTATAGTGGACTTAATCCCTGAAGACAGATTTCATCTGACTGTCCCGTGTGCTCTGTCCCTTGTTTGATGCTGAGACCACCAGGAACACGGGCTAAAAAGTCATAAAAATTTTGTTTTCTCCACTTAATATATGTGGGCAAAAGGGAAAGAAACTTACACTAATATGAAGTTTTTTCACTCCAGTGCACACAAGCAGAACAGTGGCATTCTGTCTTCCTGCTTTTTCATATCCAGCACGTTAAATCTTCTGAGACTCTTAGTGGCAAACAGCAAGTGATCAGGAGTTTGACATGAGTGTGGGATTTCATAAGTCAAGCTCATGTATATGCATATATATATAATATACATATATATGTGACGATTTTAAACAGACATTTAAAGAAGTCATAAGAAGGTTCAGAGCTGAGGGAATTTGTTTCATGGAGTAGTTAAGTGTGAAGGGGAGGGATTATCACCTTAGGCTTTTGCCCTTTGGTGTTCCTACACTATTAGAACTAGGCTGATGTGTGAAAGTGAGTCAGAAAGTTTATGACTAGGGAGCTTGGCTGATCACAACCAAATGAAAGAGAGCTCAGTAATGTGAGAAATGAACCGGAGAAGTGTGTTGCAAATGATATAACACAAATGCATTTGAAGAAGATGTTAAGAGAGGAGTGAAAAATAAACGAGTTATACAAGAGGAATCTTTGGCTTTTTACTGTTTACTGTGAGTAAAAAAATCTTCACTCTCCTTTTCCTTCCCCTTGACATCCATCTTCCCTTGTTCTCTCTTAAACCTCCTTCTGTTTGACTAGAGTGTCCTTGCTTTTCCACTCTGAAAGTATGATCAACATGCCTGGTAATGCATGGTGCAGACTGTTTGCTTCACTAATTTTGGCTACAGAAACTACTGTTAATTCTTACATTCCTCTGCCTCTTGAACACAAGAACCACTTTGAAAAATATGAAATTAATTAATGATGCCACAAGACTTTTGCTTTATTAAGGGCTTAGACTATTTCAGCTTGGGCAGGAGGCTGGAGTTATCTACCAGGGCCATGTAAGTCAGAGCTTTTGCTTCCCTGGACAAATAAACAAAATGATGCTCAGCTTCTGGTCTTTGTATATTACTTCAATTTTCTCTAACTGTCTCTGTCCTTACCTGCATGCATGAGGCTGTGCACAGCATTTGCATGTGCACTTCTCTAGAAGATTCTCACACGTTTGCACTTCTCTAGAAATTCATCAAATGTTGAATGTGCAGTAAAGTTCTGTCAACATGAAATGCCAAAATCCTTGGAATGATTCAGGTTAATAGGCAGTTCTCAGTCGCTTCAGCGACAGATCAGTTCTTCAGAAGAGCTCAGTTCTTGCGCAACCTTTACTAAAAATAATATTTTAGACAGTGCTGAGAAATAAAAAACTCTGATTGACCAGACTTTCAAAGACACTTGCCAAGATCTTAGCTTTTCTTATAATGGTCATTTAATCTGAATCTAAACGGAGGTTGAGTTTAACTTGAGTATATGCCTCTAAGTATACAGGTATATGCCTCTAAGTGTATAAGAGTATATGACTCTAAATTTTTTAAATATGTTGATCTCCAAGTTTTTTCTGACCAGAGAGGGAATTTTTTTCATTAAGACTAGGCCCTGACTTGGAATACTAGGCTTATTTCCATGTCTTGGCATGAACTTGAATTTTTAAATTGAAAATAATTTATTAGCTATTCTCTAGAGGCATAAGTGTATAGTTTCTATGCCTAGGCATGCTAAACCTTGCCAGTTCTGTTCTTATTTATCTGGACTGGGTTTTATTGTATTTGTTTAGATCATATTATCCTGTTTGTATATTGCATGTAGTTTGTTTTTTCAAGTGATTTATTAAACTGGGCTAGCAGACACATGCTGTTACTTCCTTTGTGTGAAAGAGCAATGTAGGGAGACCTAACCAAACTTACTGACTGTGGTTTGTTGCAGTGACATTACAGATCAATGTAATGATCTCTCAAAGAGTTTGCACTGTTTTAACCAATAATTATTATGCTATCATTGTACTTACCTTTCAATGCTATAAACAGTAAATAATTAGTCACCTTATATTACTCTGAGACATAATTTCAAAAGGATTTTAAGAGAAATTCAGTCAAAAAAATGGTTCTGAAATACTATTCAGATTTTATGGAGTTCTTCTGCTCTTTTTAAAAAGTCTGAGCAAATGACATCTCTGTGTTTTCCAAAATATAATAAACCAAACTAAGATATCCACAAACTTTTCCCATATCCTCTTAAACAATCTTCATTTTCTTGAAAAATAAAAAAATAACCTCATAATGAAAAGAGACTGAAAAAGCAAGAGAAGGTGGGCGAATGGAAAGAAGAATTTGTTTAGGAAACACTTGTTTTTGTATATTCAGGCCTGCATTAAGTGCTTGGCCTGTCTCCCTATAAACACGGTCAAAATGCCCCAAGGTATTAAAATCCAGTGTGTCAGCAAGTACTAAGAGTCAGGTGTTTAGTGCTCTAGATATGTGGATCCTTGAGATTTTGCCAGGCACCACTGAACAGCTTTCATCAGTGCATGGTTTATAATGTGATAAAATATGCTGAATGAGAACAATGGTGGAAACAACAAAATAAATAGGCTTTCTCTCATCTGGGCTTCTGTCTGATGTAATTCTTATTGCTTGTAACACCAAAGTGATCTCAATGTATATTTCTTTTCACTCTGTGTGGTTCAGCCTTGCATAAGCTTTCGGCATGGATCTTACAGTTGAGTTGTGAGAACTTACTTGGTAGGGGTCATAAGCAATTTTTGTACTTCTAAGTATGCAAGGAAGTCTTTCCAGACAGCTGCAATCTGGCTCGTAGTTCTTAATTATCTCCAACTTCCCAAGCAGTCTTTCACTATCTCAGACTCTTTGGAGTTTATTGCTCTTGCTCTCCATACACATATTATTTGCAAGAGTTCTGACAGTTCTGAGGATAACTTCCTGCTCCAGCTGATAAACAAACCTACCAGAGATGGGGTCTCCCTAGACCTCCTGTTCATAAACAGAGAGGGGCTGGTGGGAGATGGGTCGGAGGCCATCTGGGGCACAGTGAGCATGAAGTAATAGAGTTTTCAATGCTCAGGGATGCAAGAAGGGCCATCAAAAAAACCTCTGTCTTGGACTTCTGGAGGGCAGATTTCAGCCTATTCAGAAGACTAGTTGAGAGGGTACCCTGGGAAACAGTCCTTGAAAACAAAGGGGTCCAGCAAGGATGGACATGCTTCAAAAAGGAAATCTTGAATACACAGGAGCAGGCTGTCCCAGTGTGCTGAAAGACGAGCTGCCAGGGAAGATGGCCAGCCTCGCTGAACAGAGAGATTTTGAAGGAAATTAGGCGAAAAAAGAGCCTACCAATTATGGAAAAAAGGGCTGGCTACTCATGAAGAGTTTAGGAATGTAATTAGGTCTTGTAGAAAGAAAATTAGAGAGATGAAGACACAATTTGAAGTCAATCTTGCCATGTCTGTTAAGTATAACAAAAAGTCCTTCTACAGATACATCAGTAGCAAAAGGAGGAACAAGGAAAACCTCAATTTTTTATTGGACGTGGACGGGAACATAGTTATCAAAGATGAGGAAAAAACTGAGGTATTTAACAGCTTCTTTACCTCAGTTTTCAACAGTAAGATAGGATGTCCTCAGGACAGCTGGCTTCTGGAGCTGGTAGACAGAGCTAAGAAGCTGAATAGCCCCCCTGTAATCCAGGAAGAAAAACTTTGCTACCTGCTGAGCCACTTGGATCCCCACAAGTCTATGGGACCAGATGGGATCCACCCGAGGATGATGAAGGAGCTGGCAGAAGAGCTCACCAAGCTGCTCTCCATCATCTACCAACAGTCCCAGCTCACTGGGGATGTCCCAGATGATTGGAAGTTGGCGAATGTCACACCAATCCACAAAAAGGGTTGGAAGGAGGACCCGGGAAACTACAGGCCTGTCAGCCTGACCTCAGTGCCTGGCAAGGTTCTAGGGCAGATCATCCTAAGTGCAATCACACAGCACCTACAGGATGGACAAGGGATCAGACCCAGACAGCACAGGTTTAGGAAGGGCAGGTCCTGTCTGACCGACCTGATCTCCTTTTATGATCTGGTGACCCGCCTGGTGGATGAGGGGAAGGCTGAGCTGTGGATGTGGTCTGCCTGGACTTCAGCAAAGCCTTTGACACCGTCTCCCACAGCATACTCCTGCAAAAGCTGGCAGCCCACGGCTTGGACAGGGGCACTCTGTGCTGGGTTAGGAACTGGCTGGAGGGTCGGGCCCAGAGAGTGGTGGTGAGTGGTGCTGCATCCAGTTGGCAGCCGGTCACTGGTGGTGTCCCCCAGGGATCAGTGTAGGGCCCAGTCCTGTTTAATATCTTTATTGATGATTTAGATGAGGGGATTGAGTCCACCATAAGCAAAATTTGCAGATGACACCAAGTTGGGGGGAGTGTCGATCAGCTGGAAGGCAGGAGGGCTCTGCAGAGGGACCTGGACAGGCTGGAGAGTTGGTCTGATTCCAATGGGATGAGGTTCAACAAGGCCAAGTGCCGGGTTCTGCACTTTGCACAAATTTTTTTGTGAAACAGTTTTTATGGTGAGGGGGAGCTTTTGTACATGGACCCTCATTTGCTCATTTAAAAGCAAAATGTTTGTTCAGCATATATGTTTGAAAAGCAGTTGACACAGACATAGGCTCACCTGCCAGTTTCCAGCAGTGTTCCTGCTGGAAAAAGTGTGGTACTGGCAACCAGAGCAGTAACACCTTAAACCACAAAGAATGGATTCACCCACAATTGCTTCTCAAAGCCCTAACACATCTGAAGAATTGCAGTGGAAGTAACCATAATGCAACACAGACAGTGTGGGGAGCTTGACACCAGGCCTGTGTACTGTCTTTGGACAAAAATGTGTATCAGCTGGAGTCTGGAAGAAACTGTGAGTACCTCAGTGGACAAGGGAAGAGCTAAGGATGTCACCTATCTAGACTTCTGTAAGGTCTTTAACAAGATCCCCAACAACATCCTTCTCTCTAAATTGGGGAGATATGGATTTGATGGTTGAACTATTTGGTGGATATGGAATTGGCTGGATGGTCATGACTTAACGTCTGGATGCAAATCAGTGATGGGTGGTGTCACTAAGGGGGTCTCTATCAGGACCAGTACTGTTTCATTGATCTTCATCACTGAAGATCCTTAAAGATAGACTAAGCCACTTCCTGCTCAGGATATTTTATGTGTAGTACAACCCTAAGGTTGGATCAATACATGGTGAAAGGTGTAAGTACTCTACATGATTGGTTACATCATGCTTAAGTATTTGGGTGGTTTGAGGTTTTTAGTTTTTTGTTTGTTTGTTTGTTTTTTTATTTTGGTGTGTGTCAATGTCCTTTGACAATGATAAAATTAGCAGGGGAAATAAAATAAGAAAAATAATTAGCACAGCTAGTATGTCTGCAGTTTTTCCTAATGTTTATTTTGAAGGGCTTTGCTAACATCCAAAAAGAAAGACTGAAGAAAAATTGGGCCGACATAGAAAACTCAATCTCTTTCCACTAGGGGGTGAAAAGTTTTGAGGACACTAGTATTCAGAAATCAGAATCAGATGATAATGTGATGTTTGTGTAATACAATGTTTACATTTGGAATCATTCACAGAATAAGAGGAAGCCATTCATGTTGTCAAATGTATTGCTTCTTCAACCCAACATCATTGCATTAATTATTGTATTAAAGTTTAGTATAGTGGGCACACTAGCACTTATAAATGATTCAGACATCCTATATTTTCAAATAAAAGAGGATCATTAGGTCCCTTAGTCTTGCTTTCTGTATAACACAGAACAGAAACTTTCACTATGTAATTTACCTCATATAGAATATAATTTTTTGTTGAGGTCCAGTGTTTTAGAAAACAATCAAAACCAGATTTTAAGGCTTCATATGATAGAGAGGATACCACCCCACATTGTACTGCATCTTACTAGTGATCTATCAACATTAGCTTTAAATATGTACAGTAATGACTAAGGTTTTATAGCAACACTTGCTCTTGATGTGTTATCATTGCTTTGCATAGTCAATTCAAGCCAAGCTAAGATCTTATATATCAAATAAAGGTTGAATATAGATCCTAAATTCCTAAGGCAATGAACAGTGTTACAATTAAAGCACATCTCTCACCTGGATGCACATTCCATGCCATCACTAGTACATAATCCCATGTGCCTCTCATTATTTTTTCCCCATTCAGTAGTCTTTAAGAAGAAATATGTTTGCCCACTTAAATATCTTAAAATAAGAATGACGAGTCATGCCTACATAAACAACAGATGCTCAAGTATACCTTGGGGTGAATACATCAGTCAGAATATTCATTATCACATAATATGCAACCACATTATCTTCATCTGTTCCTGTGGTGTATTCCCAGGAAACCTAGACAGCATATTTCATTACACAAAGGAGATCATTGGGTTCAAAGCACATTCATCAAGTCTTCACAATCCCTTTTTGAAGAGTTGAAATATGCATAAACATTCCTAAAAAAAGCAAAACCAAACAGCATGGGCAGTATACGAAATAAATTTTAGCACAATTTTACAATCATTTTCTCTACTCCCACAAAGAGGATCTTAATATGGCAAATCTAAGTGGTGATTTTTGAAAAATAACCTATGAAAAAATGTGAAGATGTTCAGGATGACTGTGTATTCAGAATATTTGAGATAATGATCTTTACTGTAAAATTCAGGTACAATATGGCATTGGGGTCCTGAATAAACTTCATGGTTTTCCCTTCCTCTCCCTCACTGTAGTTCCCTTTCTATTTCTTAATCTTGAGACCGAAATATTTGTTTATATAGTTCTTTATACAGTTTCTGGATGGTCAAGCACTTTACCAAGCTTCCCAGGAGAATGGTCCCCAAGCCTGCCAGTGTTCAAGAAGCTTTTGGACAATGCTTTCAGTCACATGGTTTAACGTTCATGCTGCCCTGTGTGGAACCAGATGTTGGACTGATCCTCTTATTTCTCTTCCAGCTCAGGATATTCTGTGAATCTATGAGTCCATGAAAGTCACACCAACTAGGATCATCCCATGGACTGATTATCTCTGTAACATATGCCCAAGATCCCATACACAGGGTGTGGAACTAACTTCAGCCTCACATTTCCATGAGAGGGATGCTTTCAGCACACATTATGCAGGGGCACTATATATCGTGCCTCTACCATGCTATTTGCAGCAGGCATTCAGTTTCTGAAGACTAGACTCCAAATAGGGGTCCTTGTCCATTTTTTTCCTATTTCTTCCTTCTGCTTTCCTTGGAAAATTCAAATGTATCCCTTAACCAGACTGGACTGTTATATTGACAGGCCTGGATATCCCTCAGTATGTTTTCAGAAATATGTCTGTTGACTTTATGGGTAACATAAGTAATTACTTTAGTTGGACTAAGTCAGTTTATCACTCCTTATCACACACTCCACCGTAGTAGTTAGCTATTCTTTCAGTGTGGCCTTAATTTAAACATCCAATTTAGGTCAATTGGATTCCACCAGAAATTTTATTGTTACAATAAACATTATTTGATGACCTTCTATGACAGGGCTACAGCATTGGTGGATAGGGGCAGTGCAACTGACATTACCTGCAAAGCTTTTGACACTGTCCCACAGCATCCTTGTCTCCAAGTTGGAGAGACATGGATTTGATGGACGGACGACTGGGTGGATAAAGAACTGGCTGGATGGCCATACGCTAAGAGTTGTGGTCAACAGCTCATTGTCCACATGGAACCAGTGACAAGGGGTGTCCCTCAGCAGTTGGTACTGTAGCCAATACCCTTCAACATCTTTGTTGGCGACACGGACAGTGGGATCAGGTGCACCCTCAGCAAATTTGCTGACAACACCAAGCTGTGTGGTGCAGTCAGCATGCTGAAGGGAAGAGATGCCATCCAGAGGGACCTTGACAGGCTTGAGTGGTGGGCTGATGCAAACATCATGAAGTTCAACAAAGGGAAGTGCAAGGTCCTACACCTGGGTCGTGGCAGGTTGGGCAGAGAAGTGATTGAGAGCAGCCCTGCGGAGAACGACTTGGGGGTGATGATTGATGAAAAGCTCAATGTGAGCTGGCAGTGTGCACTCGCAGTCCAGAAATCCAGTCCTGGGCTGCATCAACAGGAGTGTGGCCAGCAGGTTGAGGGAGATGATTCTTCCCCTCTGCTCTCGTGAGGCCCCACCTGGAGTACTGCATACATTTCTGGTGTCCCCAGCATAAGAAGGACATGGAACTGTTGGAGCAAGTCCAAAGCAGGGCCATGATGTTTATAAGAAGTCTGGAGCACCTCTGCTATGAAGATAGACTAAGAAAGTTTGGCTGTTCAGCCTGGAGAGCAGAAGGGTACATGGAGACTTTCCAGTATCTGAAGGGGGCCTACAGGGAAGCTGGAGAGGGACTCTTCATCAGGAACTGTAGTGATAGGACAAGGAGTAATGAGTACAGATTGAAAGAGGGGAAATTTTGGTAAGATATTAGGAAGAAATTTTTTACTGTGAGGGTGGTTAGACACTTGAACAGGTTGCCTGGGAGGTTGCGGATGCTCCAAGCCTGGCAGTGTTTAAGGCCAGGTTGGATGTGATCTTGAGCAACCTGGTCTAGGGAGAGATGTCTCTGCCCATGGTGGGGGGGGACGAGATGATCTTTAAGGTCCATTCCAACCCCTTAATATTCTATGATTCCATGTTCTTATGCACACTTTGTGCCAAATTCTGCTTTCAACTTATCAGTGATATATGTAAAGTTATGCCAGATTTATGTAAATATGATTGAGAATTAGAAGTCATACACCACTTTATAGTATGGATGGTGACACCCATTTAGATTATAAATAGCCAGGGTGTCTTCCCCATTTAAATTCCAGAGTTAACCCTGAAGACAGAAGCCTCTGCAAAATGCTGGCTGAGATAATGATTTTAGAATAATTTTAGGTACAATAAAGGGTCAATTGAGTCTAAACTCTTGTTACCACAAAAGTTTTTCATTGAATGAGATCAATAGTTGGTCTTGCATGATCAGCTTTTGCTGAAAAAGCCTTGTAGCACTGATTTTGTTATCAAGAAGATGATGATAATTTTCATGGCAAGTTTTTCAGGTGCTAAAGAATTTGCAGGAGAAGAAATAATGAGGAGGGAGAACAAGTTACGATTACAGAGAATAATGTATAATTTAAGTGGGTGTCCTTCAGCCAAAAGCTTTTCTCAGTATTCAAATGCAAGACAGTGTAGTTGGGAACCAAGACTGAAGGTGAGCATAAGAGGACAGAAAACCCTGTCTTGGAAAGCAATGAAGCACATAAGATTTGGGAATCCAGAGCAATTAATATATCTCAATATAAAAAAATTATGAGTGAAAGACTACGGCAAAAAGATCTCTATGAATCTTAGTTATTTAAGAGATAACCACAACACAAGGTGGAATAAGACAAGCAATATTACTTCTCTAAATAGCATGGTTATACTAGATTAGCACATCCGTGCTATCATCTGTACTTGAAAAGAATGCAGATACAAAAAGATTAAAAATTTTGAACAGTTTTGAAGGTGAACTTGAGAGTATAAAGTTTATAATGTAAGTTGAAAGGAGCTCAGTTTCTGTGAATTTCTTTGTAGAAAACAGCCCCTGTGTTCAGGTGATACTGAGGAAAGCTTTGATACTGAATGAGAAGACAAATGTTAAAAGGACTAGTGAGTGTATATCAAATCAGACAAACTGAATGATAAAGTAAGTGCTTTCATAACAGTAGTTAAATGTAGAGATACCTTACAGATGTAGAGAAAGGCAACATATGAAAGATCATTTGGAATCATTAGAAGAAAATCTATAAGTGAGGAAATCAGAAAGGGTAGAGGAATAACATGGTCACAATTGTTTTCTTGGCCTTGACATCTAATTCTGCGTTTTGGGGAACTCTTCTCTGCTTTCCATTCTTCTAGGAAAAAGAGAACATATTATACAATCCATTTGCATACAATACATTTTGCATTGGCCTTAGAAAAGGTATGGCAATGACTTTGGTCAAACACAGCATGCCTGAGAGCTTCAGTCAGTTATATGCAAGACGAAATTCATTACTTTTTATTTCTCTTTACGAGTGATGTATTTTTGAGTTAAAATTCAGAGAAGGTACAAGGAATCTTAATTTTATGGCCAGGGTTGGTGTACATCCATATGCCAGAGCTCAAACTGGTTGTTAGGACTCAAAACCACCATTTCTGCAGACCAAACTGGGCTATAGGTTTTTGTTATTGTTGTTTCATTGGTTCATATTTGTCATTGAGGAGGAGAGGTTGTTTGTTTACTTGTGATTTTCCTTGGCATGGGTTATAGTTCATTTCTCTCAGATCTTTGGATCATCTCTTACTTAATGAGCTCCTTGCTACTGAAGAAACCTCAGACTGTGGTGGAACCTAGGTCTTTCCTGTTCACTGCTGAGAGAAAACAGTTGTCTCAGCCCTCTAAAGTTGAAATGTTTTTGTTTGACTCAGTTTGTTGGTCTTAGCATAAGCTATTTGAGTGAAATACAGATGAGTTGTGAATACAGGAGGTTGGAATACATGATCTAAAGGTATTATCTGGTCTTAAAACTTACAGACTAGAAAAGCCATTAGCAGTTATATGTATAGTTTCTCTTAGAAAGTCCTCTCTTTTCTGTATTTATGTCATGCCTCTGTCATTTTGGTAAAAGAAAGAAAAAGTATAATACACTGCATGTGAAGGGTCTGAAAATAGAGGTAATATAAAGATTTTCAAAGAACTTGTTTCTCTTGTTTTTTAGGGCACAGACTAAATGTGTCAGGAACTTAATAACCATCCTTCTTTCCCATTATGTTTTCCCATACAACATATGCATTATAAATATTTGTACTATGCAACCCTAATATTTGTACAATCTGTTTCACTCACTGGTTACTTAGTTTTACAGTTTCCTATTTGTATTAAATTTAGCTGGCAAATATGTATTACTGAATTTGTTACTATATTTTCTTTGTAGCGTGAAAAGACAATAAGACATCTGAGGAAAATTATCAAACATATTCAAAAGGAGAGAGACTTTAAGAGGAGGCTCACTATGTGTTTAGGAGTCTAAACCACCTCCTGCTCCAAGGGCAAAAGAACAAGATTCGTACCCCTTACAGACAGGAGTTTTTGCGGTGGGCTCTGTTTGCCCATATTTATTTAACACTTTCCCCAATACCATGCATTTTGTGAAAATAAGATTGGACAATTTGAAATAACTAAAAATGTCTTGGTAAAGCTTCCTATCATTTAAATAAAAAAAGGGCACAGATTAAATATACACTGGATTTCTTGTTTTTTAGGAATTATAGAAAGTACTATGTAGTTCTCACCTCTATGGCACACGAAATACTGGTTAAGAATGTATGAACTGAATGTATCTCTCCAAGCACAATGTGGAATTATGCACTCAATAAATATGAAAATAAAATTAATTTTATTTATTTGTATTGCTGCAAAGGTGGCAGTATCTATATACCATACAGAGAATCTCCATACCTTTTCAAAAACACATATAAATGTAACTCATAGTAGTAACAGACATTTTTCCATTGGGTTTAAAATTTTTTTCAGTGCTGTAGGCATCTCTTTTAAAGAAGCAAATATGATGCAGCTGCACATAGCCATAAAACACATAGTTAAATGTGTTTCTTTGAGTGATTATTTTATTTTAAAAATTTTTTGTAATGAAAACGTCTCAAAAAGTGAACAAAAAGACAAATATTTTTTTTCTTTCATATAATTTTAGACCCAGGTAGTAGAAATACAGAATGAAAATTTTATTTTTTTTTAAAAGTTGAAATAATTTCATAATGACAACGAAAATATTCTTTGGGTTTTGTTTTGCTTTTTCAGTCTTCATGTTGTCTGAAATGGCCAAGTCATTAAAACTCTTCAAGTGAGAGATTGCAGAGAATGTAGCAGTCTTGATGAGACTTAAAGTACTATTCTATAATATCCAGATACATTATTTTGAACACACTTTTATATTTTTTAATGTTCTCCACAGCAGCAAGAAATAAAAGATATCAGCATGGGAGACCTTGTGTAGTATGAAATAGTGGTAATATGTTGATGAGTCCAAACATTCAATTTTCTGTAGCCAGAGTGAATTTAATTTGGGGGAATACATTCAATTTATGCTTTGTTACATTGTTCCTTCCCTCATAGATAATAAAGCTGTCTTTATTTGTTTTTTAAGAAATACTTCAGATCCATAAAAACATAATACTTTCTTCTGTTCTTTATTGGCACTGAAATCTCTTTATACCTCCCTGGCTACTGATGTCATTTACAGCCCACACTGCCAAAATGCTTTAATGGAATTTTGGAGGTAATAGGAGTATAAGGCCTATTTTGCTAAACACAGAGATAGAATGTAAAATGATGAAGCACGTGATCACACACCTCCACTTACTGACATGTATAGTCTAAATGAGCCTGTAGAGAATCAAAGCTGCTGGAATTTACAGTCCAGGAAAAAAGAAGAATGCATAAAGGAAGTGGAAATTAAAGCCAATTTACACCTTCCCTATCCCTCATGCTAATTATTTTTCCTCTTACCACCTTCTCTTCCAAACCCTTGGTATGCAGGCTACACCATCATGTGCTGAGATTTACACATTTTTATTTTTATACCGATTTTCCCCCTCTTGTACATTTATCTTTCAGTCAAGACTGCACTTTTAAAGCTTTCTTTCCTTCCTTCCCTGACAACGGGAAGTATCACAGGACATGTCTTCCCTCACTGCCTTCCCTCAGTGCCATTAAGGGATTACTTAATGTTCTAGTAGAGTCAGGACCATATGAGGATCTTACTCTATTCAGGAAAAGTTAACAGTTCCCTGCAGGATGATATAACTCTTCTTTACCTACATTAGGAATAGTTTGATTATAGTAATACTCTGGCACTGCAGCTTTGGAAAAGACATTCATCATTGTCTTTCTGCTTCTTGTTTAGTGAATGGGATTATGCAAAAATGGAGTGTAAAAAGGGATTTGAAATGCACTTTTTAACCTATATGTTACAGAAATTCCAAGAAATCACAGAGGACTCTTCTGAATTAGCTTTCTTATTGAAATCTGCAGTTTATTATACTGAGAAGGGACTCTAAAGAGCAAATAAAAAAAGCCTGGATGTAATGATTTAGTGTTTACAGAATATAACAGCTACAGGACTGATTGCATGATATATTACTTCTTTCATTGTGAGCCACAAAACAGGTAGAGGCATGGTAGACTTATATGGTTTATATATTCAGCTGTAAGGCTAGACACTGCATCATTCTTTTCATAAAGCAGGGACTGGAGGCATGTGGAGCCCGTAACCATGACAACAATAAACCAGCTCCAAGCCTGAGCTGCAAGTAAGAAACTCAGCCTTGTCTCCAACCCTTCCTGCTCATGACTTGACTCTACAGGTTCTCTGGAGAGGGGGCTGGGTGCTCATGAATGATCTATTGAGCAGAGGTACAGTACAGAGAAGTGTGTCTACAACGAGCCTTTTAGCAGAATTTCCTAACATTAGACTAACATAAGCTAGTGGTGACTTCAGCTCGAGCATGCAAAGTCTTGCCAGCTGCTCTACTTCACCATATGGATTTATTGCTGTACAGTAAACATTGGTCATAAAAAGACAAACATCTTGTCTGCATTAGAACTCCCATTGTTGCCAGCACTGATGGAGCTGCAGGAAGAGTGGTGAACACCTAGGACTCCAGTTGGAATCAATATAGACTGCAAATAATTAAAAGTCTTTGAAGATCAAACACAAAGTACCTAAGCTGACAGTTGATTGGCATGAACAAGCAATATGAAAGCAATATAGAACTTCTGATGTGTTACATGGATTATCTGTGCACCTCACCTGACATAAGCACTAGTGATAAAAGAAAAGATGAATTTCAGACAGAAGACCTGTTTTCAGACTGTAAATCTTTGTTGCTGGTGGTATGTAGTGCATCTTTTCACAGTCCATAAAGACTTAGATAATCACATAGTGCTAACACGTCCTCCTCTTTTCCTATGCTGCTTAGCATCAAAATACAGCTGGAAGTACATGAAGTAGTATAGGGATGACAAGTGGCAGTAGTTGGCAAGTGAATGGGGAGAAACTCAGGGGAACTAATAAAACAATTTATCCTATTGTATTTTTTTTCCAAAGAAGAATATTTACAAATCCTATGTGAAATCACTGCAGTGCTTTCTGCATTCCTTCCACAAAGATGAAAATCATCTTGGTTATTTTATACATCTGGTTTTTGTCTCTTTTGAATCACAAAAGGTCTTAAAGTTCACATCATTATGTTTGCACTGTGCAAACTGGTCTTGCTGGTAAGTACAATTACACCAGCACCTCTTTTCAAGAGTGTCTCAGGGCTATAAAAATCAAAAATTATATTCCTGATGACAAATGAAGATTAATTTAGCAATGGAGTTAGTTAATGAGACCTGTTATCACCTTTATCTGGACTGGTGTCAGTAATGACTGGCAACAATACCAAAGAAGAAGAACTGTGATGATAGGCTCTTATTACAGCATTTTAACTCTGAGTCTGTTAATTAGTTTAATTTTCATCTGGTTTTGCAGTAATGATGATTTCTGATTTTGGATATAATAAATTACATGTTGTAATCTTGATTTTGCCAGTGCTGGAGTCATCATTGGATAATAATATTCATCAAGAAACAATTTTGATTAACTGTGGATGGCAGGGGCTCATCCTTTGTGTTCGGTTCACTACAGGATGGGGTCCCAGTGGATCATAAAAGCCAGGCACGATTTTTTAGTAAGAATTCTTCTGCTCTCGTGAAGATAAAAAATCCACTCCCATGTCATATCTAATAATACATTACATATACTTTGAGAAACTTCTATAATCAGCTCCCAGAAAGTGAATTGTTACAAGTTTGTTAACTTTTGGTGAGTAATTGTAAGATAAATTTTGTGCCGCAATCAGCAGCAGCAGGTCTGTCTTAAGATTTCAATTTTTTTCAATACAGTTCAGATCTCAGTAGTTTTCTGTACATTGCTTTTCTACTTGTTAGTTGTTTCTCCATATTTTTCATTCACATTTGCTCATGCTGTTCAGAAAAATCTCATGAACTGAAAAATACTTCCTACTATTAAGTTTGTCAGGGCATAAAAATAAGTTAATTTAGAAGTAAAAATAAGTTAATTTCATTAAGGTAATTAAATTCATTATTAATTTAGGAAATGCATAGTTAGAATTTTAGAATGTGAGGATTTCTGCGTACAAATAAATAAAAGAAGAAGTTGGAAAAAACCCCATAACATGACTTGGAACAATGCACCAAAGATGAAAAACAAATTTGTCATCTGCACACTAATTTTACTGTTGTTACCTAGCTATACCATTTTGATTAAGAATCAAACACTGTCTGGTGTTTAATGGACCTTTTCGTGCATATGAATTAAATGTATTGCTTTTATAATTGAAACAAAGTAAAAATTACATTTGACTTTTGAATCACTAGTAATTTTGGAACTATTGCAATCTTTCAACTGTAGACATAAACATATAAAGTACCAGCATTTTATTTACTTGACAAGAATTTTTTTTCTTTTAATTTACCAAAAGAGTCTACTTATGCAAACTAGTGTCAGCAATTCCAGTCAGAAAAAAAAAAGGAAAAAAAATAAACACTGCATAAGGCACCTAATTTCTTATATAACAATAATTCTGAAGGGCAATTTTTCTTCAGGGCAGAAGTAGATTAAATGCACTGAATATATTGAGTTCAAAGTATTTTAACTGGGCCTCTTTTATAGCTTGTTTTTATAGCCGTGAAAAGATGCACTTTGGAGAAGTGTGAGATTTTTACCTTGCCACCTCCAACACCAAACTAACATGTAGCATCCACTTAAGATGTTGGGCATTACAGGTGGCAGTTAAAGAAATGTTCATTCAAAAATGTTGTCCAGATATCTAACAGCAGCTTAAAGGGAAGCCCTGACTGTAACTTTGAATTTTCTTTCTGAGTGCACACTACTTGTGCATCCCCAAGTTCAAATAGAGCATCTCACACTTCAGATCATCTTACTGCTTTCTTTAATATTATGTTATAGCAATGCATCCAGGATGCTCCTGGCTGCTGTGCACCCCCACATGTGGCACTGGAGAACTGGAGAGAAACTACAGTGCTGTGGTGGGAATGTCTAACTTGTCCCTTCCGTGACAGGGAGGGTCAGATGCAAGTCTGAAAAATTGGAAGGTTCACATTTACTTTGTAAATATGTATATGAGGGCTGTAAATCAGCATCTGGATTGAGGCAGAGGAATAAGCAGGGAGAAAAACCACATTCAGCAGAGTTATAAGGGCAAGATTATTAAATAAATGAGCTGTGTTTAAGAGAGAATTGAGGATAAAAACATGTTCAAAATTACTGTCTTAAGAGTCAGACAAAATAAAATTATTTGCTTTGCTGAAGGAATAAGGATATTAAACAAATAGCAATCTTTATATCCAGTCTATCAATGGAACACATATAGAAATATTCAAAGTGCTAATAGAGCACCAGTGAAACAATATGTTGTTTCTGTTTATTCAGTGGAACTATCTTTTAATTAAATTTAGATTAGCATGCTAGGAAACGTAGGAAAAAATATTCAGGAGTTTAGCTTGTTCTTTAAATTAGGACATAATTTTAAATTTATATTGATACAGATTTTACAGAAGTCTTCACAAAATTGTTTAAGAAGAAATTCCTCCCTATTAAATCAACATTTTGGATATTTTTATTATATGGCTTGTAAAAAAAATTTCAATACACACAGGAGGACTTGTTTGTGTATGTGTGTGCACATTTTCAAGTGTATGCATGTATTAGTTCACAATTCAACAATGTTAAAATCTGTAAAAATATTAATGTATTTTGGAACTATTCACAGACTTTCAGAATAAAGGATAATACAGGCAAAGAAACAAGTGATAGAATAACAAAACTAGTCCTCAGTTTGTAGATTACAAATTATTTTAGTCATGAATTGCATAACATGAATGTGTTTTAGTTTATGTATTTTACCAAAAATACCAAATTTCAAATGGATCTTTTTTGGCAGAAGAAAATACAAGAGTGTTTTTCTACAGTGTTGTCCTTCAGGGACCTTAGAATGGTTTATAACCATTAATTGAGCTTCAGAACAGTACTTCGATGTATTTTTTTTTGTGTAAAATGAGGATCAGAGTGACTAAGTGATTTGTCAAAGTCATAAAAGCCTTGACTCTCAATTGTTTCGCTGACAAAAAGGAATTTTTTTACCACAGGATAACTAAAGGCAGGAGAAGCAGAGCAACATCTGTAGACTTCAAGTGCAAAATTGTCTGCAGGCAAAGCAGAATATGTATACACTTCCTTAGGGAACTGGCAGTAGAAACTACAATAGTTTTATTTATGTTAAAACTTTTAAAAATAATTAAGTACATTTTTGTAATAATGTTACTTTCCTTCTAACTTAACACAAAGTCACTGAGGGCTGGTGTCGTGGTCCGAAGAGGGGATGGGACACGAGGAAGGGTGCAAGCAAAGTTCTTTATTCAGGTGTGCGCCCGATTCTTATCCGTTCAGGCAGGGAAAGGGGCAGAACATAGGGTGGGGTATCAGACAGACAAACAGGGGAGCAAATCATTAGGGCAAAGGCAAAAGGGGGAGGAGTGGGGGAAGCAGGCAGCAGGCAAAAAGTCCCGCCAATCGCTGAACGCTTCTCTCCACGCCCGGAACTGTTCCCATCCTGAATCGTGTTCTGCCACAGGCTGGTGTTCAGATAAGCCAAGCAGAAGGAGGAAAATTTAGCATTATTCCCAGAATGCCCTTTCAACCTGTAGACAAAATATCAATTTTCATATAACCCTGAAGAAATTAATGATCTTATGTACAAACATAGGCCTTTTTGTCGGTCCACGACTGTCCAGAACAGTACACGGAAAGAATAAAATATGCATTGACCTTTTTGCAAAGTGCCAACTTGAATTATTAGGTAGTTATTGTGCATTGCATAATGGAGCTCCCTGGTGCTGTTGCTTAGAATGAGCACTTTGTTCTCTATCAGATACAGATAGTTTTTATAAAATCTTTCTTTCAAAGTACCAACCATGGTGCAGCATAGGATCATGAAATTAATGGACACATTCTCCACAGATATGTACAACAAGTAATATTTACTTGTGACTATTTGTTCAGTCACTTTCAAAAAGCTCTGCAGTTTGTTAATTTTCTTCCTTTATGTACCCTTAAAGACTTTATGTAACTTGTCACTCTTCTACCTTCTTTTTATTACTCTGCTGTGTTCCTGTTATTATAGCTGTTGAAGAGTACTGCAGCTTTCTACATTGACATTACTCACATTCCTATTTAGTCATGATCTGGTTGTGGAGGGGTAAGTGAAAAAGCGATGAGAGTTTGGTTTATCCTTAGCCTTTATTATCGGATAGCCACAAGGAAATAAAGCTTTGATCTACTTCCTTAGGAGGCTAATCCTGGTGATTATGTGGAGATATGTGCAGTGGGAACTACAGGGATATACGTCTTTAATCTCTTGGTGTTGAATACTTAATCCAGTAAAGATTCTTGGCAAGAAGATTTAAGAAAGAACAAGATAATTAAACTGTTCACAGTATTGTTTTCAGGAAAGCAGATTTGGTAGCTTACTACTGAAGGATCTAGGTTTTTTGTTTTTGTAAAAGGGCACTTAAATAATATAATTGTGTCAGTGTATTGTGAAACATACTGTTTTCATGGTTGAAAACTCTTAAACACTCAAAGATCCAGCTTCATGTTGCAGAAATAGGGCTCTAGGATGTGTAGGTATGAACAGGGTGACTATAGCAGTGCAGAAATTTCATTTTTCTTCATTAGCTTTAGGTCCAAATTTTCCTTTTTAATGCCAACTGACTATGATGAGCTATAAAGACAACATACAACTGACTTCAGATTTGTCCAAGTAATCAAAATTGGAACCTCAGTGCTGATCACTGACACATCTGCATACTTGCATACACAACTCTTCAGTTAGTATCTCAGGGAGATAAAATTATGCCATGCATATCTTAGGAAAGAACATCATCCTGATTATCTGTGGGTTTGATTTTTTTTCAGACAGATTGATCTTAGTTGTATACCAGTTATGTCTATTTGCAAGCTTTAGTATCTGGGACAGAAATCCCCCTCTGTGTGTGCATGCACACATACTCATGCACTCAAGATCTGGGGGTATGTACTTAAAGCAGACAATGCTAACATCATATTCTCCCTGGTATAAGACAAACTTTTAGATATCTATTACCAGTGTGGCTTTTCTCCACAGTAACAAATAAGAATAAATAACATAATCAAACTTTTTAATATTACAAATCTGCCTTTATTACAAGATGGTCACAGTTAGTTTGAACAAAAGGAATATAAGAAAAAAGACTTGCACTTCTCAGTGACATTTTAACGGTATTCAGTGTTTTATTAAAGATGCAACAATTATAAAAAGGCATTTCTTACAAGTTGAATTTATTCAGCTTAATGAGAAGTGGCAGCTGTTCTGAATATATATGCTCTTCATCAACAGGGGAGAATGAAGAATGTATCTATCTGTTAATGGAATAGTAGTGGAGCTCTTTTCTTTCTCAAACACAGAATTACTCTATAGTTTTGTTCTTTGATAATTTATGGTAATGACATGGTGATTTAATGAATACTCTGCTGTACATTTTAAATTGACAAACATGTCAGATGAAGTTCCTGTGCACACACAGAACTGGTTGAAATGAAAAAACATTATTTGTAGCCCGGAGGTAGGATCGGGCTTGCAGATACCATGGTTTGTTTTTTTTGTTTGTTTGTTTGTTTTTCTAGGAAGGTCATACATTAAGACTGTGTAATTTCAGTCTGAACAATTATCCAGCAATATATTTTTCATCCCTCTAAGAAAAAATTTTGCTTTTTAATCTTCCAAAATTATTGTAGTTCTTTCAACAAAGTTATAAATTACACCGAAAAACACATTGCAGGATCTTGTATAGAGCTATGCCAAACTGCTAGCTATCATCTTCCCTAGCATTTATGAAGGCTAGGACCACATCTTTTTTTGATAGTAGTGGACCCTGGGCTTCTCTATTGTTAAGGTTTATGAAAATGAACTCTTTACAGCCAGTCCAACTTTTAAGATTAACAGTCATAAGAGTTCCTAAAGTTCTAGTAGTCAAAGAATATATACTTACAGAAAAAACATGAAAGATGATTTACACAACATCATGTGAATATTTTAGCATGAAATTAGAATGCTATTTAGCAATTTTAAAGAATTATATTAACCATAAAAACATTCACATACAATTAAATATTATCCCAAAACAAAATCCAGTTATATTCCCAGTTAAACTTAAATCTAGGAACAGCTTTGGTGAATATGAGAGAAAACATTTGTTTTTCTTCATTCCTTGCTGTTATCAAGTCTTGTGTTTAAAGAACACAAGGAGCAATTAACTGATGGAACTCACTATCACAGATTATCATTTATGCATTGTTCACAGGTTCAAGAAGGAGTTAGATAAACTAAGCCATTCAGCATGGCTTTCCAAGCTTACCAAGAAGGATGATCCAAATACTGCCTGTGGCTCAGTCAATCTCAAAACTACTATCTGCCAGATGCTGACACAAAGGGATCACACTATAGGCAGAGGAGTAATCAGCCTCTTTGTGTACTGATTCCCATGCTGTTTTGCTATCTGGCACTAGAGACAAGATGTGCACCTAGGCTGATGTTAAATGTTTAGTTCAAGCTAAGCACTTAAATTTTTCCTTAGCAGGGAGAGATGAGAGAGAGAAAAAGAATTTCCTGAAGCTATTTTACTCCTCTCATTTTAACATAAACAAATATGAGATGAAATGGCTCCTGGAGGAGCCCATTCCTATACTAACTATTAAAGAACACTGAATAACTTATATTAAGACTGCAACCTGATCTAAATGATTTTCCATAGTTCGTCTATTCAACTTGAAACTTAAGTTCCATGGAGCAAAAGCATAGCAAGTTTCTCATGGTAATTAGATGCTTATATAATAAAAAAATATAAATGAAGACTTTTAGAGAGCCTGGGAATGATCAAGGTGCAAGATAGCCTCTCATAACGATGAGGAGGACTCTGTTGCAAAGAAACTCCTTCCAAATAAATTAACCACTAGATCCTATTACAGATTTTCTTGCCCATTCCAGTGAAATGGTTGGCAGTTTTGGCTATCACATTCCTGCCTGCATGCTGCTGGGGCTACACTCTACTTCAGCCTGTCCCCTATTATTTGACACTGACATTGAAAGGGCAGTCTACAGGAAGTACTTAGCTCCTCCTTTCTCCTTTGTTCATAGAGCAAATTCTTCTTGGGGGTTGTGCAGATAGAATTTTTTTTTTTTTTTTTGTCAAAGATTGAAACAAGAAACTGAGAAAAGTTGAAAGAATAGGTATCAATCTAAAATTAATTTTTCCCTTGCTCAAGCAATACAATTTCTCATTTGTTTTTGTTTCTTACCTTTCAAAAATTCAATTTCATCCTATAACCTCATATGGAAATGAAGGTTTTAAATGCAATATATTCTCTTCCTCAAAGAACAGATTGCTGTGGCTTGCATATTGCCCTCCAGGCTCATGCCTTGACACCATGATCTGGTAACAAGATTTTCAAAAGCTTATTTGTAACAACTCAGGCTTTATTTTCTTCCCTGTGGGTAAAATTTCCCATGTGATATTTGTGTGTCACTTAAGATCCAATTTTTTGGCTTAGAGATGAGAGGTGACATCTTCTGCTATCCTTATGTTTTCATTTTCCTCAGTACACTACACACAGGTTCACATGTGCATCTTTATCCATTCTTAGTCACACACCTTCCAGACAGAAAAGATTATAAATCTTGGCTAGGCTGAAAAGAAACAAAAGTGAGAAACTGTGAGTGTTACGTCAGTTCAAATGTTGCTCAGACAGAACTGTTATGTTTAGGCCATAGGAGTATGTAAAGAGCACTTTAGTATCAGAGTAAAGGAGTGCAGTTTTCTTATTTCTGTCCTTGTATGCTAAGGAGGTATCCTCTTGAAAGATTAGGATGTAAATCCCATTGTGATTTCAGAATCAATATTATTAAGCTATTAAAAACACATAATTTTTGATTGCTGATGTTCCTTCACTGAAATGTCAGGTTATCTTGATCAGAAGAATGACATAGCAGTGAAATAAAACTAAGAAATTAAGAGTATTTCCTAAGTACTTTGCTATAAGAGTCAGCTTTATCTAAGTGACAAGGATGGTGAACACCTTTGACGTCTTGCTAACATGATTCAAGGTAATTTTCTTCTCTGGTCTACATCAGTCCTGTACCTTTCATTCCAATGGAAGTTATTCCATTTGAACAGAAAAGTGATCTAACTCCTGTTTAATGAAGACAGAGCTTACTAATTTTCTTTGAGAATAAAAATCTACTTTGATAACATCCTCAAAACTCAACTTCATAATTTGGACAGGAGACTTTGCTAACTAGTTTGCATTGTAGATAATACAGCAGCTGGTTTCTGGATAACACAGGGGATGTTCTCTATTGACTTTCAATTCTCAGTTTAAGAAGTCACACAGCATCATTGAGAAGGGAAACGCTTGTTACAAATACAGCTGGCAAAAAAAAAAAATCTATATTTTCTGTGATTGTTTTTCCCTTTTTTCCCAAAGAATAATAATAAAAAAATAAAGATATTTATGGAATTTTTGAAGGAAAGCAGTACATAGATGCAGAAATATCATTCAGTTACTACCACTGCAGTAAATTTACATGCTAATCTATATCAGATTCCTCTTCACAACAAGTCTTCAGGCTAAGGTTTGCTATGATTCTCTTCCCATGCATATGCTAAACTTTTCTGGAAAAGCAGAAGGGAAAGACAGTGCACATAAAGGTCTTTCCCTGACACATATCATATCTCACTGTACCTAAGAACTAAGAAGCCTTCCTGGGTCTCTCATCTCAGGTCTTGTAGGTGTATGCCTCACGGGCCATAACATCAGCTCTTCTCATTTGTTGCTCTTTGATGAATCCCTTTTATTACTGACCATTTATTGCTGCATCAGACTGGTAAATAAAATATAATTACCTTCACTGTGAAAGTGAGCTCTTCATTTGAACCACAATAAACTCTACAGTAAATTTCTAACCTTGAAGTTTGACGAATACAAATGCATTCTTCTTCTTTAAGTGGGAGTGATTCATACTTGTATCGCATCCATACCGTAAGCTTTTTTTCAACATAGGTACAAAAAGATAAAACCTTAAGAATAAAGAAGTTCTCCCTCTGCCCTGAAGGAACCCTCATTTGGAAAATAAATAGACGTTTACTTTCTTGCTTTGCTTTCTTCCTGTTTTGTCTATGCTATGTGGAAAGAGATTTCAATTAATCCACCATTTACAATGAATACTCTTGTCTAGATGATGGTGTATGCCACATGTCGTGTATTTTCACATGTCATGTGAAATGACACCTTGATTTATACTAAGACAAACCCATGGCTTTATATTTTTCTCAGTTTATGAGTGTATTTCACTCTTATTTCTGGATTCAAAACTTTAGGTAGATATTGCTATGGAGAATAAGGTCATGGAATAAAGTCAAACTTGAAGATGTTCCTGCTTTTTGCAGAGCAATTGGTCTAGATGACCCTTAAAAGGTCCTTTCCGATTCAAACTATTCTATAAATGAATGTACAAATCAGCAAAAATCAGTTTATTTTGTTTAGACTAGCAGAGAATGACTCCCCTTGAGGACTTTGGTGTCTGGCAAAAACATGTAATTTTTTTAAATTTTATTTTTTCTTTAATTTACAGCTGGTTTACAATAATTTTACCACATGACAAACATGATTTTACTACTTACTACCTAAAGTATATAAAGGATGAAATTATTAACTACGTGATGACCAATAATTCTCACTTGCATTGCCATGCATACATGTGTCAAGGCCCTGAGAGCACTAATTAGTCTTAACGGCCCTGACCAGCCTCACTTGGAGCCTGCTCCCACACCCAGTGAGTCCAGGAGCTCTGTTTAACCTCAGCCCAAGGTTTCACTGCTAACTTAAGCTGTGCTGTGTGAGCCTTAAAATGTGGGTCCAGTGGACCTGTTCCTCAGCATCTGGACATACCTACTGGCTGGCCTTTGGTCCTGCCTTCCTGTAGTATCTCTGTCTGATCCTAACATTGGCCTACAAATTGGCTTCAGACCCACCTCATGAGTGTAATACAGGTTATGATCAGGACTCCTGTGTTTCCTCGGTTAGGAGCCGTGGGATGTGCCCTGTCCTGGGGGTTCCCAGGGACCAGCCTTGCTCTTGCTGCTTCTTACCAAGTTACCTCAGGCCTCCTCCAGCCCTGAGTTGGGCACCATGGACCCTGGGTTTTGTCCATGGCCTTGCCCTACAGATCTTCCCAAAGGTTTAGCCTTTCCTTAGACTCTTGTCACAGTGCTGGCCTTTCCCAGGAATTAAATCAGGAAATGCCATGGAAAAGATATAGTCTTTTATTCATTGCCGACCAGAGCAGTTTCCTTAATTTGATTCTCACCACATGGACTCATGCTGCTCAGGTGGTGGCAGGAGGGGGAGCAACACCTTTCCATGCAAGCACTGGTTTATTTTAACTTAAAGCATTTGTTAAGTTACCACTTAAAGGTGCAGTTCTGTGATTGGCTGTCACCATGACATTAGCCAGGTTTTTGACAAGGTCTGCTGTAGTATCTCTGTAGCCAGATTAGGGAAGTAGGGCCTAGATGTGTGGATTGAGGTTGTTCAGCCTGGAGAAGAGAAGGCTCTGGGCAGACCTTATGGCACCTTCCAGTACCTGAAAGGAGCCTACAACAGAGTCAGAGAGGGAGTTTTTTAAAGGGTCTGCAGTGATAGGACAAGGGGGAATGGCTTGAAAGAGAGTAGGTTTAGATTAGATATTAGGAAAAAATCTTTACTGTGAGGGTGATGAGGCACTGGAATAGGTTGTCCATAGAAGTTGTGGATGCTCCATCTCTGGAAGTGCTCAAGGGCAGGTTGGATGAGACTTTGGGCCACTTGGTCTAGTGAAAATTGTCCCTGCCATGGGCAGCAGGGTTAAAATGAGATGATCTTTGAGGTTTCTTCCAACTCAAACCATTTTATGATTCCATGATTCCATAGTGAATAAAAAGCTGTGTTTTTTGGGCTCAAAGTGTAGCTGCTAAAGATTCGAAGTCAAATTGTCAACTAGTTACAAGTGGCTCTGCTCAGGTGTTGATAGCGTAGGACCTCCTTAGGTCCCTTACAACTTACATGATTCTATTTTTCTAAACCTGGGCAATGTTACCATCCAAAAAAGCAGCCCCACCTCCTCCTTTATGTGCACACTAGAAATTGTTAGGCTCAGTTTTGGGACTGGAGAGCTACACAGTGTCTCAGTCACAGTTCAGACTGAAGAAGGGGCATAGGAATGGGTTAGCAAAGGTAAACAGGGACAAGACTGCCCTTCATGTCAGCAGCATGGATTTAAGCTTGTGTACGCTGACTTAGCCTACAAGCAACAAATTAGGTCTTTTCAGAGCACTTAGGGAAGTTAAGGCTAGACTTAACACTGCAGGTGATTTGAGTCTACTATGCTGAGCTGCCTCCATTCATAGGAAGAATGGACACCTCTCCAAGATCCTGGTTAGCAACATCTAAGAACTTTTTAGATCAAAGCCAACACTTTGTAGAGTATGTGGAAATGAGAAAGCTGGTTCAGTTGTCAAATAACTCTTGTTCTCTCTGCCTTTTGGTAGTAACCTCCAAGAAGCAAGTCACGAGTTTTCTTGGATTGCCATTTCTCTAATTCCATCCAGTAAAGTCAAGCAAATGAGTCCCTGTAAGCAGACGACTAAGCCAAAACACATTTTCTAAAGATAATTTAGGCTTGAAGTGTAACCAGGGAATGAGAGATTTCTCTACATACTCCCAACTGGAGATAGACAGGGAAAAAACTTGTAGTCGGAGACCTACCATTCAATAAACCAGGAAAAGATCTGACTTCATCCCTGACAAGAAGAGCATTGCAAACAACAGTGTTCTGTAGTGGTGACTGCAGCAAGGACTGGCAGACACTGAGAGCAGTAAATGACAGGCATTAATAATATTCCTTGTGGGATGAAACACTGACTGCTTAACAAAATTAGCAGGACTGTTCCAAAGCCCCTTCCCAGAGCTCAAGATCTGAGCAGACTCTGAATGCTGGGACCACACACGAACATGTTGCTCTGCTGTCTCAAAGGGACAAGACAAAATTACACCCAACTAATAAATCTTACTGTCAGCCAGGTCTCCTTGCTGTTGGTTATTTTTGGGTTTTGTTTGTTTTACTCCTAGCATGCCATCTTGGATAACTGCATTAAGCTGAAAATCTTATTTTTATCTTTAGAAGTATTTTTGTTCTCCCCTGTGGCTGTGAATGGTGGGCATGTGTGGAGACTGGGGGAAGGAATGAAGTATATTGTTTTTGTCACACTGTTCATTTATCATCAATGACTTGAGTATATTTGCTCCCTGTATGCTATGTGTACATCCACTGGGTTGAAATCTCTCAAATACAAGAGTAAACTCTTTTTATGGGATGAGGAGAAGAAAAGAGAAACATTGTCAGGGTCTTTCGCACTGTTTATTATCTCTGATGAACCACACTTGGTATTTTAGGGTTTGGCCTGGGAGAGTTTGTCCATTCAGTAAATTCATCATAAGTGCAGCTGCATCTGGAGTATACTGAAGAAACTGGTTTTAATATTAGAAATTTGCATGGAACTGGAATAAGCTGTGCTGGTGCAAATCACAGCTCAGAGCAGCTTTGTCTAACTCTGTTAGAGGCTGGCAGTGACACAGCTGTTCTGATGGAGAGCAAGCAAAGGCTGAAATCACAAGAAATCCACAGGGCATTTCAAGTCCTTGCCTGAGACACTGCAAATGACAAGTGTTTTGCAAAGGCTGGTCCAGTAGACAGGGAAGACAGCTACACAACAGCAGTGCATGATGTGGTTTTTCTTGATGTATTTTTCATATAGATTTTTCATAAGACAGAAAATGAACCGTAAGATTAACACATTTTTGCAAGGTGTACTTGTTTTAAGAGAACATTTCTTGAGAGAATTCCCCACCCTTCTTCCTTAAAAAAAAAAATCACTTGAAAAGAAAGGGAAACATCTCTACGTGCCTCAGAATAAACATTTCCTGCTGGGCTCCTGGCAGGCACTGGGCCCACCCCTTCAGAAAGAAATCAGATCCTGAAGCAAACTAGGTAAAGGAAAAAAACTAACATACAACCTAAAAATGCAGCTGTTAAAACATTTGGGCTCTTCCTTCAACCTAGTGCTACAGATGTGATCATTTCAGTTCTTTGGCTTGTGTGCTTGAAGTCTCAGATCCTCTCCAAGGGAACTTTAAAGAGGATAACGTGGAACATTTCCATTTTGTTCTTTCTCACCACTGTCCTCTTCATCACTGCCTTCCTCTCCACATTCTTGGAGGACGCTCAGAAGATTTATTGCATAATTTCTTTGGCTGCTGTTCACTGAGTGTGCAGTTACATCTTGGTTTAATTAAGAAATTAGAGTGGGTTTTTTTTATGTAGGTCACATCAGTTTTTGATTCCAGTTCTAACCTTTCTGAAAAGTCAGCAGTGTATCTATAGGTTTAAAAAAATCACTTTCTTAAATGCTTCTGAGTGTTTTTTATGCCTGCAAATGTTATTGACCCTTTACTAGACAAATTGTCAGAGAGACCTTTTTTTGCATGTGGCATTTGGTGAAATCTATTGTTTTACAGCAGTATGTTTTCAAATAAGATTCATAAATACAGTCTGAGCTCCCAATTTTTTGAAGCATGGCCATGCTGGAAAAGGAACAATGGATGATTTGGGTTTCCTTTCTTTGTCTCTCATCACTACTCATATCAATTGGAATTACATAAAAATCAAGTATTCACAGCCTATTAGAGAATAATGATATGCTGGCTCAGAGATATGAATTTTTTTATATTATCTAAATTACTGAACTCACTAAAAGGGAGGAGCCTGATGCCTGCAATGCTTATAAATTTATTTCTTTTTCTTGGTAATCAGACAACATTCAAGTCCATTGGCATTGGCTACTGCTCTCAGTCATCTGTGTGACCACAACAAACACAGCTACTCAGCAGCTCACTCCCCTGTTACATTAGACTGTCAGCCTCCAGATTGACTCTAGGTCCAGTCACTCTTCCCATCCTTTCTTCTGAAAGAATCCTTATCCCTACATGAGATACTTTAAATCAATTTATATTATTTTAGAAAGCTTCCTGGTCTTTCTCTGACTCAAT
This sequence comes from Pseudopipra pipra, assembly GCF_036250125.1. Classification (NCBI taxonomy): domain Eukaryota; kingdom Metazoa; phylum Chordata; class Aves; order Passeriformes; family Pipridae; genus Pseudopipra; species Pseudopipra pipra. The sequence continues at coordinate 43,812,331 of NC_087553.1, read as the reverse complement.
ATCAGCAGAGTTAATGCAAGATTTGATGAATATTCCTTAGAGTACATTTTTAGATAATAAATGAAAAAAAGTTATTCCTAAGTAGTACAGCATTTGGTCCCTGATCAAGGTTTTCATGTTCTTGAAGACTCAAGTTATTCAAAGAGTTTTGTAACCCATTGAGAAGGTTATATCATCTTCAAAAACATCTTTATTGCTCAAGTAAAATAAGCAATGCACAATGAACAAGGTACAATGTCTTAATTGCTCAAGGACAGGAGGTGCCTCTACCAAAGTGCAACACTAATGTATACAGGAACTTGTTTTCCCAGTATTGACCCAAATCTCAGCAATTAACTCCTGCAGGAACTTAGGACCATCACAGGCTGCATTATCTTCTGTTATGCAAAGCCCAAAACTGAGAGTCCTCTAATTTATAAAAACACAACAGCAGTAAATGCTTTATATTAAAACAAAACAATAAAAATCCCAAATAATACCAGACACAAACATAAAAATCCTACTAAATCAAAGCCTTTGCTGAGGTCTGCTTTTCTTGTTTTGAAACTGGTGAAAGGACAAAGAGTGTGGCAAAAATGGCAGTCACACAAATTATTTATACTAAAAAAATAAAACTGGTCAATTGTGTGTCCCCAGGTGTGAAACTGGCATGCCTACAGTTAAACATTTCCCCTCTTCTGTCCTAGTTCCTACTGACTTCTAGAGATCATCCTGATCTGTGTGTTCCCCCAAACCATGCCTGGAATTAACTGGGATAGTGCTCAAAAGTTTAAAATAGGTAAGGGATTATGTTGACATGTATACAGTACGGACAGTCACAGTCCAATGCCCCGACTCTACATAATTTTCTTGTGCAGATGTAGTGTAGAGTTATATATATTGTAGAGTAAGAGCCAATGTAGTCTGTTAGAAAACAAGATACAGCAGAAATGAGAAAAAGACAGACTCAGATGAAAAGATAAGAGCAAGTTCAGCAGAATTTACAGCATATTACTGAGGCAAAAACTCAGATCTAGGTGTTTAATATCACACTGCAGGCTAAATACCACTATCTATACCATCTGGAGGTAGGATGCCAACATAATGAAGCACTGTTTATTAACCTTTTTGAAGGAGACTGGAAAGGAATGCTATCCCTTCATATCTGTCCAGGAAAATGTTTCAAAAAAGACTTACAGGCTGCATGGAGGGTCCTACTTTTCTTCCTAGTTCAATGAAGAATTGTGCTTTTCTTCACCCTGGATAGTATTTATCCACTCCTCACGTCTTACGCAACCCTTCCATGTATACCTGCTTTCCTAGGCTGGCCCAGACAACAAATACTTGTGAAACCAGGATTGCAGCAAGCAACAATTCTTAATACCAGTGCTGTTGCAAGCAGTGGTTCTTATTTCAAAGGCAGGTTTCTCAAAAGCGTGGAGATATAGGACTTGTCAGATATAGGACTTGCAATGATATCTGGCATTATTTTCTCAGGATCGACCAGGACTGAATTATAGGGAACCAACATCGTAAAACTCAACAGTGGCAGTGAATTACAAGGAAATATTCACAAAGCAGCATCACGTCCTGAGATGCCACAAAAATCACGCTCTAACATAGCTTTTAGAGGGTCCTGGATAGCAGGAATGTACTTCTATAATTGAAACTCCAGCAACTTCTTAAGTGAAGTGCTCCTTCATGCTCTGGTATCCAAAGTCCACTTCCAAGAATTACAGGAGCCAAACTTTCTGTATTAGTACATTTCTTCCTTCTGTAATGTTTCTGTGCCTTTAGCATTTATACTGAACATGAATTTGCTGAACAAGATAAGGAGGCACAAAAGTTTTTTTTTGCTGTACCTACAGGATGGATACAGGTGCCTCCTAGTCATGTGACAGTGTTGCTGTAAAGCAGCTGTGCAGTTCCATCCCTCCCACTTGAAGGTCTGATTTGTCCCTGCTTCTCAGGCTGCAGCTGCATTTTGCAGAGGCAGCCACAAAGGTTTTCATCAAGTATAAGCAATTGTTCAGTATCTTTGCTTCCTTAACCAAACTTTTGCGTGAGTTGAGACTATATGATTTCATTATTTTGAAGTGAAACATGAAAACCTGTCCTTACAGGTGAGAACAATGAAATAACCTTCTCATTGTTTCTTTTGGATTTAGAAAATCTAAAGAACAGTTTTAACTGGAACTTTTTTATGCTATTTTATTAATGTTTGGTTGTAAAACAGTTGGTTTGTAATTTTATTCCAGAATGTTTCCTTCCCTTCCCCCACGTTTTTGCTGAAATAATCCGTATTTTCCAGCAGCAATAGGGAAAAAAACCTTTGCCCTGGAGCAATCTCATACACACTTTCAAAAAGCATAATTCTTCACAGTCAGATATTCATAAGGCAAAAACTGGGTAGATTCATGCAGCAATAGCGAAGGGCTGCAGACAGGCTGTCTGGTGGATTGTGCACTAGGCTGGGATCCAGGAATGCTTGAATCTTAGTGCTGGCTCTTCCACCAGCTTTCTGTGTGGTCTTGGGCCTGGGCAAGCCGCAGCCTCTGTCTCACAAGTTGCCCATGTGTAAAAGGATGAAAATATTTCCGTGTTTCACAGGAGTCAACACTCCTCTGTTAATGTTTTTGCAAAACTCTGAAAAGCTAAAGAGCTGCCAAAGTGTTAAAACTTTCTACTAAGAAAGGTGTTTGTGTTTACATTTAGAATGAAACTTGCTTTAGTGAGCAAAAACATTTCTACCACCTGCAAATCTTTACAGACACTGTTGGATATTCAGTGATGTTTTTAATTTACATGAGTCAAATCAGAAAGAATTTTTAAAAAAAAGGAACAAAGGAGTGGTTTTGCGCTTTCTGTGCACTTCAGTTGACTTATTTATCCCCTTGCCCCATGCTCTGTACTTTATATTGTACACTAGTGAACCGCTAGATTCCTAGCAAGTGATCCACTACTGAATTTAGCAAGTGAAATCTATTGAACTCATATGGTCTTTCTTTCTGTTTGCACATCTGACATTCATGCAGTCAATCTTTTCAGTAAAGTTAAACTAGTTGACATTACAAGGTATGCAAACTAAAATCAGGATAGTCCATGATAAAATTGCCCCAGTCAAGGGTAATATTAATTCTATCCTCTTGCGCTATCAAAGCACTAAGCCTTCCAGGAGCAGAGTGTGTCCACTGCCATGCTCGAGGTCCTGCATCTAACTTGACTCAGACATGAAGATGCACTTCTAGAGAAATTCTTTGAACAAGTTGTGTAAAATACATAGTGTGGAGCTGTGGGAGAAGAGAAGAGCTGATTTTAATTTTTTTTTAATAGAAAATCCTCCTCCCCTCCCGTCCCCAGTATAGCTCCAGGGGCAGATGAAGCCATATGTAAACTGAGGTTGAATGTCAAGATCCATTTTGGTTAACATGACAAATGTTTCAGAAACCATGAAGCATTTTGTTTAGATGTTTTTGTTATGCCATTTTTAAACACCTCTTCTGATTCAAACTTTAGAAGGGAGTAACCGGTGTTAAGAAGCCAATGCCTAGCAACTTTCCAATAAAAGTAGCATCTGCCTCTGTGAGTTCTTTCTCTGCTTCGTTACAGTGAAACCTTTGATATTCTTAAGATTCTTCTCTGATGCAACTCAACAGTAATGCAAAAGAAAAATAATTTTTCCCAGATTAAGCTTGGCCAGCCTGTGAGTTCAACTGTCTTGCAGAATGGTCTGGTGAATACATTGCACTGGCTCTGTCATGCCTTGGGGAGCATATTGGGAATACAGGAGAGCTGGATGACTGGAGAGTAAGAGAAACATTGCCTTTTTTAGGGACCAGTAAGTTTGCACTTTAATTCATTTAGGTATCTAGAGTCTTAATAGGGCTACGACCGGCAATATAGGTATATTCCAAGTTGCAGGCTCAGTAGCAAGCAGGTCATAACTCCTTTCATATTGACTCAAGGAATAAAGGTGCAGTTACACGTGTTGAGAGTAGCTAGTTGCAGCTTTTGTGGCTGCATAAATACTGAGTCCAATGTGAGGGAGGGGCAGAAATCCACTGCCCTGAGTCAGTGTGGCAGGACATTACCTCCTGAAATGTAACCAAGATAATGCCCTATTTGCAAATGTATCAGTGGTGGGCTGTGAGGAGCCAGGCAATGTTGAAACCAGTCTGGCTTCAACCCTGAATTAACATCCTGATGGTGAGGCAACCAGCGGAGTCAGGTGACCGTCAGTCAATCACTTTACACTGTAAAAGTCCAGTCCAGTTTCATACTGTAAGGTTCTTCTAGCATAACCCTTCTTGGGGGTGGAAGATTTTCTATGTGAGGAGATTCCTCCCTTGGGTGGGGATGCTGCTCTGAGAGGTTGAGAGATGAGATTTCTCCACAAGTGTTGGTATGGGTGAGTTACATCAATCTCTAATTAATAATTATTTCTTTCTCTAGCTTTAATATAATTGCTTCTGTAATTGCTTCAATATAGTACTCTATCCTATAGATAATTCTAATCAAGGTCTTTTGTCTCATCATTTGTAATAATGAATTATTCATTTTATATAAATATTCTCAGTTTGCCATCATTAAAACCTGCAGGACAAAAGTGGTTCAATCACACCTCTAAAATTCCTTAAATTTAAACTGTTGACAAATCTGAGGCTAAGACTGGATCCAGCTGCACCGAGGCTAGGCTCCTCTCAGAGAAGGAGTTTAGAAAGCAAGGGGATCCTTTCTGCACCTTGTGACTCAACGGCAGGACTTTTTAATAAATTTTGTCTAAGCCTTCCACTCCCACCCATAACAGTCAGAAAAGATGAAAGCTCCATGTTTTTTATCACAGACACCAGTTAGATCTGATGCAGCAGAACCTGAAATTGCACCCTAAGAAACACTGCAGTAGGGAATCTTGAACAAATCTTAAAGAGAGGCCTAAGGTATAGAAAAAAGAATGAATCACTAGTGTTTTATACGAGGATGTAAAAATCTTGTGACAACCAAGATTCTCAGTTAGGAGATATACTCAGGCCTAAAAGGTGAGTACCTTTACCACAGAGGGTAAAAGAAAGTTTTAAACCTAATTTAAGTGCTAATTGAAACAGATTTGTTTGTTCCTTTTGCTACACCTATGCCTTTAAACGCTATGCTTGCTCTTTAACCTATTTCAGCTTAGCAAATATATACTTTTATCTTCATAGTAGTTAAGTTCAGAATGGTTTCAGTGTGGCTGCATAATGTTGAGGTCTCCCAGCTGTTGGAAAGAGCAAGTCCTTAAATTTCAGGGTGTTTTACAAGGCTTTTCTCCCCATTCCACCAATTCTATCTTGTTTGTGAAACCAAACAACACAGCACCAGCCTGTGCAGCACCACTAGCCAAGAATGGTCTCTGGCTTGGAATGATTTGCCACATAACATGCCTCAACCCCAAAGATTCCTGAAAGTTGCTATCATAGCTCCTTCTCTGCCACGTCAATGGGCAGAGGAACTGCTTTTCCAAAAACTCTGGTATGCAACTGTTTATATCACATTACTTGTCCTAGAATCACAGAATCTTTTATATTGGCAAAGACACTTGGGATCATCCAATTTATGAACTGCAGGGAGACATATTGCAATTACCTTATTTGAGTATTATCTATAAAAAAGGAGTTAGAACAAATCACTTTTGTTATTTGAAATATGATAATATTGCATACATATATAACATTTTATTTTGTATAATTATATATGAATACATAACATTTAACTGTAACTTGTATAAGACATATTAAGTTATTAGAATAATAGAATCATAGAATGCTTTATGTTGGAGGGGACTTTAAAGATCATTTAGTTCCAACATTCCTGCTGTGAGCAGGGGCACTTTCCACAAGACCAGGTTTCTTAAAGGTCCATCCAACCTAGTCTTGAACACATTCAGGGATGGAAATGTCAAATGTAGACAATGTGTAGCTGAATTTTTTAACACAAATTTTGACTTTCTGACAAATGACAAGGCTGGGCAAGAACACAGAGCTGTAGATAAGAGATTTGCATTAATATGTAAGTATCTACCTTCTTCAGGAAAAGGATATTTTCAAATGTAAGAACCAATATTTTTTTAACTTTTTAAATATCTCTTACAAAATAATATAACTCAATATAATTCTTCAGGTTCTGACACCACAAATCAATTTCCTTGGTTTTATATCCAGATTTATTATATTTTATTTGTATAGAAGACATAAGGAAACAATCAAAATCTGTCTTCTCTAAGCTATGGGAATGAGCACACCAACAAACATCTTTTTTGAGCACCTTCTTAAAACATCCTTTAAAAATTCCAGAAGTCTCACTAATCTGCTTGACAAAAATCTGCACATTGAGGTAGAAGAAGAGGATTAAATGAAAATCTTTTGAGAATAATGAGAGAGTGATGCATATGGTTTCCAGGTACCATTTCGAGCAATCACTGGTTATTCCTGCAATTTTGTTTGAATTGTAAAATTTGCGTCTTTCATTTAATTTATCCAAAGTCTCACATTTTTACAAGGAAACACTGATTTCCTTTTAATGGCCAGTCTTCGCAAGCGAAACTGATGAGTTGAATGACTTGGTGCCACAAATCATACACTATGCCTGACACAGGCCCTTTATACTGTGGCTTTCACTTCCATAATTTTCTCAGTTGGTGACAATTGTGTTGCTATTCTATAGATGAGGTTGTGGAATGTGGAGATGGAAAAAATATATAGGTGGGAAAAAAATTGCACTCAGACCCATTTATTTTTCTTGTTCGTAGTGCAGGAATCTGTTTGAGACTTTTTTTTCCCATATGTTGTCCTTTTACATTTTAATAGTTCCACAACACGGTCTGCTACTGCTTTCCTTAGGAAAAAAAAGGCATTCTAAATGATCTTCAAGATCAAAGTTTCAAATATGTGGCCTATATTTGACATTTCTGTATTTTTTTCTCTATACATTTCCTCTGTTTATATTTTAAGTAGTGTTTTCCCTTGCTGGTATTTTTTATAGCAATCAGATATTTGTAGACCATTCTTGAAATAGACAGGAAATTCAGGTAGATTTACAGTATGCTCAACTCTATTAACCATCCAAACTGTAATAGTATGAACTGATTTCTCCTAACCCTGCTCCTGCCCTTTTATGTTGCAGCTGCACTTGGAGAACTATAGTAGCACATAACCATACGTATAACCCACCACGTACAACTACATAATCATTATCGCTTTCTCTCTTTTAGCAGATAATCTTGCAAGGAGTAAAATTAGTAGGAATTCTAATGTGCCAAGCAGAATAGGCACGTTATATACTACACACAGTGTAACCTCAGCTGAGGGCCTGTATTTAGTATAGAATACTGTATCCTGCTGCTAAAGTACTTTCTCAATAGTGCAATAACTGAGATTGAGAATTAGCAAGGCAGCTGGACACATGCAGAAGGTTTACAAATGTTTTAGACTGTTAAAAACAATAATTTAAAAGCTGTAATATGATTTAGATTTGGCTAGACTAGAACTTTTTATTTTACCTAATTTTTTATCTCAAGTTAAAAGAGGAGCTTGAATTTTTCTACCTGCTTTTTCCTGTGTAACTGAAAAGGGGCTTATTAAAGGAAAAGAGAACAAAATACACTGAATCTTTTCCAACACATTTTATTGGCTATTGGGCTGGAAAAAGAATACCACCGCACTAATGTAAAATAGCCATGAGAAATGCCTGTCTTCTGTTTGATTCCTTACCCTCTGTTTATACGTAACAGAATAACATTACACTCACTGGTTCTTTATCCTTGAAACATCTTTGGAGCAGGGTAGTCTTTGAGTGGCCATTATTTTCTTTGTACATCCTTGTATTACAAGTCATCATCATCATCATCATCATGGCTGGGCTTCACGAATGAAGATTTGGGAAGGGCTCTACCCACATTTGCTACAAGCACGCTGTTGGCTAAAAAGGCCAATTCAAGATAGACAAATCTGGTTACAAAAAGCGCAGCGGAAAGACTCCTTAGGTGGTATCGACAAGACACGGTTCTTTCTGCATTGTCTTTTCTCCTCGAGAGTGATCCTGCGTGCATTCTCAAAAGAAGCAACAGTGTTATAGATGGTGTGTCTCCAGACCTCCCGATTGGAGGCCAGAGTAGACCAGTGATGATGATCAATATGGCCAAGGCTGAGATGTTGTATCTCCTCTTCGAGGCTCCTCTCTTGCGGCACCCAGTGGCAAGTTCACCATAGAGCAAGATCTTAGGGAGGCAGTGGTCCTTCATCCTTGAGACGTGTCCTGCCCAGCGCAGCTGTGTTCTCAGCAACATGGCCTCAATACTTGTAACTGCTGCCTGTTCTAGAACAGACGTATTAGTCACATAATCTGACCAGTGGATGTTTAGGGTTGTACGGAGACAGCGTTGATGGAAGTATTCTAAGAGTCACAGGTGGTGGCGTTAGATGACCCATGATTCAGAACCATATAAAAGAGTAGACAGCACAATGGCTTTGTAAACACTGATCTTTGTACTTTTCTTCAAGTGTTTCTTTTGCCATACTCTTTTATGGAGTTTTCCAAAATCTCTATGGATTTGCTAATATGTTGTCTATCTCTCCATCAATCTTACCGTCTGAGGAGATGAGACTACCTAGGTAATTAAACTGCTGGACTGATTTGAGAACTGATTTGCCAATGATGATATGGGGATGATGGAAGACTTCCTGAGGTGCAGGTTGATAGAGAATTTCTGTCTTCTTCAAGCTGACTTTCAGCCCAAAAAGCACAGCAGCCTCTGCAAAGCAAGATGTTAAACACTGCAGAGCTACTGCTGTGCGGGCGACGAGGCCGTCATTGTCAGTGTAAAGCAGCTCACGGAAAAGATAATTTAAGGTCTTGGTGTGGGCCTTCAGTCACCTGAGGTTGAATAGGCTTCCATCGGTACAATATTGAATGTTGATATCATCTTCTTCTTCGAGGTCTGCCATGGCCCTTTGGAGCACCATGCTGAAAAAGATTGTGAACAGAATTGGTGCAAGAACGTAATCTTGCTTCACACCAGGCTTTTTGGATACATAAGTATTTCTAAATATCTAGAGCTTTTAAAAATTATCTAAATGTTATATTAAAGATTAGTTATGATAGGGCTTCAATAGGGTACACTGGGATTTAGTAGGTAAAAATGTTAGCATCACTTTTTTTAATAACTACATTAATCTCTAAGACATACTTCTGCTTTGTTCATTGCTAGTGTGAAATTGATAAAACTGATTCAAACTGATAAAAGAACAGAAGGATCAGAGAGAATTAAAAGGAGATAAAGGATTCCTCAGCCTCTGATCTTTATATCGTCTTAAATAATAATAACTTCAGCCACAGTAATTGAATATGTCACTAACCTTGCAGGTTTTTTGATATATCAATTAAAAGTGAAACAAAGTGCCTCATGGAAAATAAAAGCAAATCAGATATCAAAAGAAGAACAGGAAATGTTCAATTAAAGACTAAGTGTGAACTGCTTGACAGAAGACTGAGGAGAAAAAAAGATTTGTCCTCATTCTCAATAAGTGAAAACAGAACCTGTTTTGCGTAAATCAACTTCTTGGAAAATTTCATGACCTGTTGATCTCAAATTTTGAGGATGCATAATAGACTCTCACCATGGTTTGGTGAGAGGGACTGTTCTTATTCTTTGGTGAAAAGTTAATTTACACAGTGATAAAGCTTATGTTTTACTTCTGTCAGTAGGTGTTAAGTTATGGCTAAGCAAATAGATTGTAATCTGTTGGATGTGCTTGGGGCCCCCCTCGTGGTCTAGTGGTTAGGATGCAGCACTCTCACCGCTGCGGCCCAGGTTCGATTCCTGGTCAGGGAACCCCTCTGGGCAGATGGAGCTCGTCAGCCCTGTAAGGCCATCCATCTAAGAGAAGGTCACTCTAAACAAACCTACGTCCTGAGGACCTCGCTGCCACCGTCCGAGCTTCGCTCAGCCCCAGCAGTTGAACCTTAGGATTAAAGGGTGGGCTCAGTTCAGCGCACACGGTGTCTCACCTAAAAAATCCACTGTGCAGGCTCGAAGGGTAATGACCTTTCCCAAATCTTCGTTCGCGAAAACTGGCCATACCTGTTGGATGTGCTTAATGGACAGGAACAAAGTTAAAATATTGTCAAATTCCAAGAACTGTATTTATTTCTTTATTTGCTGTGCTTCCTCTTGCTTAAAAGAATGTTTGCTTTTCTCCCTAGACATTTCCTTATTTTGGACAACCATTGGGATGCTTTGACCTGTAGTGTAATACAGACCAGAAGCAACCAAAGAGATCATCTAGTTTAGACCTCTACTCAAAGAAAGGCTAAGTTCAAGGTAAAGTAAGATTGCTCGGGGCCTTGCCTGGTCTAGTACTGTTATTCCAAGGATGGGTATTCCACTACTTCTCTGGGCACTGATTCCAGTGCTTAACTACTGTCATAAGCAATATTCTTTATTTGCAGTTATCCTGAGTTACCCTTGCTGCAGCTTGTGATCACTGTATCCTCTCTTTTCACCGTATCCTTCTAGAAGTTCACTTTCATCTTCTTAATGGCCGCTTTTTGGTAGTTGAAGACTGAAATTGGATCCTTCCTTAGCCTCTTCGTCAAGCTGAACAAAGCCAGCTTTCTCATCCTCGTCTTGCACGTCATCTATTTCCCCCCTCCATCATTTCTATGCCTTTGTGATGGTTTCACCGCAGTTCATCGTTCTCTGTTGTACAGAGAGGGAACAATATTCCAATTGTGGCATCATGAATGCTGCATAGAGAGAAGTAACCACTTCTCACAGTCTGCTGGCTATGAATTTGCTAACATAGCCCAATATGCAGAAAATCTTCATCACCAACAGGCCAGACCCATTTCCTGTTAACTGAATTGTCTATGTAGCCAGAATTCACCTTTACAGTTATCACAGGAGACTTGCAGGAACTATTACCTAAGTACCTTAATTTTTATAATAATATACATGTTAAAGAAGTAGAGGCAACGATATTCAGATGCTTTCTACTAAAAATGTCTCCCCATTTTTAGACACATATATTTGTTTTCTTATGATTTGAACATCCACTGAAATTAGTGAGCATAACTCTCAGGTCTCAGTTTATACAAGATATATTCCTTTATGCAATCAGGTGTTGAACTGAGAACAGCCTCCATCCAAAATGCAGATATCTATCAAGAGGGGAGGTAATTCAGAATTGTATTAGTAGATTCTAAGTACCTGGAAGAAAAACATCAGGTAAAACCACAAGAGGGGCAGCAAAGATGAAAGGAAAGATCCAGTGGTTATACGATAGAGAAATGCCTGTACAGAGATGTTTTGTCTGCTTTGTCTGGAGAGACATTATAATATAAATAAAGATCAAGAGTAAAACACTTAGAATATACTGAAAGCATACTACTAGAAAGAATGGCTTTTTTCCAATATTAGCTCTTGCTGATAAATACAGCCCTATTTGGCTTTAATCACTATCAGGAAGACATGACTTTTACAGAAAAATAATAGGTTTTTTTATAGTGTAAAACCTTTCAAGTGTCTAATTTGTTTGAAAAGAAAATAGCTTTACAACCTAACAGATGGTGAGCTTCAAGGAGAATCTACACACCAAAAATGTACCCATTCAAATGGTCATGTACCAACGCTGTACAAATATACCACTCCAAGGAACTTGATTTTAATGGGATGGAGTTTGAATACTGCAACAGCTTTCAGCTGTCAGTCTTGAATTAGTCTGGGTGGTTCATACTGTTATTTTTAACATAGTTAGGTATCCTTAAAGCAAAATTGACATAAGGGTCTGGGATTGAACAGCCCACAGCAGAAGTCTGAAGTGATTTTTAATGATACCAGTTTACTTCCCTTGACTGTAGAAGAGAATAGAGCAATGAACATAGACATAGCTGTCTAGACTGAGTCAAATGAATCAGATATATGAATGAAGTCACTCAGTGGCTTGCCTGGAAAAAATGCCATTTCCTGCTACTGAAAATTAAGGCTCTTTCTGCTTAAATGCTGAGGAAGGGCTACATATATCCTTGGGGTGATAAGGGTTAGTGTCTGAGAGACCAGTAAGCATGTGTACTGTGTAAGGGAATAGAGACATCAATCTGACAATCATGGCTTTAGTAAAGACATAGGATCCATGCCATACTAATTACAACCCTTGTATATCTAAGTTAATGGCTTAGAACTTTTCTTTTTTACACGTATTCCTGTAACACACCTATTTATAAACTGTATACACATGCAATAGGAACATCAAATGTTCTGAATATTCCCTCTCCTTTCCATAATACGTCATCCTACAGCAATGAAGGAAAAGTGCAAGTATGAGGTAATTTATTGTTTTCATAGAATTAAAACTTCAGCTTCCTTGCTTCCTTTCCTAGCTTGCCCTTTCCAGTCCCTGTTGGGCCCTGTTTATGTCACATACATGTGAAAGAGTATGCTTAAGTAAAATACGTCTGTTTTGAGAATGCACCAAGTAAAGAATAAACCTTTGTTTATCAATACTTTATGAGTCCGCAGTGTTATAACCTCACGTTATGGACTCAACTTGAAAGTATAATGCAGGGCAATTAAGGAAAAAAAAATTCAAAAACAATTAGAGCCTATTTTGTACAATTTTGTCAACTATTTAAAAGGTCTTTTTGTGGTTCTCATGGAATCCAAATTGCCATGTGAGTCACCTGGATATCACTTTCCATTTTCCTAGGAGCAGTTCAAGAAAAGGGTATTGTTTAAGATCTGACAGGGTTCAGCTTTACCAAACTGTTGCTCACACCCAAGCATGCACTAAATTGTGTGTTGAAATCACAAGAGAAACAAATGAGGCAAAAGTTGGCTGTGCAATTCCTTACACTTTGTATTTAAATATGGGCCATTCCCCTGCCATTGCAAATTAAAGAAAGGTCAGCAGGGAAAACGCTGTGCCAGCACTGCTGTGCAGAATGCATGCTGTGCTCCATGGGGAGCTGCTGTTACTGCAGCATTCACTCACGTAAGGAGGCACCTGTGCTTCAGGCAGCAAGAGAGGAAGCCAGTATCTGCTTTCATGGTCGTGTTTGAGCGGCCCTGCTGGTTCATGCAGAGACAACATTCACATACTGCTAGTCTGGAAGGGAAAGAGGCTTAAATTCCTTCCCTGTGCACACATGAAAAAAGCCATATCGGTGGTAGCCTTGGTCAGCTGCACATGCATTGTTAACTACTCTTGTCCATCACCTCTGCTCACACACAGCATGCTCTTTTTGAGTTGACCTTGGTGGTGTAAGCAGTATTCCTTGCTTTTGGTCCAAAATAGAAAAAATTATTATGAAATTTGCAATGAACTTGGTATTAATGTCTCAGTGGAAAATGTTAATGTTGGTATTTTATTCTATACACCTGCAGTACAGTTTGCTCAGTCTGAAGTTGTTAATAATAATGATGGAAGAGGAAACACCTGACAAGTATTAGACAAACTATTTAGGCTATAGATTAGGGCCCATATTCTATGTATAATCTTACAATAGGTAAAAATAATGGAATCTGCAGGGTGCTTCTTCCTCTTCATCTGACACACACAGGGTAGTCTGGAAATGAAATAGCAGTAGAGGATTATGGTGTCACTTGGACATTTCTTTTGGAGCAATTCTGTCCACAAAAGAGATAAAATAGTGTTGGGAATGATGGTTTTAGAAGAAGGTGGTCCTGAGCTACAAAAAAAGAGGAGCACTTCTTCTTCACCATTCACAGAACTTCAGTATTTTTAAAAGAGTGTGAAGGGTTTGTCAGAGCTGCAGTGAACAGTTTGCCAGAAATCTAGAATTCAAAGCTTAATTTGAAGGAGCTTTTGGCTAGCCACTTTTTGGTTTTAGCTGACAAATGAGTACGAAACCTGCCAGCAGCTACATATTTTAGTTCCATCTGAATGTTAGACAGAAAAAGTAGGATTACATAAAAAAGAGTGAGCATGACAAAGTGGAAAAGGGGAAGAAATTTCACCCCACAACAAACAAGTTGTGGGTCACAAGTTAAAGTGACTAATTGTTTATTCTAGGGGCTTGCTTTATTATTTGATATTAAGTCCTTGCTAGTTTCTTTGTACATATGGGAAATTTATACAAAATGGAAATGAATTTGTCAAACGGAGTTTATTAGCCATCTGCTGTTCCAGTTCTTGAAGGCAGTTCTTGATCCATTACAAGCCTCTGTGTTACTTTTATGACTCCATTCACTCACTGGTCCATGTATAACAAGTCAAAAATAAACCTGTTTCCTTCTGTGTGTGCTTTACTCTCTGCCTCCTGCTCTTGCACAATCAGGACATTACACTGTAAATGGTACAGAGAAGCGGGTAGAAGGCATACTACAGGATCACAGAAAGAATGACTGTTGCAGCAGCTAGTAAATCCTCACGGAGCATCCAAATACCTGGTATAAATAAATAAGACTGCAGAAACTGTGTGCACTGACCAAGGCCAAATGACAAGATCAGTAAAAAGGCAAGCAGACTTTATAGAGGAGTGTTTAATATAAGGTTATAAGCCTTAGAAGCATCTGTTTGAGTTACATGCACTAAGAGTAGATGAGTCCAGAAAGTGAAGGGAAGTTTAGAAAAGCAAAAAGAGCCTATCATGTAAGAAAGCTAAAAGCCAAAGCAAAACTGACCAAAGGGTTTCTTAGGGGAGGGAAGGAGAGGGAGGAGGGGAGGGGAGGGGAGGAGAGGAAACTGTGTAAAGCTGGAAAGTGGGTTGGTGATGGAAGATCAAACCATGGTAGCCTGACCTTTTTTCCTTCCCAGTAACACCTGTGACAAAAGGACTGGTTGAAGTAGTTAGTTGGAGTGTGGAATTTCTATCTTTGCACATAATAAGAAATTTAAAAGTCAAATTCCTAAGTCAATGCCCTTACCAGTATTCTGAGAGCTGGTATTCTGAGCTCATTTGCTTTTTGTTGATGCTCTCCAACTCTGCATCAACTGCTGCATTTGCGAGCCATATAAAATGCTTAGGAGATATAACAAATGTTGTTTTAACTCCATGCTCTGGATTTGACCTCTGTTTCGGATTGGTCTGAGTGTTGATCTCCCACCCTCCAGGTGATTATTCTAACCACTGCACTTTGTAGTATAGGATCACCAGCACTTTTGTGGATCTAATTAATTAATTTTCATCAAATATCTTGCCCAAACCAAGATATTTCTGAAGTGCTGAAGAACTATTTCGAGAACAAGCTGTTGCTTTGAAAATGTTAATAATTTTTTTTTATATGGACTGAAATAATCACTCTATTTTCCACAAATTCAATATAATTTCCATTCCTTCAAAACCTTTCTTTTTCTTTCCCCTGGAAAATAAATAATTTTGAAAGACAGTTTCATTCAGCTATACTGATATGGGATCTAATACTAGCCAATTTCTTGAGTCAAAATCAATTACACTATGATTTGATAAATCTAATAAAGACCTAACCTGAATTTAAGCTAGAATTTGTACAGCACATTTTCATTGAAGTCAGGAGTTCTATGCTCTTTCTCTATTCCCTGTAAACATGAATGAATAAAAAAATTCCAGCCACAAAGGGTATCACAAAGCACTGACCAAACTCTGCTCTCATTTAAGGAACTTTGACACCTTTGCATCTGGTTAAACAAGAAAAAAATTTCCATCCCTATCTTAACCTGGACTGAACTAAGTTTACTCTTTTCTAGAAGAAGATAAAATATAAGCCTTTAGGGTATCCTTCTGAGTAGAAATGTTTTGGAAGCTGCTTTTCCCATTGCTAGGATCATGAAATGTCTTATTTTAGTTTTCCCTTAGTTTATAGGTTCTACAAAATGTTTCTTCCAATAAAAAAAAAGATTTAAATAAAACTTTGAACTTGGAATTTTTATTCGAAATCTGAAATGTCAACAAGGTTTGCAAACTGTTTTATATGCCTTGCTCAAAGTTCTGAGTGAATCTGTACCAGAAGACTGATGATTGTGAATTATATTAATACAAATCTTCATTATGGGGCATATTTATATCCAAAACCTTGGGAACATAACCACTACTGCCTAATTTTCACTACTGCTTGAATCTAAAGCACAAAGTAAAACACAAAAATAGAAGTCAGAGCAAACTACGAGAGAGAGAGAAGAGGTACAACTGAGTATACAGTCCAAAAATATTCTGTTTAACTAATGGATTTTACCAAACTATCAAGTTGACTTTTTTTAGCAAACAAAAGTGTCTGTAAGTTATCTGCTTAATATATAACATAATTCTGTTACTGATATGAATGAAAGAATGAACTCCAGGCATTTACACATGTTGTGCTAACCTCTATTCCTATATCAAAGTCCACCTTGTGAAACAGAATTGTAGAATCACAGAATGGTTTGGGTTAGAAGGAACCCAAAGTCATCTAGTTCCACCCACCTGCCATGGGAATCTTCCATGTCACCTTCCACTGGACCAGGTTGCTCAAAGCTCCATCCAACCTAGCCTTGAACACTCCCATGGATGAGTCATCCACAGCTTCTCTGGGCAATGTGTTCCAATGCCTCATCACCTTCATCCATCATAATAAAAAAATCTTCCTTACATCCAAGCTAAACTTATTGTCTTTTGGTTTAAAACTATTACCCCTTGTCTTGTCACTACAGGCCTTGTTTAAAAACTGTCTCAAATGTATTGAACGTAAAATGTATTAAAATAGTTATTAATGTGAACTTCAGCACTAATAAATGAGATTAAGCTGTAAAACTGTGGTGGGGAAAAAAAAGTGGTTTTCCCCTAGAGTTAAAAAAAATGGTAACCCCTGAGGGGGTAGTTGTCCCTTGGGGTTGATCCAATCAGCGCCCCTGCAAAATTTAAACATATCACACCAGACCAGAAAAGAAGGATGATGAGGTAGTTGGAGAAAAAGTGGCCATGTTCTGAGACCATGAGGAGAGAGAGAGGGGCCCGGAGCCCCTCTGGGGGACCAAGGCCCCCCAGCCCCTGGCTGAGGTTGCAGAAACTTGGAAACGGTGTTTAACTGGACCAAGTTCTACGGCTAAAGAGCTGAGGGAGTCTCTCTCCACTGTGAGTGGGCAGTAAAAGCAGCGGCAGAGGCAGTGCTGAGTGGAAGGCTATGGCTGAAAGCCTAGAAGATAAGAGGGAAGCAGCAAAGACGGCATGCAGCAACGCAGAGAAATATCCTGCAAGGAGAGAGAGAGCCAGCAACAGAGCAGAGAAAGCTCAACAAAGACAGTTTTGGGGTAAGAACTGAATCAGAATCCCCCAAAACCCCTTTGAGACCCCTCCTAGGAGGAGGGGGGTGGACTCCTACTTGAGGAGAATCTTGGAATGCAGCAGCACTGGAGAGAGGAGCTGAATATTATTAAATTGATCAATGATTAAAATCTGGACCTTAGCAATGTTCAGATTAGCTTAGCAGAAACAGAAGTCAATACAAGTCTTTGACTACACTTGAAAGCCCACATATACTCAGAAGCAAAATAACAGACAGTAGTGATTCCACTTGATATTAGATGAGTTTTCTTGTTTAAACAAAATGTATAAGGACTCTGCATCTTTGAGCAGAGATGAGCTGCATGTTGGTAAGTTTCTGGAGTGTGAATTTCCAGGATCTACAGAAGTGGACATGACAGAGAACAAGTGCAAAAAGTATCTACAAATTCAGAAACAAGCTCACATGTTCAAATACAAAGCAATGAGATACTGACTTTCTAAATATATAATTAAGTGCTTTGGAAGTGAAAATTACCTTTGTCTTTGTGTAGTGTATATTTGTGTATATATAATAGAAATATTGATACATATGTAGAATAAAATGTAAGGAAGACAGATTCTCCTACTCCCTTTTCAATTATAAATATTTCATTTCCTCAAAATGTATTAAAAATTATGAAAATGTGGTGTACATGTACATTACAGAAATACAAATAGTCACCAGCTATAACCTAATATGTAGAATTTTCTGAAGAAGGACACAGTAATGTGGAAACTTTGTGACAAAAATTAAGTCCAAGTTTTTGAAGAGTTTGCCCAGCAATTTCTATACTGCTTAAAGGTATTCTAGGGTAGTAGAAGCTCTTAAAAGCATCAGCCCTTCAATGACCATTGCTGAAATCACTGCAGACAAATGTGTTAGTGCTGCTAAAATCTGGAGCTGAGGTTTGAACTTACAGGAGGTGAGTATTGTAATATGCACAGGATATGGCTGGTTTCACTTAGTTGAGTATAGGAATGGTTTTGCACAACTGTTTCTTTACCTGGCTTAAGCATTCCTGATCTTCATTCTTATCACAGCCTAACACCACTTCTCTGGTAAATAAAAAATATTTTGTCTATAGAGAAAACTAGATCAATGAACTTATCCAGCAAATGAAAGGAAAGGAAGGATGCAAACGGAGGAAGGGAATCAAATTTAGGAAGAGAAGGGGCGGTTTGGGGGAGTGGCGGGGAAGGAGAAGGTAAAGGAAAGGAATAAAGAGAAAGGGAAGATTGCTAGAAAGATAAATTTTCATCTGTCCTGGTTTCCAGGTTCAGTTCAGTACCCACACTGCTATACCAATACACTTGAAGTATTGGTACAAGGGCAGAAGTAAACGACTGGAGTGTGAGAAGAGAGTAGTGTGCTGTCCTCACAACTGCTGCCAAAAGAGATGCAGATTAGATCTAAACTCAGGCTCAGCAATTTACAACAAGGAGCAGTGTTGCCTTGCTTTAGTTGGAACTGCACAATCTGACCCCCAGCAGACAACTGGAACGCGCCAGCTTCAGTGGCAGCTGGCTGATCATTTTTAAGATGTTGCTGATACTTTAACAGAAGCACCCAAAGAAGGAGATGAACCCTGAAGTACTTTTGAAGATTCATGCCTCCGTGAGCTTGGTGTACATAGGCACATATGTGGCAACTTTCAGCATATGTACACAGGAACTACAGAGCTGTACTCCTCTAAGTAGGTCAGTATGACTGAGCATAGCAAGCCTCCTAACACATACTTTCTCTAGAAATATTTCAGCTGCAGAGGACTCACTGTTTGTTTACTGATAAAGCACCTCTGGTTTGTATGCAATGTTGCAAGCAAAGCTCAAATTTAGAAATTCACACCATTCCCTCAGTGAAGCAGCTATCCCTGATGCTGTTTTGCTGAGGCAGTGATGTCTGTGTAGGGTCTTCTCTCAGCAAAGCTTTTGGTCAGGAGTGGGCACATCTCTGCTTGCTTTGCATTTTATCCAAAGCAACAGGAGTCTACAGTTTAGGCACAGTTATACGTAATGTAATTGATTTCACTTATACTGATGTCCTAAACATGCATTTCCCCAACTGATTTGGGGAAGTGCTTAGCTTGGGGTTGTGAGAAAAATATGCTATTTACACCACTGGAAATGTTAACTGCAATCAAGTAAACTAACTGGAGAGGGAGTAAAGACAGACTTCATCAGGGGAAAAGGGAGCAGAGGAACTTAAGAAAAGTTGCTGTAAGAGGTGAAGAATCTTTTTATCACTATAACAGCTCCTGCATTAGAGCTTCATAACAGTGGAAAACAAAACATCAGATCATTTACCAGTACTGCAACAGTAGCATGCATTTTACACACAGACTATGTCTAAGCCATTTAAATGCTATATAGGTGTGGGTACACAAGCTGTGATTTTTCTACAGTTTCTAGATGAGCAGGAAGAGATCATTAAAAAGGTGATTTTGACTTTTTGAAGTACTTTTTTCTGATTGATTCTGTGAATGTGTATATGTGCCTCTGTGAAGAGACATAGGCATCCAAAGGAAACTAGGGGGCTTGTGCTGTGGCTTTTTGCTGTACTAGTGAGGAACACCTGACAGTTCCCTCCCCCTGTTTTGCCAGCCTGGTGCTTAAAGGGTGAGGGGTATGAAGGGGAATGACTGTGGAAAGTGCAGGGCTTGGCCCCTAGACCAGGCACCACACCTCCTGCTTATTAAGTCCAGGGGAAGCCTCCCTCCCTGCAACACCTGTTGAAACACCAGAGGAGGAAGATGTTTCTGTCCTCTTGCTGGACCTGGGTAGCCACAGCCACAGCATGGGTTCATCTGGCCTCACTGGCCACCTCAGCTGTGACAGGCTAAAATGAGGCTGCTCTTTGTCAGATGTATATGGCGCAAAGCAAAACCAGAGTATATCACTCAAAAAGTGTGGGGACTGAGGTGAGCATGCCTGCCACAGGTGAGTAGCAGATTCCCTGGAATAAACTTCAAATTACTTTTTTTTTTTTTTTTAAATTTTTGTTCTTATTCTGCTGCTAGCTTTACCTCAAGGCATCTTTTGGCTCTGTGATGGAGACACATTAAAGAAGCCTTGGAGTCTGCTGTGGCCTTTACTGGTTCTCTAGATGTATTTCCTCAGGAGGCTTTTTCTATGCATAGGTACTGCATTGTTGAGCTTCTGAGCCTCCTCAACACTCAGTAAAACATCCTCCCCATTCCAAAGGCTTGCATAGCATGTGAGAGAATGGTACACCATCACACGGTTGCCTCCAAATAGCTCGTGTTACCGTACAGGACTGTGTATGGAGCAGCAGGTCTGATGGTTAGGATTTTATAGTCTTTTTTTGGTCAGTTTAGTAAGGTAATGTGAGCATTGCTCAAGTGTCTCTTAAGGTGTTGCAGTCTCCTGCAGCCATGTGGTGTCACATTTGTTTTGAAGCAGCCTTTCTGGCTTCAGCAGAGCTGTTTTGAATGTCTTTCTTTTAAACATCTTCAGAGAAATCAATCTTCTTTTGAAGGTTTAATCTATACATAAAATTAATTAATGTGTTGGTCCTGACCTTTGTAGCCCGATTTTGATTTTTGATTTTAGATCTATGAGAGAAAATTAAGAAAAAATTTAATACAGAAGTCCTAAACTTCATATTTATCCCTAAATTTCAAAAATGTTTGGAGTATCACAAAACAAGAAGAAAGCACTTTTTTTTTTTATTCCTCAATATCGATGGGGAGGCATGAACATAAAGCTCACAGGCCATTATGGTCGGCAATATGTCAATTTATTATTTAAATCAGTTAACTTTTATACAGTTTAGTTTGTTTAGGGCGCATGCTTATAAGAAGATGATTGGATAGCTCAGTCTGTGCACGCGTCTCATGTTCCCAGTTCATTGGACCTGATGTTCTGTCCACGCGATCTGAAATCATCCTTGGCATAGAAACCTCTTTCTAATTAATCTGCTTTTAGGGTTTTACTAAATTTGCAGGTGTTTCATTATCTTCAGTTTCTCAAGGTTTTCTTTCTATAAACATATCATGTTCTCAAACCTTATAATTAGACACACAGCTAACAAGTATAAGCATCACATATTTTCACACAGTCTATAAGTATAAACAATACACGCTTGACACTTCCATGGCAAGCAAGGCCTACAGAGTGCAGGAAAAAATGTTCACAGAAATCTCTGTGTCCGGCAACACCTCAAGAGGTAAAGGAGCACAGGAGTTAAACTTGGGTATTCGGGTCAGAATCTGCAATACTCCTGTCATTCTCAAAAACACAGAAGTACCTTATAGAGTCTCTTCCAGAGTCTTCCATGGCCTCTCTTTCAGTTTTTCCTCATAGTTTCTACATGAGGTTTTTCCTAATATTTGATCTGAATTTTCCTTGCCACATAAATCTCTCTACTGTACTTTTTATTTCTCTGTGAATTCTGTTATTCTTTGCAGATTCTTTCATTCAGTTCTTCCAGTTCAGTAGTGAGTAATGGATGTAATATTTCTTCCCAGCTCTTTACAGGCTTTCACTCTACAGAAAGATAAGCCTATAGGCAACTGCAGTCATAGCTCTGTGATTAAAGAATATGCCCAGTGGGAAGAAAGTAAGACTCAACTTCTTGCATTATTACAGATCCTGCAATGCTGACGGTGAACTGTGTAGACCCACATCCAAAGAGGATTTAGGCTCTCATTAAAAGCTTCTTGTTCTACTCAGCTACAAGCCTAGCCTCTCTCCTACATTTCCCCTTTCATGCTGGCAAGTTTATTGAGAGAATGCCTTTCAAGTTAAGGTATGCAGTGGAAATGAACAGGGGGACCAAGTTTGCTGCCATTGATGAGGCTTAAATTGAGACAGAAGCCAAGCCATTGTCAGTCATGTCAACAGTGATTTACTTTTAAGGCTTTGCAGACCTAAAATTCAGGCATCTGAGGAAATGCAGCAATAAGAAATGAGGTGCTGATAGAGTGTGGGCACCTCCAAAGATTAAGCAGGAGTTTTCAAGAGCTCAGTTTTAGGTTCCTAAATTGAAAGTCTCACTTAAAAACATCATCACCTTCCTTGATCCAGACCTTGTGATATCTGTGTTTCTGTGACTGTCTGTTTGGAAAGGGATTTGCAAATATCTACTCTCACAAGTATTTGTTAAGTGAGATAATAGCACTTGAATATTTAATGCAGTCCAAAGCTGAATATTATCACAGAAACTGAGAAAAGCTTGCATATTCATCTTTTCCAAACTGCAAGTTCAAATGAAAAAACTGCTTTAGACTTTTCTCATAACAACCTTTAATTCATTCCTTGGTTAAACAATCTAACCTGTAAGCTTGTCATATAAGCAGAGAAAATAAGGCTAAACTATAGAATCCATAGCTCTGTGGACGTGAGTTTCTCAGTAGGAAAAACAGGGTGTATATGGAGATTATTCTTCCAGGAACAGACATGATTTGAAGAGAATTGTTTCAAGATCACACTTCTGGATGTAGTCTCTTTAATATTGACATGACTCATTCTGCAAATATTTGGCACATATTTTTACATTACATATACTGAAATATATGACACTTCTAAATCTGAGAAGATGTTGAAAGTTGTGAAAAGCTCAGGTATTAAAAAAGGATAGGTTCCAATAAAGCACTCAGGAGCTTGAGTTTTTATGAAAACTATAGAGATATTTTTATTGCTAATCTGCAAAACTGAGTTCAATTTTTTTTTAACATGTCTTTATGAAATGTCTGGCACTTCCATCCTGGAAATACCACAGTCTCCTTCACATTGGAAGGAGATTCACAGTCCTGTGTGTGGTCCCAACTAGAACTCCATCAGAGAAAAACCAAGACAGCTGGGGAGAAAGAACAACTCACGCAGTTTCCATCCTCAGAAACTGGTTGGTCTGGGATACCTAGATAGGTCACTTCTCAGATCTCAGTAGATATTTTTGGAATAGCATCTCCTAAAATTTTCTAAAAAATTTTCTTGAAGGATGTACACACATCTCTTTAATGTAATGGAAGAGGTTTTATTACAGCAAACTATTTGTGTTCCTAAAATGCTATCTGCAACTTTTATAAATCCTTCAAGTGACTTTGTGGCTTTTAGGCAGACTTTCTGTAGTTTTTTCTGAAACAGAGAAGTGGAGACATAGAAAGATTGAGTCTTGTAGGTAGAAATGTGTTAAGGGTGCTATGACTTGCTAGGAAGAAACACATAAACACACAAAAATTTATAGTGAACGATTTAATTAACCATTTTTTGTATTAAACTCTCTGCTGATTTCATAACTTAGTTTTTGTTACCTAGTTATGTGATAATACTTCTTTCTATGGAAATATTCCACTGATTAAAATGTAAGCAAAGAGGAGCCTGGTTCAAGTCTCCAGTTTATTAAAAATATTAGTTTAGCTGTTATACACAAAAGTATTCTAAAAGGATTACTGAAAAACAGCCAGTATGGTTAAGCAGAAGAGAAAAAAAGCTTTCAGAAATAAATATATAGCCTTTCAAGGAAGTAGTATAAATCACTTACCATATGGCAATTTAAATTTAAAATGCACACAATATTCAAGGTGAGGCTGCACCAGTGCAGAGCAGAGTGGGACAATCACCTCCCTCGACCGGCGGGTGATGCTGTGCCTGATGCCCCCCAGGACACAGTTGGCTCCCCTATCACACTTCTATTTCTTTACCTCACTTCTGGCTGGGCACTCCCACTGTCCACCAGCTCTTCTTCTCATCAGTGATTTCCATAAGCGTACAATATGCCTTCGTGGCGATGCCCAAAGAGCAAGAGAAAATGAAAGTTGTTTCTTAAAAGGGATACCGAGAACAGTAAATTCCATGCAAGCTGACCAATAAAAAAATAAATTAAACCAAACTGAAGTTAGAGAAAGAAAAATATACAGCATGTAACAGGGAAAATTTACACAATTTTTGTAAAAGAAAACTAGGCCTTACAAATCTCTCACTTAAAATATATTAGGCAAATAAACAGAGAAGATCTACTTTGTACCTGCATTTTCACAGATGCTTATCTCTAGATGCATTATCAAATTCTTCTAAAAACCTATTAAAATCCATTAAAAGATCTCATTAAAATATTTAAAATAGTAGGTAAGTATACTATAATGTAAAAAGAAAAAAAAATACTCCTAACTGCATAATAAAGAAGCACAAAGTTGAATTATTTAAGAAAAAGATCTAAAAGTCATGATGGATCATAAATCTCTGAAAACATCAGCTCAACATTGATTCAGAAAAGCAAGTGAATTATTGGAAAAACAGTGATATAATATAAGACATTAGTGCATTGCTATATACATTTTGATCTGAAAGTTTCAAACTGAGATTATATATAGGTAGCTAATATTTTTAGAAAGCCACTTTTTTTACTAAATATAAATTCAATAATAAATCAATAATAAATCCAAGTTTTAGAACAATGTAATTCTTTCAAAACTGCCGTTACACACATTCAAGTGGAAAAAAATAAAAAGGTAAACCAATACAGTTTGATAGGTTTCTCAGGCTGTAGGTTAATAAATATTGTAAACGGACCTAAGCCTGGTGCAGTGCTGAAAGAGGAGTGCCATCATGCTGGCTCTTGTGGACTAGGCACCCTCTCCCCTACTCTGGGCTGCCCTGAACACCTGTACAGCAAAATTAAATAGCATCTTCTTCAATGAAGTTTCAACTCAGGTTATTTTAAACTGGTCATGATCATGAGCTGGAACTTCCTAACACAGGTGCCTCTTCAGGCCTGGCTTTGATAGCAGGCCGAGAGATGGTTAATGTACATCTCTGCATCTGTGAATTTAAAAGCCTTCCTAAATCTACCACTTTATAAATATCCCCATAGGCTGTACTAGGTTAGCCCTATCCAGGTGAGATGAAAAGGCTGAATCTAAACTACTTCCAGTACCTAAAAGAGCCAACTTAGACATTTGTTCTTTACTTTCTTTATTTTTTACTGTTAAATTGCTATAATTTTAAGAACTCCAATTTCTTTTCAAGGATAAGCATGCTGCATAGAAAATACTACATTTTTTCCTCTCACAGCATATTTTTGCAAACTGCAAGATTAGCAAAAGAGGTGAGGTTCTTGTGAGCAGTAATTCTGAGTAGGGACTGCTGTCACAGAAAATGTTCTCTAAAGCACCTGGTGTCTCTGTTGGTCTAATAACAAGTAAGAATTTTAAAAACATTAACCATATGTGACCCTACCTGACAAGACAGCTTTTTGTAGGCTCTGCTCCCCGTATAAGGTATTGCTTGATGATTGTCTGTTGGAGAGTTTTTATCCCTTGAAATCCTATTTGATCTCCCTAGAATTGCACTTAATGGGAAAGACACTGAGCAACAAATCAAGGAGTGATTTCTACAAACAGAAGGGATGTAGAGGTGAGTAGATTCATTATGTAAATAAGGGTTCAAAGACAAGCCCATAAATGTGTCTGAAATGTCATTTTTCAAAAAGTAGCAGAAAAGGAAATGCCAGAATAAAGATCATCTCTATTTTCAGTTGCTTGTGCACCGTACCATTAGAAATGAAACAAAAGGAAAGCAAAGAACAACAATCTAAATTTTCTTTTGCCATTTCTTTGCTATAGTAGAAAACTAAAACACCAAGAACAAAACCACAAGATTCACCCAGACCTGGGCAATGCACCTGTTACATTCTAATGCTACAGAAAATACCATAGAAAGTCATTTTTTCCGTTCTTTGACCAAAGCCTGACGCAGGTTTTCCACATGTGTAAATCTGTGGAGCCCTGAGCAAGACACCCTGTGCAAGACACCCTGTGCATCATTCCTTTGAAAGTTCATGGGTAATATTCTCCTGCAGATGAATACTGGGCATCTTAAAGGACATCCTTCATAGCTTCAAAGTCTCATTGGAAAAAGTTATAGGATGATCCATCTGCACAGGGATTGCATAGTTTCTGTAGAAGTCCTGACTTGTCTTGATTTCCCTGTTAATCCTGAAAATACACAAGCCAGGGACTTTTTCATCTTATGCCATTTGCCTATTTCCATGTTATTGCTGTCCAGTTATGCCCTTTCCTTTTTCAGCAAAAATCCAGGCGGCTGTCTGTTGCTTACTCTGGGCTGAAACACTCTTGTGTGTTGCCAGGGCTTTGCAAAGAGCCACACACCATTAAGGATATTTAAAAGCCCAAAGAAATAAATCCTGAATCATCAAATGAGAAGACCTTGTAGGGTTTCCTACTTTCTTATCTACTCACCCTGGTAGCATGCTGTTGCAGCATGGCTCTTGAAAGTCTCTGGGAAACAGAGATTTGTAAAATGACGGTGAGAATATAGATCTCCTAGTAGGTATGTAACTCTCTAAGTCAAGAGCTTCTTATGGGAGACAGCCAAGCCACACAAT
Organism: Pseudopipra pipra; assembly: GCF_036250125.1. Taxonomy (NCBI): domain Eukaryota; kingdom Metazoa; phylum Chordata; class Aves; order Passeriformes; family Pipridae; genus Pseudopipra; species Pseudopipra pipra. The sequence goes on along the minus strand of NC_087553.1, from coordinate 43,785,726 downwards.
AGGAAGGCAGTACCCTTTTCTGCTTTAAGGCTAAAGGTAAACCCCTCTTTATCCCAGTGATAGAAGTAACAAAGAATCTTTAGATCTGAACAATTGATAATTTTGTTGAGCACTTCTTTTCTGTAGGAGGGCATAGTAATATGGTAAAAGCATAATGTAATTATCATAACTAATGGAAAATAACTTCTATAAAGCTTTTTCTTATTACTAGAGTTCTCAGTCTTCTTCTTACTTGTTATGACTAGAGTAGGATTACATTTTCATTTATTTCTCTTTGTTCTCATTGAATATAGTTTGTCCAGTCACTGTCACAACTCCACAACTATTTGCTTCATGGTGTAAAACTTTGCCATTTAGAAAAGGAAACTACCTAACATGACAGCACAACAAGCAAAAGTAAGGATATTTCCGTGTATGTTACAGAGCTTAATTTTAGCTGACTAAAATCTTACAACTCTGAGTGGCCCCACAGTAGATTTCTTTTTTTCCAAAACATGGTTTTGAACAGTGAAACACTGTATTTTGTTGGCAAACAGTTACAAAAATTTAAACGTTTAATCAAGCTCTGCTAAATGCTTCAGTTTATAAATTGTTTATGAGTTAACCAGGACTTTCCACTCAAATCTGTTTCACTTTAATAATAGTCTGGAACTTTTCTACACAGTATTCTGTCTGGTACAGTCTTCTACTGTTCGGATCTGGCTACTGTTAGGATCCAATCCAAATTAGTCTTACTTACAGAAAAAGCTTAAATAATGTTCATGAATAAGCCAGTGCTGCTAATGTTGAATAATAATAATAAAAAAAGCTCTCTAAAGATCTTCCTTCTGGCTCCTGTCACACACTGTAAAGAAGAAAAGCAGGCACTGATTCAACTCTGTCTACCTGCCAGCCTGCCTTGGTAAGCCTGATTGATGCCTTGGCACAGCTGTTTCCCTTTGCCAGCCCAGGATGAGGAGTTCTGATTTTGCTCTGAGCCTTACACAGATGCAGTTCAGCTGTGCTCCTGAGCCCCGCAATCATCCAGGGGGATTAATCAGCCGTACTAATGACAGGTCAGTCTGTTGGGTCAAAGCATTTTGTTATGTTGTTAAGTGCTTTAGGAACACGCTTAGGCACTAAATACCACCAGAGGGAAAGCACACTGGGTCGCCCTCCTCGCAGAGAAGTGGTGAAACAACCAGTGGCAAACCTGTTTGATGAGCATTCCTGCCCTCTCGTGGTAAAACTCCGCTAAATTTAGTTATTACATGGCACACAGGCTTGTCAACCACAAAAAAAAGACTAGTAGAAGAAAATGATAAAATATTTATACTCTCATATTGATTCACATATCTTTTGGTGCCTGAATTTCAAGAGGTCTTTGTAGGGCTTTTGCCTGCACCAGATGAGATTCTTATAAATGTTTTAAACTTTAAGTAAAAACCCCTGCCTCTAGTTTAACCAGATATGTGAGTAATATTTCACATGGACAAAAAAAGTGAAGATTTTTCCAGTTTTATGGCTACTCAGAGATTATCTGTTTGGTTGTTTAATTATTTTTTTTTAAAATTTAAACAATTCTTAGGGAGCCTTTTAGTAATCAAAAGAAAGTAAAATTGGGAAAGAAATGTGTTGTAATTATATCACTCTCAAGTTTCCTCACAGCAGCAATATACACTTCGTTACGCTGAAACACAATGCACTGTTGCCCTTTATTTCCAAAATAGTTTGGCAACTGTCTGAAAACTAAGGCTACAAGGAATCCTTGTGTTTATCAATGTTTTGAAAAAGACTATTTAGATAGAGAAAATCATGTCTTTTTGACAGCTCCAAAAATGGCACTCTGAAGAATCAATACTTTTTTCTATTTAAGATGTACAGCTTACATTCACTGTATTACCTCACAGTCTTGACAAGGACTGAATCATATTCATACTCCATCTCTACTGGTGTTTGTCATGTGATGTGGTAAAGTCAAGGCCACATTTAGACAGGTCTAGGAAAAACAGAAATATCATCTGGATTTACCTGGTGTGAACGTTCTTTCATCTTGTCATAGTGAACAGTTATCTGAAGGAAGTTTGTACATGCACACACTCAAGGGCATGTGCAGAAATATTAAAATTAGAAAATCAAATAGTAACGCCAGGTATGAAACAAAGTATTACAAAAGTGGATAAGAAGAGTCAGCTAGCAACATGTCTATCTTCATTTCACAAGCATCATATATTACATTTTCTTCTTTCATTTTATAAAAAAGTAATCAGCCTATCCAAAACAGGGTGTTGAGAGCTTTCCTGTTGCACCTAAGAAAGCTGTCATATGGGAAGGGACTGTAAACTTTTCCAAGAAGAAAAAAAAGCTAAAAAAATATTCCATTTAGCAGAGAATGTGAAAAGAAGCACATGAAAGAAAATTAATGTAGAGACAAATGCCATACACATTGCAATGAAGAAGGCAATTTTTTCACAAACTTGTCTCTTAACTAGTCATATACCTGTAACATGGAAATCTGGCATTTTTGGTTTTGGTTTGTTGGTGGTTTTTTTTGTTTGTTTTGTTATGTTTTGGTTTGGTTTTGTTTGTTTTGGGTTTTTGTTTTGTTTTATTTTGTTTTGTTGGGGGTTTTTTTGAGTGGAATTTATTGCAGTTGTATAGAAAGTCTGATTCATTAATGAAAAATCCAGGGCCAAGGTTTTCAAAAAGGACTAAAGATTTTGAGATCCCAAGTCCAAACACCTCAAATGAGTTTTGTGTTCACTCACACAAAATTTCCAGGTGGGGATGCTAGAAATGAATGCATGCAAAAGACATGAGACATCAGATCCGTGCACTGAGTTTATGGAAGGCAACTCATAAAAGCTTTACCAACTCTTGTAGTATAAAAGTTACTTTGTGAAACACATATCCCTATGAGACTCTCCATTGATGGAAATAATACTTTCTAAATAATACTTTCTGGAAATAATGCCTTCTTAAACAAGAGTTTAAGTTTCAAGAAGCTTATTTTGATTTGCTATTTTCCATAATTGCCTTTCATTTTAGGATTCTCAGAGTTTTTTTACTGCTCAGTATATTTATCTGGGTAATTGTTTAAAAAAAATACACAGTTTTAAACAACCTGCTACAGGCATCCTTTTCTTAAGAGTCATTAATATTGTGTGGTATTCTTAATTTGTTGCATTATAATGAACCTTAAAGTATGATTTACATGAAATAAATTTAAATTATTTAAAAGAGAATATTATTAGGGTCATGTTATTAACTCTTTCATATGTCATAAAACGAAGATAGAGATCATAAAAATTTTCCTCAGTGCTAGAAATAATATGGCATATATTGGTGTTATCTACATTCCTTACTCTTGGGCTGCATCACAATCCAGGCTACTGACCACTGCAGGAAAGAATGAATGAGACCTGTACACTAATGTCTCATGGACATATCTTTTTCCCTCAAGGCAAATTGATTCTTGAAAATAAAGTTGAAATGAGATTTTTATCCCTCTTCCCTTAGATGCAAGTAAGAGAATGAAAATAGTTGGATACTTTAGATATATAATACATGTTTCCCCTTGCTGTGTATAACAAAAATTTAAGGGAAGGGCCCCTTTTTAGTTGTGGAAAGTATTTTAAGAAACTGTGGGTTTTTTCTGAGTTAATTAGGGAGTACCACAAAGTCCCCATAGAAGTGCAGAACATTTTTCAGCCCACCTAACTTTAGATTCTACGTTAAGATATCTACATCAGAAGCCTGCTTGCACAAAGGTCCCTTAATCATTGACAGAAAGTAACAGATGCCTCCACACAGTAATTCAGATGGTGGGCTGAGTTGCCTTTTTTATTTACCCTCCCCTATTGACTGTGAAACTTTTTATTGATCCTCACCTACCAATTGTTAGACTTATTATCATGGCTCTTCCAATACAGATGTGAACTGAGTTTTATTTAAACCTGCAGAAGATAAACTTGTTTTTCTCAGTTGTCAGACCTTTTAAGAGCTGATTATAGATACAGAGGTTCCTTGGATCACAAGTTGAAAATCATTCCCATGTAGTAGCTGCTACAGCAGCAAGGCTTCAACAATGCTTAAGCAATTAGCCATATGTGGAATGAATCTGGGCTTTTGTAAGCTGTTATACCCTGATTTAAGGAAAATAGATTTCAAGGCATTGAAGATTTGTATTGAAGGAGAATATGTAAAATGCAAATTTGTTCTCTTCCACAGAATAAGGGAAGAATAACTTGCATTACTTAAAATAAATGTATCTGTCTAAAAGTAGGAGCCAGTAAAATAAGTCAAGGCTGCCTAATATTCCAGGAGTTATAACTTAATTGCCAGCTTTCAAGAACAAGCAATGTGCCAAAAATAGGCTCTATATAGAGAAAACAAGGCAAAGAAAATATCACAATTAAGTGGTAAATGTTTGAGCCTTAGGGTCTAAATGCTCATTAGAGCAAGCAGGCATATTAGCTTGCAAATGTGGGAAATATACAGATTTTTGTTCCAAGGAAGAGTCAGCAGCCCTGTGACTGGAGCACTCATTGGAATAAAGTTGCTTGACAGAAATAGAAATTCTTTGGAGCTGCCAAATCTGGAAGCCCAGTAGGGGCAAAGCTGCTGCAGCTTCCTGATGCCTGCAGGTCCAACTTGAGGCTGACCATGTACTGTAGATAGGCAGGTGCATGTGCACATACACACACACATAGACCCCAGGGTCTCTCCAGCAGTTGGCCAGACTGCCTGCTACCCCCTGCTCCCAGTAGACCATTTCTCAAGGTGCCCTACTGCCAGCAGCTCCCTCTGGCCACATGCCCCATCCGCCAGCTAGTCCAGCTTGTTGCTGGCCAGGCTGGCACCATGGACACACAGGACTCTCACCCCTGGTCCACCCCATATACACAGACAGTCCAGAGAGACCCACACCCAGGAAAATCACAGAAATAGAGTTCAGTGAGAAGATGGGACAGACTGCACTGGTCAGGTACAGGCATGGCCAGACAAGCTTCCTAACCTACACCTGTTACACAGAACTAGATCCTTTTCTTCCCTTCTGCCACTCTTTTCCCGCTCTTGTTACTCCCCAAACCACCTCAGTCTATCCCTTTCCCCACCTTTATTGCCTCCCCTGGTCCTATGCAGTCCCCAAATACTCTGCTCTCTACCCCACAGGAAACCCTGTACCCCAGACAGTGCCCCAGGTCTGTCAGATCACCCAGAGAGTCTCCTCATTGGCTCCTGGTACTGGTGTCCCCCAGGCATATGGGACTGGGGCTGCTCCAATACAGCTGAGGGGCTGCAGGGTCTCTTGTCTCTGACTGGGACACTGAGGTTCCCTTTGCCATTGTGTCTTTGGGGTTGCGGGGATGAGATTTTGACAGGGTGCTGTCTCCTGTGAAGCCCCAGGAGGACAGGGGCCTTCCCCAGCTACAGTGCTCCTCTGCAGTCCCTTGGTGATGGGGAGGATGAGGTGGGAGGAATTTTTTGTAACATAAGCTAACAGCAAGTTCAGGGACTTTTATCAAAATTAACATCTAATGAAAATATTTTAACCATTGGATTGTTAAGTATTCAGGGTCATTCTCTGAAGTTTCTCATCCTGTATCCAAAAATTCTTGAATAAGCATTTTACAGAATGTTATATGCTTTAGGGGGAAAAGCTCCCAACATTTTAATGAATCAACTCTTGCTGATGGAATGCACTTTACAAGAAAAAATTTAACCAGCCATCATTGCACAGCTCTAGTCCTGCACCTCCCAGCTGCTATAATCAGAAGTTGATGGTTATACTTCTGTTGTACAGACGAGAAGAGAGCATGTGTGGGTATTGATTTTAGCCAGGAGAGGAGCAGAGTGGAGTCTTCCAGGAACACTTGGAAGTGGTGCTTTAATTTAATTATGTTTGCCCACATAACTTCCAGCCAAAAAAAGACTCCTACTAGCTAAGTCTTTTTTTTTTTAAATTCCTCAGTTAAAAGCTGTATTGACTTCATTCAGACTTATTCTTTGTGGGGAGCTATTGAATGTTGCATACTTGTGAATGGTTTGGCTTAGCACAATGACTTTCACACAGCTGCACAAATTGCGTTTGTACTTATAATTTGACCATAAAACATTGGCCATTCTTAAGAGAAGACTCATGCACTGCAGATGCACTTTATCATACAGGCTGCTATTTTCAATTGCATTCTACCTTATGCATGGTCCTCTATGATATGCAATTTGATAAGTACGTCAACAAAAATTGAACAATGAAACTAATACATTTTTTTATTCCATCTATATTTTGCCTGTATCTGTTAGTCTTATTTGCATGGTGCATTTTATCAATGAAGTTGAATGAGCACCTCTCAGAGCTGCTTGAACAATGGAAATTAACTTTGAAGGCCCCAAGGCCTCAGGGCCTGGTTAATTCTTAATGGTTTCTAGAGCAAACATATGGGTTTAAGTATAGGTTTAATTGTTTATTCTCTAAACATATATATTTTCAGAATAGTTTCTAAATTCTTTAACTTATTTTCTTATATTAACTTGTCCTCATTTTCTTTTTGTTCCATGTTCCAGACACAATTTGTTTAACACAGAAAGTATTGGTCATGGTCCATGGAACTTTTAACTGTGAGGAAGAAATATACTTTCATTAATACAGATCTGCATTTGGTCAATATCTTCTCATGAAGTACCACAGTCTCCCCTCCGATGACTTTTGGCTGCAACCTATTATACTAGTGTTTTGACTGGTAGTCCAGCCCCTAGCAGAAAAAAAAAAGATCCTCAGTTGGGCTTTTATGTGTCTTTAAAGGAACAGAGCCAAATCAAAATATTTGGTTTTCGGGCCTCTGGTCTTTAAGGAAAATGAAATAAAACAAAAGCAGTTTTCTATGGAATGCACATAGTTTTTGCTAAGAAAAGAAAATTGATTTGGTCAAAAGCCCAATTTTCCATTAAAAGAGTTCCAATGTAAAATGTTCAAGTAGCAATAAAATATAGTTACAAATATAAATTAATTTAATTTAATCTTTCAGGTATCTTCTTGCACTCACTCTCACACAAACACATATATACTCTGGAGGGACTGCTAGCAGGACTGTAGTATTCATTTGACTTGTTATTTAAAGAATCAGGAATAAAACAGTGAAGAGATATTTTCTCAAAAAATTTAAAAAAATTATTCTCCTGTAAGGTGTATTGAGACCAACATCACTAACATGATACTCCACTGAGGAACTGCTTCCTAGCTTTTAATGTAGACTCCTGTAAAAGATAACTGAGCTTAGATAAATTTTTAGAATATTAGTTCACTGAAAAAGTGTGGGTTCTCCAACTGTATAATTTTAAAAGGAAAGATAAGTGTGGGATGGTTATGGTATTCCCTACACTGCTTAATGAGACAGAATTAGCTCGACTTCAGATGTGTCGTATCTGGTAAGTGAATGGATTATTAACTTTAATGCAGTAAATGCAATGTTAGTCTCACATTTAACCACATAAAAGTCCAAGGTAATGGTTGGGAAACTCATGAAATAATAATCTGTACATTACAAGTCCATAGTAAAAGTAGTGACCTGTGTGTATGTGCAAGTGGATAAGGTGGATGGTGAATAACAGCAAAGGCAGCAGAGGAGAGGAGAAGGGAGGAATAAAGACTCATACAAGCGGCTATTTATAATGATATCATCTAGAAAGCAGCCATAACCCATGTGGTTTCTACTCTTGTCACTGGCTAAAGCTCAAACACTAAGTGATTATGCTATGCTAAGGAAGTGTATGAACCATGTTACCAGGTACTGGAGAGGGCACGTGTATGCTCGATTCTACCCTTAGGCTTGCACAGAAGATGGATCAATTAGGCCTTTGATTAACGTTATTAATTAAGACATATTCAGGGTTTTGTTTTCTAGGCTGGAATCGTGCCTCAGGTGCAGCATAGATATACACAGATAAACTCCAATCCCTTGTCATGCCATACAGTGTCCCTAAAACTGCACAGGAGCATTCATTAACTGACATAGGTGTAGGTCTGGACTGGCCAGCTGTGGGATTTTCTGGATGAGAGATCCCCGAGTTTCACCTATGCACCTTGGGATCAGATCTCATGCATTTAGCTATGAAGTCCTTTCAGAATGCACATAGTTTTTGGGGGTGGAAAAAAGGCAGTTGTATGACAGCTTTGCAGGAAAACAATTAGAATGTGGGCCAATATAGTAAAATATATGACTAACTTGTAATTCTAGGTTGTAGCAATCCTCAAGATGCTGAAGAAACATTAAGCTGCTGTTCTGGCAAGACAACAGAAGAAGTTATAAGCAAGTATGCAAACCATGTCTTTTATTTTCACATATCCTGAAACAACAGTAGTCCTGAAAGCCTTCAGGAACCAAAGATACCGTCTTTTGCTCATTTTCACACAGAGAGATCTTGAACATGCTGCCCTTGAAAAAAGCAGCAGTAGCACTATTCTGCAGTGCAGGATGGGACTCTTTCCAGGAAGTTGTTGGCTGCTCTCTGCTTTGATCTTAATAAACAAAATCTTTCAGAAATTAGTGAAGTAATGGAATTGTCTGAAGACAATGAAGCAAAGGGCTACAGATTCCTGTTTCTGTTATAGATCAATTAGTCAGCAAGCATGGAGTGAAATAAAGCCAGGTTAGCTCACTACATTTTATGTACTTGGGATCAACAGAGATGATTTGGCTATTCCTTGTATGCTTTTGTGCTAAGTTTAGGATAGTTAGTTTAGTAAATACTTGCTTACTATCAGACATTTTGTTCCATGGAAAGGATCTCAAAGCAATAATTTTTATTTGTAGAAGGATGTTGGAAAATTTTATATGAATGTAGGTTTTGAGTATAGTGGTTTTGTTAAAAATTACTTTATCAATCTGAAAATGTAAATGCAAATAGTGAACTTTAGTTAAATTTTACACATATAAGCATCTAAGCACTATAGGAACATATGCAGTTAGATGCTGAAGTGAGGTTTTTGGACTGGTTTATTTTCATTTAGGTATTTCAAATAACACTCTGTTCATTTGCTGTCTTTTTTTTCTAGGCATAATTACAGCTGTGTAATGTACATTTCCAAATAGAAGGCTGAATAAACATAAAAATTGAATAAACTTTAAAGAGAAGAATCCAGGATGGATTTTTTACCTGGAAAGGAAGAAACTTATTTAAGAAGAAAAAGACCAACCCCAAACCTTTATTTTAAGGTCATGCTAATTTTAAACAAAGTATTTTCAAGTTGTTATAATTTTTTTCTTCTTCTAAATAAATAAGAGGGTTGAGTTTTGGTGGGAGTTTTTTTGTTTGTTTGTTTGTTTTTTGTTTTGTTTTGTTGGTTTTTTATTCTGAGTGTACTAAACTTTCTGAAGAGTATCCCAAATGACAAAAGTTGGTAAGCATATTACAAGCTACAATATTAACTCCCTCTCTGCAAGGCAACACACCAAGAAACAGCAAAAATGTAGAGATTTGAAGGATCAAGTAAATAACAGCAGAAAAATCTTAATAATCTCATGGAAGTATTTTGAGGTATCTTTTGAAATTAGAATTGGAGTATAATGACACTAGGGATAACTATAAAACAAGGTCGTCTATAACTGACTTATATACTTCTTTTCTGTAGATGCAGCTGATGAGAAAGTCATAACATTTTGTTACCTCTCTCCAAGATTATGAAGTTCTCAATCGTAGCAATTTTTTCTTGTTGACATCTGACCCTGTTCTACCATGTCAGAAGAAAAACTATTGTGATTACAGTATATTAGTACAAAAGACTATAAAGCATAGTTGTAGTTTGAATCCTTCCTCCTCCCAAACCAAACTGTTTTATTCAGCAAATCTCCTTTCTATTTGCATTCTGTAATAGTCGCCTGTGCCAGTAATATAAATAAGCTTTCTCTCCTGCAGAGCCAGCACAGCTAGGAAATACAAAGCTGCAAATTTTGTTCCATCTTGTATATCATCAACAGACCTGTTTAATACCTTTCAGCTGGATACATCTGTGCAATTCTGTTGAGGGAAACAGGGTGATAGTGCTATCTATAGAGAGCTTGATTTGGAATTTAGTGTAGCGCAGATATAGGTAGGATCTCATTTGCTTTGCAGAACATTTATAACAAGCACTGATAAGTGACATGAAAACCACCCTAGAAAATCTTACTGGATTCTAAGGAATGCAGAGAAATCAGTCAGAAAAAAAGCCAATCAAAAAAACCAAAACCAATAAGATGCCAAACTTAAATACCATATTTGATTTCTAAACTAAGCACATCTGATACAGAAATTCTTCAGACACAATGATGTGGAACCCACAATGCCATTAGCACAGGTATTTTTCAGGACAGGGCCACTCATATTAATAAATCAAAAGCCACAAACTAAAGTACTGATTAGTCTGTACTAGGTCCTCTTTTTTTTTTTTTTTTTTTTTTTTTACCACTCTGGAAACAGTTTTATACAAAATTGGCAAAATATACATTCATACTGATGGAAAAATTTGATAAATATATCCAATATATCCAACATGACAAAAAATTAGAATTACATTAATTTTATGATAAGATCAGCTGCTCCCAAGGCCTAGAAATATTTGTTAAGACATCTAATCCAGAGCCTTCTTTTAGGGTGAATTTTGCTTGGAAATGAGCTATATCATGGTTTGTGTGGTAACCACTGCAGAGCCATAGAGTAAAGAAAACTAGTTCTTCTAAACTGACTATAAAGTTGTATTCATTCATTGTCTTAGACATCTGTCCTACACCTGTGCATGTTATAAAATGTTGTCAGAGGATTTGATTTGTCTGCACCTGCCTGTATAAACAGTCTGATCACAGGTTTTGTAGACCCTGTATTGCTGTTAATCTATGAGTCAAACCTACAAAGACAAATATTTGTGTTGGAATTCTTAATGATTACAATCATAAGCATTTAAAGAAAATTAAATTTTAGTAACTTTCCTTTTCATTTATTCAGGAAGAAAGGCAATTATTCTGATGCTGTGCTTCATGGGTCTTTTAGGAAATTTTAGAGTGAAATCATGAGAATATTTTTATGCATATATAGTAACAGAAAGTCTTTTATAATTGTAGATTTTCATGTATCTTAGTAGAGTTGTAGTTCATTATATCAATATTTTGTCAATGTAATTCAGTCTTTCAGTCTATAAGGCAGTTCTCCTATGATATTTTCATGTATGATACCAATTCTGCAAGTCCAAATTAACTATACTGATGTATAAACTGTAATCAGATTTGGAGATGTCAGAATTGTCAAGGCATTTCACATAGTATGAAACTTTCTGCTGCTTTGACGAAAGGGATATTAAGGTCTTCAGTAGATGAAAAATATCTCACTTCCAAATAATTTTTTTTTCATTAATTATGTATATCCATCTATATTTTGGCTCTTGACAGAAAAGTATGAAATAATTACTCTGATGTTAAAAATCCAGTTGCAATGTAGCACTTTCCTATGTGCTTTTACTTCTCTATCTCTTTTCCCCTGCCTTCTCTGAAAAAAGATCTTGTTAAGGTCTTTCCTTGCCTGCTTTGATTTGTATTACTATGATCTTTTTATGTACTCTGACCTTTTTATTGAGACTTCTTTCAGATTGGATAGCCAGCATGATGTATTATCACCTGTTTCTTGTAGGATAAGCATTTGTCTTAGGTCTAGTAACAGCCGACTTGGTTTGTGCATAGATAGAATTTCTGATCCTTGCTTTTAAATTCAGAGTCATTAATTTGCTCTCTCACCAGATGAAGTAGAATACATTATTAAAGTAACTGTACAGGAACTGTAGAGGTATCAGTGTCACTGTCTCTCACTGTGATATCCAAGCCTGGGGATAGTTTCCCTAAAGTCCCAGATTCTGGAGTCATGTAACTTTACAGAATTTGCAAAAATTGTACAGACTTCCTATGGCCCTAAAATTAAGTAAAATAAATGAAAACTACTGGTTTTAGCTCCACATTGTAAAAGATATGGTGGTCTGACTCATGACTTTTGGCAATATTGATACAATCTTTCTGGCCAGCTCTGACAAAAGGGTTAGAAATGTAGGTGTACACTGACTTTTAAAACCTGTCTATCTAGAGACAGACACGAAGAGGAACTGGGGCTTGAGCAAACAGAAACAATAACTCTTCCAGACAAAACCAAATGAATAAAAATGAGGAACTTTACATGTTGCCCAGTGTTAGGTGTGCCTTCAGATGCTGGATGCATTTCCATGGTTGAAACCTGTAACTACTATTGCTGAGCTGCTATTCAAATCCTAGCAATGCTTAGACACAAATATATCCCTCCTTACTGAGAATTCCGATTGGTGTTGCTCATTTAAGAGAGTAAGTTCATTATCTTCCTATTTTTGCTAAAGAGTCATCTGCAGAAAGCACAGAGGAAAAAGATGTTAAAGTCAGAGCAGGCCAGGCAGTCTGTTGAGGTATCCATTCTGCAGAGCCTGCAGACCACGGAGTCTTGAGCCTATTGATTGCTCCAAGTGAAGTTGGAATTAAAGATGAAAGTCCCTCATTTGCTATAGGAAGGCAATGGGAACTAATGTCCTAAGATTTAAAACAGTAATGATGTTCAGTGATGATCCTATGAAGCAGAATGTTTTCCAGACAGTGAGGAAGAGACCTAAGCAGCTGAATCATCATCTCTTATTGATTACAGAAATCATTAACTTGCAACATTATGTGTAAGTATAAATGACATAGGATAAATCCAGAATCTCATAGTTGGGTATAGATCATACTCTCTACATCATGACTTCTATGTAAAAAATCTACATTTGTAAATATGTCTCTGTATATCAATTTTGTAGATCAAAATATTTCAAAGTCACATGGGTGAACGCCTCAGTTATGAAATGCAAGTATATAATAAGTGTGTGTGCTCAGAATGTGTCTGCTTAGAAAAAACTGAAGTAAGCAGGATCCTATCTTGGTTATCATATAACAGTTCAAATAGCTAATGGGAAAAGACTATTCTCCAAGAATTATTTATATGACGTGCACATTGGCAATACTTCAATATTCAGTCTGAGTCTACCAAAAGACATTTATCTCCATTCAAAGACACCTTAAAAATCATGTTTCCTAGATAAATCATTTTCATAATGTAGTAAAAATAGTGATTTTTAATTATTAAATCAATGACTCCTCAAAAGGACTTGAATCTGGAAAAGCATATCACAGGCAACCAAAAAGAACATCACAGTGGAAATCACTTCTCAAATCACAAAGTGGAAACAAATGGGGAATTGCTTTATTTTTGCCTATGAATAAAATTGAGAGTTAAAAAAAAGAAATAATTTGGGGGGAATATTTTAGGATAACATGGACATAATATAATGATGATGAAAAACTCATAGTTGTGAGTGATTATTAATTAGGGTTTTTTGAATTGCTTAAACTTCTCTACAATGAAAGTGATTAAAATTTTCTGCATGAATCATGTTGATGAGTACAGTCACAATAAAATAGCCAATGTATATTCTACAGTTAGCATTTACTCAGTCCCCTACCTCTGCTAGCAGGAAACCTGTCTGGAAAAAAATGTTAGTGAAATGGTAAGCTATAAAGAGTAACATTGGTAAATTCTTTGTAAAGAAAATATTTTAACAGTGAATGACTGCCAAGAAATTCAGAAAGTGATTATCAGCAGAAGCATTTTTAATTCCTAATTTTGCAAATATATCCAAATGTGATTAAAATCAGTCTATTCTACATGTAAAATCAATCATCTACACCTTTTTTTAAAGATAAAGACATTTTTCTGTAAATATCTATATAGACTTGGAAGACCCCAATCCTGCACACAATCAGTGGCATTCCAATGACAAGTAGAATGCCCTTTATAGCAGCAATCTAAAATTTATACTGTGGTGGCAGTGAGTCTGTGTGAAGTAAAACATTCCTTACTCAGGAACGCATTGAAGCACAACCTAAAACTTTATTCATGAGTATGCTCAAAAAAATGCTCATCAGGACTAAAATACCTAAATCCCACTGGCCCAGTTTTTTTCTGAGAGAGCCTGTGTTTCTTTCTCCTTCTCTATCTATGGACATTATACTCGCAGTCCAAAACCACACTCATGACACAGCTTCTGCTTTTAAAAAGTCAAGTTTGGAAGCAATCAGCTCAGAGAAGATAATCTCTCAAACCTGTCTAAACTGTATCTCTTCTGTTCCTACTGAACTGCTGGTAAAGCACTGTAATTTGCAGTAGTTTGATATATATCTTGAAACCGTAATTTGTGGCCCATATTGTCTCACAATTTAAAATATCAATAGACAGTCCAGAATTTACTAAAATGGATTTTTACTACAAATCTTGCTCCTGTGATTTTCTTGGGCTTCTTCCATTTTGATACTAAATCTATTTTATTCTGTTTGTTATTTTCACAGCAAGATGGACTGAAGTAGTTAGAAAATAAAGCAACATTGTGTGTCCATGCACTCAGGGAAATTTTGGTTCATACAGACTTGTTAGGGTATTAGTCTGATGGCCACCTCAATGTAAGCATGGATATTTTTTAAAATACTTTTAGAAACAATACTACAAAGAACTAAAGTGAGAAAATATAGCAGACAAAGTATTGTGTTGCTCTTTCCGTGTTGTGTTTTCTACACCAAGATATTTCTTAAGCTGCTTTGGATGTTTCATACTGTCCCTGACAGAAGATACAATGGAAGGAGGAGTGGGGGGAAGGTGTTTTTTAAGACTGTTTTATTTCTCGGTCTTTGGCTCTTATCCTGTTAGTAATAAATTTAAGTACTATTCGCACTTTGAGTCTGACCTCTCCCAGCTGTTGTCTTAACTCATGAATCCTTAGCTGTTTTTTTTTCTCTTTTCTCTGTCCAGTTGCAAAGGCAGAGTGAGAGAGCAGCTTTAGTGGGTACCTGGTATCCATCCAGGGTCAACCCACTACAAGGCTATAAGATTAGTGGGTTTTTTTATAGGCTGATTTCAGTGTGAAACACAGATGGCTGCAAAAATTTTAGGGGAATTACTGTAGAGGAGGACTGAAGTGATTCTCTGTATTACAGAGAATCTGTATTACATTTCATGTCCATGCTAATCTTTTATGATTTGAACCAAGAAGTTTGCTTTCCAGCTGTTGTTGCCCCCACTGTCCCACACTGACATCCAGCTGAATATGAACCCTGGCCAGGGAGTTTTCTTCCTCTTCATTTTTAGCAGAGAGGTACTGGAAGGCTTCACCTATCTGGAAAAGAAATGACAAAAATAAGTGCATCTTATTTATAATTACTTTCAAAAAGAAGAAAAAAAAATCAGATTCTTTTTCCCATTTGCCTCTCATTCTCGCTTAACAATAGCAAGTGCCAGAGTCTCTGGGAAGTAGCCTCAATCAGAGCAGGCTAATAAAAGAGAGAAGAGGGAAGCTGGTAATTACTTTTACCCATCATTACAGAGAGATTGTCTTATTTTTTTAACCTAATTTTACTCCTGATTATTTAGCGTATTCATTCTTTCATCAGTAATGCCTTTTATATTATAATGACAATTATCTCGGTTATTCACAGAGAAAGTTGTCTATCATAGTTTTCAGTCAGCAGTCCCCAAAGTCAAGCCTTCCTCCAGAAGCCAGGCTGTCCATTGGATAATTCTTCCAGGAAATAAAGTTTGTGTTGATACCAGTCGCAGATGCACACTGAGGAGACTCCTCCACAAATGCTGACCCACGTGGCTAAGTTCAGTGGCACATACACCAATGTGTAAAGCAAGCAGCTGTGAGCAGTGATGAACCGCTGAGAGCTGTGTTTGTAAGTTACACTAGGCTGCATGCACACGGCTGTGTTGCTTCTGGATGCAAGCTAGCTTGTGTGGAACTAACTTGGATAACTATTTACCAAATTTTCTTGTGTTTCAAGCATCAGAACTACCTTATGTTCGCAGACGTGGATGCCTCTTCAGTATCCTTAAATTGTTCTTAATTTCTTGAGTACTGTAAAGGCATAACTTTTCTTGCCCTCATCTATTAAGCCAAGTGAGACAAAATACAACTGTCCAGTTATAGGGTGATTAAATCTGTCTTTTCTTCCAGGAAAAAACTGTCCCACAAACAGTGAAAGCACACTTCATTTTTCTGCATTTTGAATACATTAACCCTCCTTGATGGTAATACCTAAAATAGTATTCTCACTGCCCTAATTTTTTTTAGATGTATTCATTAAAAAAGAGATTACTAAATGTGACATTATATCCACAGACTTGTGGATATTGCAGTCTTCCTGGAAATAACTACCATAACAAGCTAATGGCATCATTGCACAAGTAAAGGAATTTCTGCTTGGTTTTCGTTTAATGATGTGTTTAAGGGTTTTCTTTGCCTTTTCACTCTCTTATATTCCAAAGGCAGTATAAAATTTATCTTAATGAGAAAAAATACAGATCTATATAATAAAAAATTGGCTGAAATAATGAATTATATAGATTTCCTATATTCCTGACATGTATGACGAAAATTGTTCTGTACATACAATTCAAAATATTCCATCTATTTTAAGCATGAAGTTGAACATAATGACTCACAATTCTATAATGGGTTTCAGTTAACTGCAATTGAGCCAGCAGAATAAGTGATATTCAGTGCTCTTGTTTTGCTTAAGGAAAACAAAGAAATGATCAAAGTATCCTCATAAGGATGATCACTGCCCTTCGTTGATGCTCATTGTTAGGCTGGAAATTATTATTAGATATACTAATGTCTTCTGAGGTTAAATACTTTGGAGAGTATGAAACCACAGCTAAATTAATTTTTGCTATGTGGTTTCCTTTGTCTTGAGATGTTCTTAATGTAAGCCTAGACATTGATTAACTGGGATCACAGGTCCTTGGCCAAATAAGAGAAGCTTCTACTTCCGTCTCCTTCCTCCATAACGTAAAAGAAGCAGTGACTGGCTGGCAACCTTAAGTATCTTCACAACTGCTTACGGGCAGTTCAGGTACCACCCCTTTGCTACACAGCAAGAATGAGTTAAAATCCCCATCTTCTTTACTGATCTATCATCAGAGATCTGCCACTTCAGCAGAAGTGGCCTCTACTTTGTCTCAGTTTAATCACTTCCCCTCCATGGTTTGTCTCTGCTATCCAAAAAGAAGCATAGTGTAGAGTTGCAATGTTTTTCAGTTACTTTTTGCAAGTCACTGAACTAACACAGATTTTAACTCAACAGTACATCTTTAAACAAGATAAAAAAGTAATGTTTAAATCTATTTTTATTAATTTAAGGCTAATGTACAGCCCATCAGTCTGAGTAGCATCTGTGCCTCCATGAATGAGTATGTAATGTCTTGAGTGAATAAATGTTTCCATCTGTTACTGGTCCTTAACCGAGAATTATTTTTTTCAACAGATATTCAAGTGCTTTATTTGTAACATTTTCTTGATAAGGTATTACATTGTCCCACTGTTCCAACTATAAAACTAATTTCATCCTATTCCAAAATGTTATTTTTTTTTTTGAGATTGTTTAAATTATTATCTACTCCACTCAATTAACTTCACAGACACAGGGAAAATGAACTCATACTAAAATGTCAAAGTAAGATGTTTTTGATTTTTTCATTATCATTTCAGATTGGCAGCTAACCATTATAAAGTAGAAATTAATTTTATGTTCTCTATTGTTATGCAAACCAGTCCACCTAAACTGAAAAGAGCTCTATAAGAAACCAGAAAAGTAACTAAATGTGAAACATGGCAGAGAAAAGTTTTCAGTTTCTAACCCAATGGTGAGTGCCCTCAGGTGGGAGTGAGAGAGACCCGTTGTACACACTTCTCTCAGGAAACATTGCTGTTGTGGTTTAACCCCAGCCAGCAAATAAGTACCACATACTCACTCACTCCACTCCTAACCTCTCCATGAGGAGGAGAATTGGAAAAATAAATTAAATCTTGTGAGTTGAGACAAGAACATTAGGATAATTAAAACAAAATAAAACAATAATAATTATTATACTAATAGTAAAAATGATGATTGTAATGAAAAGGAGGGAGAGAGGAATAAACCACAAAAGAAACAAGTGACACACAATCCAATTGCTCACCACCCACTGGCCAATGTCCAGCCCATTCCTGAGCAGCCCCTCCCAGTCAACTTCCCCTAGTTTATAGAATGAGCTTGATGTTCTATCATATAGAACATCCCTTTGGCCAGTTCTGTCTTGTCTGTGCTCCCTTGTGCACCTTCTCACTGGCAGAACACGGAAAATGAAAAAGTTCTTAACTTAGAGTAAGCACCACCTAGAAAAAACTAAAACATCAGTGTGCTATCAACATTATTCTCATACTAAATCCAAAAGACAGAACTGTCCCAGTTACTAAGAAGAAAATTAACTCTATCCTAGATGAAACTGGGACAAATGCCCTGAAGATTTTTGCCAAGTCTTTCACATGCCCAGATTTCCCCTGCAAGACACTACTGAGCTTTGCACATTCCCAGGAAAATTAATGTGCAGGATATGTACTGCGCATACAGGTGTGCAGGTCCAGCTGATGGGACCAAGAATTCATCCCACTGATGATTAGGTCGTGGTGTCAGGGGAGATTACACCCAGGCAGAAAAGCACTTCAAATCCTTCTCTAGTCTAAACACAGGATTATTGGATAAAAGTGAGGAGGGAGATGAAGAATTTAATGTTTGTTCCGTAAACTCCTTCCTGACACTTTAACAGTATGTCTGTGTCTACAGAAATGACCTCCAGGGGTGCCTCTTGAAAGAACCTGAGGACAAATTTCTGTAGGGTATTTCTGTAGTCTGAGTTTTCCCTTATTCAGGATTCAGGATTATATAAGAAATTTCAGCTACATGCTTACAAAGCAGGTAAGTAAAATCAAGGTATGTTGATCTATAAAATCAGCTCTTGACAGGTTAGCAGTGCTCATGGTTTACTGTCTTTCCTGAGAGCAGATCCAAAAGGCCAGAGAAGGAGCTCTGATTTGCTCAATTTGACTAAACTTTGTCAATTACCTAGAAGTGAAATGCCTAATGTGATCATCTGGAAGAGATATTACATCCATGATGAACATTGAAGCCTGCAATTAATGGGACCATTGGTGAACAATAACCTTTTCCCATTCAACCCTGAGTCTGAGATAAAATTAAAAGCCAGGCTAGGTTATAGTACTGAAAAACCCCAAGGCCAAATGAGAGTACATGGCTCACTTCTACCCACCAAGACAATTTTTTATGGAAAGATTTACTGCGTTCATAACGTTCCCTTTTGGGAACAATGCTTGTCGTACAATCCTCTTCAACAGTGCCTGGCACTGTTTTAAATAGGCTATAACAATACTAAACATCTAAACCATGACAGCAGGTGTGCTGGTAATTAAGCAATATATCATGTCATTGCTTAAGGCTGTGCCTTGTTTTTTTTTACTAGTTTAGTCTATGGGAACATTGACTCCACTCTCAATGTGTGGTTATGTCATAGTTAACTGTATGCTGTCCTTTCAGATTTTATATAATATACATATATAAATATATATATATAGTGGATTTTATCAAAATCATGTCTATGTCATATGGAGTTTATTTTTTCCATTTCCATTACTGGAAAGACCATTAGATCATGTAGTATGACCTCCTGTATATCAGACACTTGCAGTTCACCTGTATCAAAGCCCATTAACTCCCATTTCACTAAAGGAAATGTTTTCTAATGGCATTTGGTCTTGATCTGAAGACATGTAAAAATTGCACTTGTTTTTGTATTTTGATTCAGTATAAAAATTGTTCTTCCTGTTAAGATATCATACTTTACTTCTAATTTAAACATGTCTTCAATTTCAACACAGCAGTTGTTCTTAAACATCTCTCCCCCATACTGGAAATTCCTTTAGCATTAGGTAGTTTCTTCTAATTAATTAATTATGCATGGCAGCTAAATATTAATCTATTTAATAATCAAATATAAACATACACATGCATAGATTAATGTATTTCTAAATATCATTTTAATAAATATTAGTACAATATTTATTAGGAAATGCATACAATGTCTTAATGTTTGTCCAAACACAGTTGTATTGCAGAGATATTGTGCTTCCCTACATAGATATATACTGTACAGAATCATTTTAGCTCATTTTGCTGACTAAAACAGAATCCTAGCCTAGAGCCTAAAAAAATCACAGAATCATGTGATTTATTTTTTTTTTGATCATGTGCATAATTTTTGTGTTGGAAGGGACCTTAAAGAACATTGAGTTCCAACCCCCTACCATGGGTAGGGGTGCCATTCACTAGACCATGTTGCTCAGAGCCCTGTCGAACCTGGCCTTGGACACTTCCAGGGATGGGGCAGCCACAGCTTCCCTGGGCAACCTGCTCCAAGGCCTCACCACCTTCACAGTAAAGAGGGTAAATTAAAGAGATATTCTTCCTAATATCCAATCTACTCTCTTTCAGTTTAAGCTCTTCCTCCTTGTCCTATCACTACTCAGCTTCAGAAGCAGTTTCTCGACTAGGGCAGTGATTCTGCCCCTGTACTTGGCACTAGTTAGGCTGCTCCTTAAGTACTGTGTACAGTTCTGGGCCCCTCAGTTTAGGAAGGACACTGAGGTGCTGGAGAGTGTCCAAAGAAGGAAATGAGGCTGGTGAAAGGACTGGAGCACAGGCCTTATGAGGAGAGGCTGAGGGAGCTGGGGCTGTTTATACTGGAGAAGAGGAGGCTCAGAGAAGACCTCATCGCTCTCTACAACTACCTGAAGTTGGAGTGAGGTGGGGGTTGGTCTCTTCTCCCAGGCAACCAGCAGTAAGACAAGAGAGCACATTCTTAAGCTGTGCCAGGGGAGGTTTAAATTAGACATTAGAAATAAATTCTTTACAGAGTGATCAGACATTGGAATGGGCTGCCCAGCGAGATGGTGGAGTCACCATCCCTGGAGGTGTTTTAGAAGAGACTGATGTGGCACTTAGTGCCATAGTCTAGTTGACAGGATGGTGTTGGGTCATGGGTTGAACTCAATGATCTCAGAGGTCTTTTCCAACCTGGTTGCTTCTGTGATTCTTGTTGGTCCCCTTTAGGTACTGAAAGGTTGGTCTAAAGTCTCCCCAGAGCCTTCTCTTCTCCAGGCTGAACAACCCCAATTCTCTCAGCCTGTCTTCACAAGGGAGTTGCTCCAGCCCTCTGACCATCTTTGTGGCTCTTCTCTGTACTTGCTCCAACAGGTCTAAAAGCCAGGAAGGCTTATATTATTTTTTTCATTTTAACTGATCACTTTTAAAGCATATTTTGTAAGAATAATCCTGTCAATCACAAAAAAATGCCAGACATATAATATGATGGTCATTTTCTCTTCCTTGGTTATCATCTAAGCATTCCTTCTTACCTGTGTACTTTATTGTCTGTGATTTCATGTTTGTTTCAATTTCATTAATGCACATATTGAATTCAATTCACAGGACAAAGTCAGTCCCTGGAGGACTTGCAAGGAAGCCCTTCTATAATGCTGAGTTACCACAGGCATTTTCTTTCTCTGCCTTATTCATTTAATAAATGAATGAAAATGTTTATTTATTTATGCCTCATTGTGACAGTATGGTGTAGTCTTTTAATCAGAATGCCACAGTAGTGGCATATAAAATCTTCTGCCACTTCTAGACTATGTTTATTAGTCACCTTTATTGAAAAATTTCTATCTCATCAAAGAACGAAAGCAATTTTCTTTGATAGTATCTCTCGTCTTTAAAAGCATGCTTCATCATATCACGGCTAGGCTTCACAAATGAAGATTTGGGAAAGGCTCTATCCACATTTGTTACAAGCACGCTGGTGGCTAATAAGGCCAATGCGAGATAGACATGTCTGATTGTAAAAGGCACAACAGAAAGACTCCTTAGGTTGTATATTCTGCAAGGCACGGTTCTTTCTGCATTGTCTTTTCTCCTCGAGAGTGATCCTGCGGGCGTTCTCAAAGGAAGCAGCAACGGTATAGATGGTGTGTCTCCAGATCTCCCTATTTGAGGCCAGAGTAGACCAGTTTTGATGATCCATATGGCCAAGGCTGAGATGTGGTTTCAGGGAGTCCTTGTATCTCCTCTTCGAGGCTCCTCTCTTGCAGCAACCGGTGGCAAGTTCACCGTAAAGCAAGATCTTAGGGAGGCGGTGGTCCTTCATCCTTGAGACGTGTCCTGCCCAACGCAACTGTGTTCTCAGTAACATGGCCTCAATGCTTGTGACTGCTGCTTGTCCTAGAACAGATGTATTGGTCACATAATCTGACCAGTGGATGTTTAGGATTGTACGGAGACAGCGTTGATGGAAGCATTCTAAGAGTCACAGGTGGTGGCGTTAGATGACTCATGATTCGGAACCATATAAAAGAGTAGACAGCACAATGGCTTTGTAAACACTGATCTTTGTACTTTTCTTCAAGTGTTCATTACGCCATACTCTTTTATGGAGTTTTCCAAAAGCACTATATGCCTTTGCTAATCTGTTGTCTATCTCTTCGTCGATCTTACCATCCAAGGAGATGAGGCTACCTAGGTAATTAAACTGCTGGACTGATTTTAGCTCTGATTGGCCAATGATGATATGGGGCTGATGGAAGACTTCCTGAGGTGCAGGTTGATAGAGAACTTCTGTCTTCTTTAAGATGACTTCCAGCCGAAAGAGCTCAGCAGCGTCTGCAAAGCAGGATGTTAAACACTGCAGAGCTATTTCTGTGTGGGCCACAAGGGCGGCGTCATCAGCATAAAGCAGCTCCTGGACGAGATGGTTTAAGGTCTTGGTGTGGGCCTTCAGTCACCTTAGGTTGAAAAGGCTTCCATCAGTACGGTATCGAATGTAGATACCGTCCTGATCATCGAGGTCTGCCGTGGCCCTTTGGAGCATCATGCTGAAAAAGATTGTGAATAGAGTTGATGCAAGAATGCAGCCTTGTTTCACACCACTGGTAATTAGAAAGGGCTCAGAAAGTGCATCACCATATCTGACTTGGCCACGCTGATCCTCATGTAGTGAGATGATCATTTTAAGGAACTTGAGGGGACATCCTAAACGTTCCAAAATCTGCCATAGACCTTTTCTTCTCACAGTATTGAAAGCCTTGGTGGGATCAACAAAGGTTACATAGAGACCTTTGTTCTGTTCCCTACACTTCTCTTACAGTTGTCTGAGAACAAATACCATGTCTGTGGTACTCCTGTTGGCTCTGAAACCACACTGGCTTTCAGGAAGAATTCCTTCTGCTATAGCAGGTATTAGTCTGTTCAAGAGTATTCTTGCCAGGATTTTGCCAGCAATGGAGAGCAGAGTAATACCATGGTAATTTGAACAGTCTGATTTAATTCCTTTCTTCTTATACAAAGTGATGATGACTGCATCACGAAGGTCTGATGGTAGTTCGCCTAGTTCCCAACAGCACACCACAAACTCGTGGAATTTGGCATGGAGTGCATGGCCCCCATGTTTCCAGACTTCAGGTGGAATTCCATCAACCCCAGCTGCCTTGCCAATTTTCACCTGCTGTATGGCCTTAAGAGTTTCTCCCAAAGTGGGGGCAATATCCAATCTTTATTTCCCCTAATAGCCTATGATTTCCATTGAATTCCTTTAAGTGTAGTATTAGTTTTGTTTGTAATTTCTACTTTTACTGATCCAGAAGAATGTCTACTGAAATCATCTTCTATTTATCTGTAAAGGAAACCAATTATTTAATAGATGCTTCTCAAAGGACCGCCTTTTATTCCTCTCACAAACACACTATGATTTTCTGATGGAGAATTGCAGACTATGTGCATCATTTTTTTTCAATTTTAGCTGTTAACTTTGCAGAATAGACAAAAGAAATGTAGAAAATAAATAGAGCAAAGATGGAGGACCAGCCAAGCAGCCTAATCTCTGAAGAAGCCTAGAGGGGTAGAGAAACAGGCTCAGTGCCCCCTTGCCTCTGGGGAGGGGTAGCTAAATCTTTGCCTCTTGGTCACTCAGTCTGGTGGGACCCTGTCACTTTGATGGGTTGCTGGCATCTCAGTTTTTAAGCAAATAGTCTGGAATAGAAAAAGAGCAATTTTCTTTCTCACAAAATGAAACTTTTGTAGAAATCTACTCCACTTAATTACATTCACTTGACAGGAAAATATTTTGGCTATTCCTTGCACATACAAACCAAAGAGGGTTTGAACCTCTACATGTTCCTTAAAGGTTAGATTAGGTCCTACAGAAAGACTGAAATTATATCACCTGAGCTTTTGTGTCTCTTCTGCGGGCCCATTTTATTCCTATCCATTATGATTTTTAATTATAATTTTAGCTTATACAGTTCCTCAACCAAACTATTGAATTTTCCAGTACTTCAGGAATCTGACAAATGGAATGCTAGCTAAAATGTCAACAAAATTCTGTCAATTATAAAAGGAATATTGTTTTTATTCTAATTTTTTGTCTGAAATGATTCCTTAGTCAAAAATACTTTCAAACACCTAAGAAAAAAACAATTTTAAAATAAAATGACCTTTCTGAGACAAAATAGAATACTGCATGCCTCATTTCTGAATAGTATGATAGGAAAATGGAAAGATGAGATTTATTTTCTTCATCTTTAATGAGCCGAATAATAGTAGGACACATGGCGAAATATGAATAATATTTTCCCAGAGGCCATTTCCTTCTGATGCATAATGCTCTGTTTTCCTTTAGCAGGCATTAAGTTGGTTTTATACGGAAAATTCAAAGATCTGACAGTAAGGCCTAAGTTACTGTTCAACTAATTGCAGGGGGGGTTAGAAATTTAATCTTTAAGTATCATTTATTCTGGTGCTAAAGTGTTGATTTAAATTTTTTTTTTTAAATGAAATGTAACATTTAAAATAAAAACAGAAAAATAAACATCTAAAATATCTTTTTTCCTTGTACATTTGCTCCTATACAGTACTGTAATTATCATCTAGAAAAAAAAGAATTAAAATTATGGAAATAATGGGTCAGTAAATCTGGAATTACCTCTTGGTTCATAGGCTAACCAGTTACTACACAAATATGTTAAAGAAATTAATTTACCACAGAGTATGTTATACAATAACTAAAAACTTAATTTTTGAGTATTTTTCCAGAAATAGTTACATTCTCCTTCTAGAAGGTCCCAATTGTCTTTCCACATTAAATTGGCTACCATTAATGTTTACGTCTTCTTAACTCAACCTCAGTATAATTTCAATATTGTGTCAGAGATGCTTTTTCTTCCTTCTACAGATAATGCGGATTCTAAAACTGATTTATCCCTGATCCTGTGAATACTTAGAGACACAAAAAGAAATTACATTAGCAGAGGAATAGGAATGGCGGCATTTCCATCAGGACACAAATCTAGTCTTCCATATTTCAGCACTTTCCTACATTAAGAATATAATGTTCTGAACTTGAGTGTTCTTCACCATGTGTGAGGCAAGAGCTTCAGACTTTGCTGGTGAGCCTGGGACCTGCTTCTGTTTAAACTTTGCAAAATGTAATATCAATATTTTCAGAGGAGAAGTTGTTTCTGGGAAATTTTCTAACCAGTTCTGCAGTTGAATGGACTTAGCTGCTTAGCACACAAGCCAGTGGTTCTATTTCATTTGAAGTGTCCAAGATATAGCCTTAAAGCAAAATATTCCTTTTCCTGACAACTCCAGTGCTGACGTTTTAAATGTTAGGTGTCTGCTTTCAGCTTCAGGTGCATTAGTGTTGTCCACTAGCAGACATCCCAGTCAGAACTGAATTCCTGAACAAGTGATGTTGATTATTAATCACATTTATTTGACCAGATGATTTTAAGTAAATATAGTCTTTATTTCTTTTTGTTTTACATAATTCATCCCTTGATTCAATTATTTTCCCTTTAAATAAAAAAAGTGAAAAGAGCTCCAAAACAGTGAAAGAGCTCTAAAAAACTTTTCATGAGCTTCAAAGGATCACTGCTTAGTTTTCATTGGTGACAAAGACCTTAAAAATAACCAATTAATTGTTTAAACCAAGAGAAAAATTCTTCTTGCAAAATTTATGACAAGAATGTGTTACAGAGATTTGTTATAGTTGATCTGATCATGGTGCAGCATCAAGCACCATTGATTCTTCTCAGCCTTCAGTATCTGGAAAAGGCAAGTTCACATGATAACCTTAAAATTGTATCACCAAATAAGAAGCTTTCCTTTCACCAAGGAAAACACACTTTGTTCCTTCCTCTCTTTTGTGACTCAGTACAGAGTTTTAATATCTCAACTTGGCAGCCATGTAGGTTTCAAATAGCTCTTACAGGACTGTCGCTGCAGTCCAGATTCCTATTTGAGCTGTTGCTATACTTATTGTCTAATATAAGGAACAGTTTTTTACACAGTTACCTCCTCTTCCTGCTGTTTCTGTTTACCCTGTGATAGGTTAAACTCATCTGAACTCACCTCAGACCAGACTTAAACTGACTGGAAAATTGTGTAAAGCTGTAGGAGATATCTCTGTGTTGCAATTTGTAGTATTTCACTTGCAAGGACTTATTTGGTTACTAGTATGGGATGTCATAAGCAAAAACTGCAAAAAAAGTTTGTGGTATGCTATGAATGATACCTAATTCAGATGATGAACAGTGATTTTCTAAATTGGACTATGTTACTAAGAATGTCTAAATTTTGCTCTTTTTTGGTGCAGGGTTTTTTTTTTTTTTTTGGATAGAGATTTTTGTTTGTTTGTTTGTGTTTAGTTGGTTGTTTTAGGTCTGTTTTCATTTTTCATTTTTGTTTGGTTTTTTGTTTGTTTTGAAAGGAAAGCTTCTATGTTATCTCCAAAGTTAAATACTGCATCTACATGCCAATTTCTAGAAAATGCTGAAGCAGGCCTCGGTATAACTTCCCTGCAGAGAGAAGTTCCCCTGGGGAACATCCAGTCTGGAATAGGGAAAGTTCAACCATTTCAGGTGCTGTATTATACTACTTACTGGAGCCCAGGAAAATTACATACAACAAATAAATTAGAAGAGTATGGATCAACAATGACACAGCACTCTTGCATATCTAATTATAGATATGTGCTAAACTAACTGAGCTTAATTTTACAATTCTTATGTTTATTTTGGTCAATTTTATTTCATAGGTCTCTTTCTTACCTTTATGTACAGAATATAACTTTGTTTTCCTCTGATAATTTGAGTAGGATTTGTGACATGTCTTCAGAAATACCACTGAAATGGTAAGTAATGCTTTTCCTACTGAAATGTACACAGAAGATGAACAGTTGGCCAGAGTACAAAGCTGTGCAATTACAATCCCAGATGTTTTTTGTACTACAATCCATTTCTTCAAATTGTTTCATTAGAAGAAGAGACTCTTTGGCAAGAAAGTGTTCTCATAACACATTGTAAGCGCTTCTGACTTTTAGCTAAGTCTATATGAAACTTAGTTTATTGACAAGGTAACCTCCATCTGAAACTTCCTAGCTGCAAAGTGAGCTCCCAGTCAGGCCACCATGTCCTGTTGCTTTCCATGATGTACTCTCAAAACTGCTGTTGATTTTGTTGAGAGAAATTTAAGCTTCTCTAAGCCTTGCAATACCTTCTATTACATTTCTCCAGCTTTCATTATCTATTAAGAACCACTATTGTAAAAAGCCAAGCATGGAGGACTTATTAGCAGATAAGAATCTCAAAGCATACGATGCTAATTTGATAATGGCTATACAATATATTAGAGTTGTTCATTTGGGAACTGTCAGAAACAGCTCCACCAGCCTCAACAACATAATCCTTAGCAACCGCTACAGCTTTCTTGCAGAGATACTATTTTGTGACTCAACAAGGATTCAATACATCAAGATATATTGCCTAAATTAGGCAGTATATTAAAATGTAATGGCAGGAAAATTTCATACAATTATAATTTTACCTGGGGGACTGTTCATTACTTGATTACATGATGCTGTTTTCTATTGGTTGTGTGATATATTTATAGCTGACAGTGAAATCAAATAGCCAATGAATAATTATCTCCCCTGAATAAGTGTCAAAAACCGTAGTAACTTTAGCATAGAGACAATGTGACTCAGTATTATTAACAACTGTGATGGACAGATACATACTTGACTTCCTCAGCACTTGCAACACTTCTCCTTATCCTACACTATGTCCACTTCATCCTTCCATCTGCCACACTACATGTGATGGACAAACATACACCCTAACAAGGCTGAGAGGGGATCAGCTCCCTCACTCGTAACCTCTCAGAGTTGGGGCAGGGTTGTGCAAGCCCCGGGCCGGTACACGCTGTGAGGTTCGGTGGTGAAAAAGCAGTTTATTCAAAGCAACAAGAGGTTTTTATGGGTTTCGAGGGAGGGCTTAGGAAGGGGGCCGTGACTGGGTACAGGCTCGGGGGAAGGGGTTGGTTTGGAGACTCGGCTGGCCAACAGGGGAAACAGGAGGATAAAATCCAATAGAAACCCAGGGACTGGGGAGAGACAGGTGAGACGACCAGTGGGGTTAAGACAGGGGCAGAGGGCTGGCTCAGTGAAGAAGGTAATCATGGCACTGTACAGGGAGACCGCATGGGTGAGGGAATAACAGAGCTTTAAAGGGACCCGTACAATAAAACCACAAATAAACTGTGTTTTCAGTTCACTTAATTCCAGAGCTGCTGCCATGGTGGTTCCTTTCCTAAAGGCATTCTTTCCATGATTCGTAATTCACATGTTCTCCCACAACACCCCAAACTTCATCTATTATGAAATTTACCCCAGTGGCAGGAGAATCACAATTCAAATGGCACTCAGCATACGTTTGTTGCTGTGTTTGCAGGAAGTGTAGGAAATGGTGGTAGCCACCTCCTGATGCAGAGAGCTAGTCTGCAGCAGCCATTGTGAACTGTAAGGGACAAGAGGAACATTTTTGGAATGTTCATGATAATGAAGGTGGCATTGTCCAGCTTTGCTGTTTGAACACATTGTCTCCATCTTCTTACGATCTTATCTTTATATCAAGATTTTTGTCAATATTTTTACTGGTCATAAAGCATACTGAGCCATAGCAAGAACCCAGTCCAAAAGCCTCAAGCTTTACTGGGAGTATTACTTATATTTAAGATTCCCAAGTTTTTCCACCAAACTTTTCCAGAGCCTTTTAGTTCTTTATAACTTGAGGTCACATAAAGAGAAAACACAGACATGTTTTCTCAAGAGATTCTTTTTAATTTAGTGAGAAAATAGGCATTTTGGCAAAAGGTTCACAGGAGTAACATACAACCAAGAAGAAGATTCCACAAAGCACTCAGTAAACACCAACCCACAACTTAGTAAAATACCTGTCAGTTTTAAGTTACCCACAAGAGATTAAGGAAAGAGTAAAGAAAGAAACAGAGATTAAGAGGAGTAAAGAGAGAAGAGAAAAAGAGTAAAGGAAGAGAATGGAATAACAGAATAGTCACCACCAAGAATCCTTCACGTGGTGACGGCCAGTGAGGAGAAAGAAGACTCTTTGTGCCCCTGTGTTTATATGACCTGGCCACCGTGGCCACACCCTCCAGGCGAGATGCTGGGTCCACTGACCACTCAGTGTCCTCCAGACCAGAGTGAGAGGTAGTGCAGCCAATCATAGGCTCTGGGGGCGTGGTGTGGGAGGGCTACCAGGAGGGCCGCTTTGATTGACAGCTGCTCCAGGTGGGCTCCAGCCCGGCCATGTGAGTTCCATGCTGCCATGAGGCTGCCATGAGGCTACAGGCCTGACCATGAGGGCTCTGGCCTGGCTCCTCCCCTAATACACACACACAGTTTGTTCCGACACAATAAATTATCCAGTGAGATTAATCCAGTCTCTCACAGACATTTGCAGAATTAATCAGATGGCCGCTTCACAACAACCCTTCAAAGGCTGCTTTTAGTACACAGCCTAAGGAGAAGTAAAAAATGAGATGGAGTTTGCATGGTGGATTGCCATCTTTCCTCACTTCTTTGATGAGTTTTTTTCATTCAGGTGCTTGAGAAAATAAGGCTGTATGAAGAGTTTAAAACTATAAAACCAGTCAGGACAAGTCAAAAATCATTGAATGACAAGTTCAGTTTCTATGCAAAGATTTATCAGTGCCAACTTTGAATGAATCATTCAGTTTCTTCTGATCATTCTCATTCTAGGAAGGTCAGCATAGTTCCTCAAGCTTTGCTCATAGTAACTAAAGCCCAACTTATTGAAAAGGTCTAAAGAAATTAGTAGAGTAAAATACTGCTGCAGAAGTACTGGCACAATCTTTGGCTGATGAATATTTCTGTATTTCCTTGCTTCTGAAGTAGTTTCTGAATGTCTCGGACTTGATGGTATTTGGTTAAAAACTTGGTAGTTGACATAAGCAATATAATTTTTTTATTGCATTATTTCTTATTTCTCCTCTTTCATAAGTTGGTCAGGCAACTCACAGTGTTGATACATTTATTGGTATTTATTAGTCTGAATAGAGATGAAAATGGGATGTACAGGCTGCTGTGGCTGGTGATTTCTTATCATTGAAAGAAGGAGCACCTGTCTGTGTCTACTGACTCTCTTTGGTTTTGTTGATGGATAGGATGCTGTGACCTAGGTTCAAACCTCTGTAGGATGCCTTTTAGTTCTTTCTGTTTGTTTGTTTTTTTTTCCCCTCAGATATCAACATATTTCTGAACAACTGATTTTATTGTACCAGAATATCAGAATTTTATAGCCATTGATTAAGTATAAGAGCTTTTTTAAAACTGAACTGTAGTCAGTCATGTTAAAGTCAAGTGTTGTTTGGTTGCTCAACAGAACAACAAAATTTGTGGCCATTTTTTCCCTGCAAGTGAAAAAGGCCAGATATTTTTTTAAACATAATTTCCCATTGGAAAGTCTCAAATGAAAATACTTTCCATTTAGACAGAAGATCACTGCAGTTTCATTACAATGTGATGAATAATTTATAATAAGGATATGCTTGGTAAGAGTAATTATTTTAATTCTGTTGGAATTTTATTAGATCTTGGATATAAGGTTAAGGTATTGAGAATAAAAAAGAATAAGATTTTTCAGTAACTTACAGTAAACACTTTAATAAAGTCTAGACTTACTTATCCTGCTCTGAAAAATTCCATAGTACTTT
This sequence comes from Pseudopipra pipra, assembly GCF_036250125.1. Classification (NCBI taxonomy): domain Eukaryota; kingdom Metazoa; phylum Chordata; class Aves; order Passeriformes; family Pipridae; genus Pseudopipra; species Pseudopipra pipra. Next base: position 43,754,644 of record NC_087553.1, on the reverse strand, counting down.
AAGTTATGTCTGATAGCTCCTTCGGATTTGTTTGCCTCGACAACATAAAATATAAAACTACTCTAACAGGCTCTGAAAGTCTGCTCAGCTTTGTGCTGAGGAGGCTGGGGAGTAGGGAAGGTCCGTTCTCCCACATTTAGTCCTTATTTTACTTATTTGCTGATAGTGTGGAAGACAGAGTGTTGCTTCTGAAGGCTGTTAGGTGTTCAGAAAATATTGCAGGATGTGTCATGAGAATAGTATATACCATGCTCTTGAAATTATTCCATCCCTATTATTCTATCCTGTGATGCCAGACTGAATCAGCATAGACTGGCAGAAAAAAGGTCCATGGTAGATATTAAAATTACTTTTTCAGACGATGAAAAACAATGGGAGGTGGAGGGAAGATTTAATCAGATTAAAGGAGATAGGACACTCTAGCAAAGGATTTATAAATTAAAGTTTCAGGTACTGTACTGGTGATCTGGACCTACTGAACTCACTTCACATCTTTAACAACTGCTGGGTCAGACAAGTTTTTGCAAATGGAATGGGCAATGACAGATTTCCATGCCGACATTCCAAACCATATTATATAGTGCAACACAGTACAAAAATTTGTAAGCATCAGTCAAAGAACAGCAAAAGAAATAAAGCATGTCTTATGTGTTCTTGATTATTACTCATTTAATTCAAAATAATAAAATATATATTAATATATTCTTATTTTGAGGAAAAATATTGTAAAATGTATAAGCTGTATTGATTACACTGTTAAACTGATACAAGCATATAGTTACATATTTATATAGCTAAGAAGTGTTTATTTTTAAAACCTTCACAATGAAGAAAGTACTAAGCTGTATGAGGTAGGTCATGCCTGATTAATTTTATGGATTGCACTGGGTAAGGCTTGGTTTACTTGCTGAATTCAATATTGTAATAAAATTTTCACTGCATGTTTGAGGATACAGAGTGCCATTTTATTGTCTTGTGTAGGTTGCTGTCTAGAATTCTTCAATATTTCAGGAAAATCTTTTGGCATAGGTATGTTTTCCTCTTTGGAAATGCAAACAAAAGACTTTATTGAAGGCAAATGTATTTAAGTGGAAACTGATCACTGCCTTCAGATCTGCTGCCTGTTAGTAACAATAGACTCTGCTGGTTTGTTGGGGTTTTTTTGTTTTGTTTGTTTGTTTGTTTGTTTTTGTTTTTTGTTTTGTTTTGTTTTTTTACTATTGAAATTAACTGCAACATTGCAGCACAAAACAACTCCATATCCCAGGAGCTGCAATGGAAGAGATATCTACTGTCTAAATCTGCTTTTTGTTTTCTATTTCCCTCCTGCTGCCTTGTTTGTGCAGAGATGCAGTAGGTCTGGTTTGGCTACCTTTTGTGAAAAGAGGTTTGGAATCAGTGAATGAGATGTTGTAAAATTATTACATGGCATGGAGTGAAATAGGTACTTCGAGAGCATAAATACTCTGACTCTTTAGACAAACATCATGGAATGAGATTAATTGCCCTCTAGAGAGTC